>NC_081325.1:18937564-19243718 GCF_026419965.1 Kogia breviceps
ACATTGTATTAGGTATTATAAGTAATCTAGAGATGATTTAAAGTATATGTGCAATGTGCATAGGATATATGCAAACCCTATGCCATTTTATATAAGGAACTTAAGCATCCGTGGATTTTGGTATCCATGGGGGGATGGAGCTGGAACCAATCCCCCATGGATACCGAGGGATAACTGTACCCTCTTAGTGGGGTATATTCAGTAGTATAATTGTCGTATTGCTATTTTTAAAGTATTTTATGTCTATTGTTGGATAAAATAAGTGTTGCAAAATGTTAATTGTTGAACAAAACCACAATAGTTTAAGAGGGCTATGACTTAGAAAATTTAGTCTGGAAAGTCCTTTGATAGATTGAGCAAAGTGGAAATGAAGTACAAAATTACACAGAAGGACAGCTAACATAACAGAGTGCAGGTTACGTAGCAGGCTTTGTGCTGGGCACTATATATATGCTATATAATTTGGCTCTTGCAGCTACCCATTGAGACTTGTGATATTATTTTCCTAAGAGGGGTGTTGAGATTTAAACCCAGATCTATGTGATTCCAAAGCCTGTGTTTTTTCTACTACATTATTGCAGGATATACATCAAATATTGAGAAGAAAGAACATCGAGAGCTAAATGTTCTGTTTAAACCAGTAGTTGCTGCTCAGAAAAATTAAGATGCAGACCCAAAGTCAGTGGTTTATACGTTCTTCATTCAAGAGCATTGTATTAAAGGAGAGAGTGTAAGTTTTCTCTTATTTCTAATGGGAAAATGTAAGCTTACACACATGCACACATACACACCCTCATACTGATGTTGGAGATAAAAATTTTATAAAAGTTGCCATTGATGACTGAAATTAATGACAGATGTGAACTAAGACTATGGCAAAGCAGAAAAGAAAAAATCTAGCAGGCATGGGTTTTCATGATGCTGTTAAAAGCAAAAAACCTTTCAAAGCTTCCCTTCGTGACACTTCAAAGCTCTTCTAAGCTTTGCACAACCTTTTTGTATTGGCCTTTAAGATACTAGTTTAGATAAGGTGGTTTCCTCCTGTGGAAGGTTAGGGCTGATAGAGATTTCAGTGGTGCTAGAGTTCCCCTCGTCTAAGCCACCCCTTCACATTTCTACTGGTTTTCCCTAATGATGAAATATTTTTATTTGGTTCACTACTACTTTTTAAAAAGTCTACCACTTGAAGTAATTGGGGTAGGGAGATATTCCTATTTTATTTTTTTTTATTTTATTTTTTTTTTTTGCGGTATGCGGGCCTCTCACTGCTGTGGCCTCTCCCGTTGCGGAGCACAGGCTCCGGACGCACAGGCCTAGCGGCCATGGCTCACGGGCCCAGCCGCTCCGCGGCATGTGGGATCCTCCCGGACCAGGGCACGAACCCGTGTCCCCTGCATCGGCAGGCGGACTCTCAACCACTGCGCCACCAGGGAAGCCCCGATATTCCTATTTTAATTTGATTCATTTGTATATGATTATGATGGAAATTCAATTTATAATTTTATGTACATGATAATAAGAAAAATGTTGAAATTTCTATAAAGATTTTTTAAATTAATTTTTAAGCTTTTCTTTTTGTTAGAAGCTGTGTTGATCAGTGACTTTGGTGAAGGCTGAGAAAGTTGAAGAAAATTTGCAGATGATACACAACTTCTAAGGTAAGCTAATATAATAATTCAGTCAAGATTATAAGTACCCTTGAAAGACTTATAGACTACAGTTAACACACTAAAATAAAATTTACAGGAGTAATTATAATATCCTGATTTAAATTTTACAAAGCAATCGTAGAAGTATTAAATAGACTTCCATTTCTGGCAGTATGATAGACAAGACATCCACCAAATATGTAAAATACTAGATTCAGTATTTTAAAAATCCTTTAAAATGAATGGATGAACCTATAAGAAAATAAGGGAAACTTTCTGGGGCTAGAAACCAAGCAAGTATATTCTGTGAGGTAAACGAGTGCTGAAGTCGCTGAATACTTTGAGGGCATCCATCAGTTTCTGTTGGCATAGAAACTTGTGCATGGAGAAGAATGGAGACTGAGGAAAATTCCCTGCGTTCTGCAAAGTGAAGGGAGCCTATCAGAGACTATCCTGGAGAGGCATACAGCTCTGGGTGGAGTTAAAATCCCCCTGAATAATTTCTGATTACCTGCTTACATTCGCTTGGATTTGAGGCCTTATTTTATACTATTTTCATGGTCCTTAAACTCTACAAATGGAGAGTTTTAATTTAAAATAGACTTGGGTCCAAAAGAAAATAGACTTGGGTCTGTAACACTCTTCAGTACCTGCCAGAAACAATCACAAATCCTCCATGGAAGGAATTATCAACCTATTATCAAATAATCATAGTTAAAATTCTAACAAATAAACTCATTTTTAAAAAAAAAAATCACAAAACATAGCAAGGGGAAAAAATCAAAACACTATTAGCAAGAGTCAGCAGAAATCATAACTGAAACAGATCTATAGATATTTCAGCTATTAGAAATATCCAATACATAAGATAAATATATTTAATAAATAAAAGAGGGATTCTAACCAAATGTAAAGTAGATAGCTAATAGGAAGCAGCCACATAGCACAGGGAGATCAGCTCAGTGCTTTGTGACCACCTAGAGGGGTGGGATAGGGAGGATGGGAGGGAGACGCAAGAGGGAGGAGATACGGGGATATATGTATATGTATAGCTGATTCACTTTGTTATACAGCCAAAACTAACACACCATTATAAAGCAATTATACTCCAATAAAGATATTTTTAAAAAGAGGGATTCTAAAACATAAAGAGTAATAGACTATAAAAATGACAAGGCACATTAAAATAAGAATGAATTAGAATATCAGAAATGAAAAATCCCATAATAGAACTTAAAAATTAATATGTTAAACCAGCATATAAGGCACAGTTAAAAAAAGTAAGAAACTATAGTTGACCCTTGAACAACACAGGTTTGAACTGCATGGGTCCACTTCAGTACTACATGATCTGCAATTGGTTGAATCCACCGCAGTTATGGAAAGCTGATTGTAAAGTTAAACATAGATTTTTGACTGTTGGTGGTTGGTACCCCTAAACCTCAAGTTGTTCAAGCGTCAACTGTGCATGGAAGGCCATACACAGAGAAAAAAGATATAGGAAAAATAAAAGAGATGGCGAGATGATTTAATCAGAGTAGCAGGATACAATTTATGAAGAAAGTTAGTACTAAAGTAGAACACTTCAGAGTAAGCCTAAGATGAGCAGATGAGCTTCTCTAGAGAGAAAGCATCATCCCCTTTGTAGGGGCAGAAAAAAAACAAAACAAAACCAGAACTAGTTTGTTTTTAATGGGTTCCCCAGCTCATCACTTAAAAGTCAGCACTTCCTCTTTGTCTTACTTTTTTATTCAAGACAAAGAATATAGTAGAACAGGAATGTGATTCATAATTTAAAAAAATTAATTGGAAATTTATTCACAAATATTTGCTGAGGATAAAGCAGTGAACAAAACACAAAAGTTCCCTTCCTTCACATTAGCTTATGTTCTAGTGTCATTAAGGTTGTCAGTTACGAAGTAAAAATCAGGACAACAGCAAACTTATTCCTTTGCTTTTCACTCATAACTTTCCTCAACATGGGGTTATAATGGAAACTCAGGAGTACGCAGAGTTCACCACAGTCATAGAATACAACAGTGTAGAGTGTATACATTATATATATCAGAGCCTACATTTTAAAAAATGCCTATTTCTTGTGTCAAAAAAATAAAAAATGCCTGTTTATAGAGAAACATAGCTGCTGCTTTAAAAAAAAGAAACATTTTTTTCCACTTACAAATGCTATGGTTGAAAACCTGATTTTTTTCTTTTTAAACATTTGTTGAGTGACTTAATTATTGAAACCCTTAAGGATGAACTGGATGCTACAACAGCTGCTCTTTGGGAATTAGGTGATGTTCTTCAGGGAATTCATGCCTGAATCTACTGTATACAATTTTTAGGTGCTTTATTCAACCAGTGCCAGTAGCATTTCATCTTTTAACCTTGGCACTCCGGTATACTTTCTCTTGCACTTGGGAGCGTAGCCGCATTTGCCACAAATCGACTTATGTTGGTGGTAGGCCTTAGAGCCACAACAGTGGCACAGCATGTGTGTCTTATTGCTATGCTTTGCAAATGACGACATTCCCTTCCTCGTCTCACTTCTGATCATTACAGAAAAGAATAAAAGAAGAAAAAGTAATCAATCCTAACACCCAAAGAAAATTACTTCTAAAATTTCATTGTACTTCCTTCTAATTTTATCTATGTAAAATTATATGTGTGTATGGACACACAAATGGTTATGTGTATATATATAATTTAAAAGTGAATTTGAGGGATTTCCCTGGTGGTCCAGTGGGTAGGACTCCACCCTCCCAATGCAGGGGACACGGGTTCGAGCCCTGGTCCAGGAAGATCCCACATGCCATGAAGCAGCTGAGCCCGTGTGCCACAACTACTGAGGCTGCTCTCTAGAGCCCACGTGCCACAACTACTGAACCCACGTGCCACAGCTACTGAAGCCCGCACGCCTAAAGCCCGTGCTCCGCAACAAGAGAAGCCACCGCAGTGAGAAGCCTGCACACCGCCAGAAGAGTAGCCCCCACTCTCCACAACTAGAGAAAGCCCATGTGCAGCAACGAAGACCCAACGCAGCCAAAAAATTAAATTTTTAAAAGAAAAAGAACCGGCACAGCCAAAATAAATTAAAAAAACAAAAACCAAAAAAAAACAAGGGGCCGATTAGCTGTGCCAAATGAGTGAATCAAAGGGCTGGATAGTGTTTCAAAGCAACACTAATAAACTGCTCACATTTTAAAAATAAATAAAAGTGAATTTGAAATATTCATATTTATTCTATTTTTAAATTTCTATTTAACATTATTTTTCTTATGTGAATACATGACACTTTAAAATTTTTTAAATTTTATTTTGACACCTCTATTAAATTCTATTATAAGATGGTAGCATAGCATAATTTATTCAGCCATTTCTTTTTGTGAACATTCCAGGCTTTCCTATTATATATAACATTACGATAACATCATTGACTATCTGGCCATATCTCTGATTATTTTCTCAGGATAGCTTTCTGTTAGTAGAAATAGTATGTTAAAGAGCATGAATATTCTGATAAATTGTTTTCTAGATATATTCTTAGTGATTTTATTCTACACAGCAGCATGTGAGATTTTGTCTCACCACATTCTTGCCAATGGTAGTTTATGTTTTAAAAAATCTTTCTTCTATTTCTTAGGAAGATAGGTTCTGTTTCTTATAACAGTTATGCTTCTTTTACTAAGGTGAAAACTTTTCATCTGTATTTTTGATTTTGTATTGAGATGGAGAAATCGTCGGTCTTTCAGTAGTTGGCACAAGAATTTTTGTTTTTGCAGAAAATGCTGAATTTGTTTGGAAGAAATGCCTTGATAATTCATTTGTGATGAATATTGAGTCTACAAGGGGCTTGTTCAAGTATGAGAAGATGATTGTTAAATTGCCTTTTAAAGAGGTGTTTTGTATCCATTGGAAGGGCCTGTTTTGTTAAGGTTCAGGATAAGTTAAATACACAGATTTGGAAGTAGAAGCTGGGACAGAAATAATGGGAAGAAAAAAGTGAAAGGTACAGGGAAAATTTGGCAGGAGGGGAATGGGAGCCCTCGAGAGATGTTAGATGAGACTTTCCAAGTGAAATGCTATATATTGTGTAATGTGACTCTCACTGTGACCCCACAGACGTATGGAAATTAGGAAATCCTTGGTGTACCTGGATTTCTTGCAGAAGCCATTGAAGGGGCTGAATGCTAAATGTTGGTTGATATGGGACTAAAACATTTGGCGGAGTGTTTAGGGAGCAGCTACCATTTGGGTTACTTCTTCCCTCTAGGGGATGTCTCTGTGTCTCGCTGTTCTCTTCACTCTTTCCTTTACCACTGACTTCTTTTCCCACTAGGATCTTTTAGTTTTACCTATCCCCAGGCTTCTTCCTCTGACAGTTAAATATATGTGCCTAAGCAGCAAACAACCCTCCCTGCCCACCACTCCATCTCAGAAACTTTTTCCTGTATGCTTCTGTCTTAACCATGATTTTCTTTTCTCCTTTTTTCCTAGTTCTCTTTCTTACCCCTTTCCTACTGTTTCCCCTTTCTTTTTTTCATGCCAGTCTTCAAGATTTTCCTAAAACATTTTCCCTTCCCGGGAGTATCTTCCCCCCTTTTCTATCTCACTATCCAGATCCTAGTACTTTTCCAAAGTACATCTAAATTCCCATTTCTGGGCTTCCTGGTGGCGCAGTGGTTGAGAGTCCGCCTGCCGGTGCAGGGGATGCGGGTTCGTGCCCCGGCCCGGGAAGATCCCACGTGCCGCGGAGCGGCTGGGCCCGTGAGTCGTGGCCGCTGGGCCTGCGCGTCCGGAGCCTGTGCTCCGCAATGGGAGAGGCCGCAGCAGGGAGAGGCCCGCGTACCGCTAAAAAAAAAAAAAAAAAAAATTCCCATTTCTTCCATTAGTTCTTTACCTTTTCTCTCCTCGCTAGGTAATCTCTATATTGTACCTTATAATACTTGGTCCCTTGATTATTTTTTCTTCCCTTTACATTTTCTCCAGTCTTTATATTCTGGTGTAATTGTTTCATATACGTAACTAAGATTTTTTCCTCAAAAGTTGTAAGCTCCTTTAAGGCAAGTCCTTTGTGAAAGACTTATTTTTAATTCCTTAGACAACGCCATACTACAGTAAGCTTGTAGAAACACCAAGAAAGAGTTGTTACATGTAATTGAGTGATACTGGAGAATTAGGCTATAAGTTAATTTGAAAATCAGTTATATGTGAAAATTTTCAGAATTATTGATAACACTGCGTGGAAAACAATGACAACTTTTGCATATGATTATCCGTGATGAAAGGCCAAAATCTTTATTTAAAGTAAAAAAAAGTTTATTACTATTAGATGACCACATTACAGCTTCTTTCAAAGGAGAACTGGCATCATAATTTTTAATCCTAATTTATACTTGTATTATCAGTGAATAAGTTAAAAATAGATTATAAGATAGAAGGGGCGGGGGAGTAGCAGCTACTGTAATATCTACATGTAGAGAAGTGGTTAACAGAATTGGTACACCAATATTAAGAAACACTATGCAGCTCTTTAAAAAGAATGAAGTTTATTTATCAAATCTGGCATGTAAAGAAATCCAGGATCTACTATTAAGAAACACAAATAACTTATAAAACAGTATGTGTGGTATGATCCCATGTTTTAAAAGTTGTGTGTATACTCGAACAACACGTATGTCTGTCTGTGTTTGCCTGGAATCAAATGTCAAGAAGAATAAAACTAAACTATTATTAGTAGTTAACCTTGGGGAGTGTAATTAGAGAAGAGGAAGGGAGGGGATTTTCAAACAATAGAGAAGCATATAAAATAAAAAGTGAGCATTTTTTTACAGTGAGCATTTATTTTGAAATCAAAAGGCTAAAAGATACATATATATATATATGTTTGTTGGGTTTTTTTTGCGGTACACGGACCTCTCATTGTGGTCTCTCCCGTTGCGGAGCACAGGCTCCGGACACGAAGGCTCAGCGGCCATGGCTCACGGGCCCAGCCGCTTCGCGGCACGTGGGATGTTCCCGGACCGGGGCACAAACCCGTGTCCCCTGCATTGGCAGGCGAACTCTCAACCCCTGCACCACTAGGGAAGCCCAGGGTACTTGTTCTTTGTATGAAGGTGCTCTCTGCTGGTTAATCTATGCGCCTGCTTGACTGCACCTGTCCCTTTTTCTGACTTTTACCAAAGTACCATATAAGCTAGTAGCAACCCTGAAAGTATGGACAGTATTAATTGAGGTTCATTATGAAAACTACTTTGTGTCACATAGAAAATACCCCCAAAGTGTTTGTTAGAATGAAAGATGTGGATTAATCGAGTGTAAAATAAAGCATTGTTATACAGCATCTCCTTGATAATTTGCTATTAATCTCAAATTCACACATATTCTGGAATCCCTGCACTGCTTCTGGAACCTCTGAGACTTACTGTAATTTTCTTACTTAGATCAAATGGTTAAGGGTCCTGTTTCCCTTGCCCCCACCCCAACTCTGTCTTTTGCTTAGAGTAAATTAGACTAAACTCCAGGGTTTCTGTACCTATCCTATGCTTTTAAAAAATGCTGCATTCAGGGAATTCCCTGACGGTCCAGTGATCAGGACTTTGTGATTTCACTGCCGAGGGCCCGGGTTCAGTCCCTGCTCGGGGGACTAAGATCCCACAGGCCTCGTGGTGTGGCCAAAAAAAAAAAAAAAAAAAAAGCGGCACCCAAAATTCTTTTAACAGAATTCTTTTGGTCTAGTTGGCATACAAGACAAATTTAAAAGTCCTTAAACACATAGTTAATGACTTGTTGGTGTGTGGGTTATGAGTATCTCTGGAGCACCTACTATAGCACTTTGCATCTACTAAGTGTTTTGTAAATGAGGTTGACTGCAAACTGCTTGTGACTCCTCCAGTGGATCTGCCCCGTTCAGGAGTAGTGACAGAGCAACTGCAAGTTGGATGAGGTACTTTTAATATATGCTAGAGGTTTTTCTGTTTGTTTGTTTGGTTTTTATGAGTGGAGCAGTGTCTAACATTTAACAGTTAACGAAGTCAGGCACGTATGTATGTGTATTTCACTTGATGCTCATAGCTAGTCCTGGAGTGTATACTGTTATCTCCAATTTAAAGATATGTTACTTACGTACAATCTGTTTTCATTCAAATCTGGGTCTGCCTAATTTCAAAGTTTCTATGGACTGTGAAACTAGGCACTTAATATGAGAAGAGTGTTCAGAATAGTTTATCACATAAAAGCCTTCTATTTATTACTAAATAGATATACGTAGAGATATATTTTATCTTGGCATTAGGGAAACAAGGCAGTCATTCCTTGGACTGGCATAGTAGATATTACTGCTGAGGGCCAAATATTGCAGCTGCCACTGAAGTGCAGTACCGGTAGGGGGCCAGAGTAGTGCTAGAGAGTGAGAAAAAGATTGATGGTCTCAGCTTTGAGAGATTGCTTTGACATTTTGGAAATACAGCCAATGGGCAGGGATTTCACCTAAATTTTGTAATTCAAGCTTCCTCTTTTCTAAAAAAAGCAGAAGGCAGAGATGGAAGCAGAGTTAGTATAAGAGAGAAAACAGACTAATGAAGAAGCTTTGTTACCTTGCTGAAGTTAAGAACTTTTAAAGATTTCCAAATTTGGCCAAGGATTAGCAATTAATGGACAATTGGAAATATGTTTTCATTCTATCAATTAACCCCTATTTCAGTGCAACTTGGACACCT
This sequence comes from Kogia breviceps, assembly GCF_026419965.1. NCBI lineage: Eukaryota > Metazoa > Chordata > Mammalia > Artiodactyla > Physeteridae > Kogia > Kogia breviceps. The sequence goes on from NC_081325.1 coordinate 18,946,932, forward strand.
CTAAAGCATTTGTCCTCTGGCATTTCTTCTATATTCTGCTTTTATGAAAGCAATTTGAATATCTTTAAGCAAGTTCCAGGGCCATGATGTTAATTATGTCTGAAATTGGAATTATGAGTAGAACTAGAGATATCTATGGTACATGGATAGCATGACAAACTCCTAAGATAATAAATAGACTCTTTTCCTTGGGGCTCCCTTTTTGGCGTAAGACTATTGAAGAAAAGTCAAATGTTATTCCTAGGCTACCTGAAGTTGTAGCTGTGGTATTTTGTACCTATCCTGTAATCTTTAGGAAGAGAGAAACAAAAGCATAGATGAGAAGTGAGGAGAAAAAAAACAGTGAATGGAAGCAACCTACGTGTCCATCGACAGATGAATGGCTAAAGAAGATGTGGCACATATATACAATGGAATATTACTCAGCTGTAAAAAGAAACAAAATTGAGTTATTTGTAGTGAGGTGGATGGACCTAGAGTCTGTCATACAGAGTGAAGTAAGTCAGAAAGAGAAAAACAAATACCGTATGCTAACACATATATATGGAATCTTAAAAAAAAAAATGGTTCTCATGAACATAGGGGAAGGACAGGAATAAAGACCAGACATAGAGAATGGACTTGAGGACATGGGGAGGGGAAGAGTAAGCTGGGATGAAGTAAGAGTGTAACATTGACATATATAAACTACCAGATGTAAAATAGATAGCTAGTGGGAAGCAGCTGCATGGAACAGGGAGATCAGCTCGGTGCTTTGTGACCACCTAGAGGGGTGGGATAGGGAGGGTGGGAGGAAGACTCAAGAGGGAGGGGATATGGGGATATATGTATATGCATAGCTGATTCACTTTGTTATACAGCAGAAACTAAAACAACACTGTAAAGCAATTATACTCCAATAAAGATGTTAAAAAAAAAAAAACGGGAGTAAGAGGTAAATACCACTTAAAAAATTTATGAAAAGAAATGAAATGGAGTTATTTGTAGTGGGGTGGATGGACCTGGAGTCTGTCATACAGAGTGAAGTAAGTCAGAAGGAGAAAAACAAATACCGTATGCTAACACATATATATATATGGAATCTAAGAAAAAATAATGTCATGAAGAGCCTAGGGGTAGGACAGGAATAAAACACAGACCTACTAGAGCATGGCCTTGAGGATATGGGGAGGGGGAAGGGTAAGCTGTGACGAAGTGAGAGAGTGGCAGGGACATATATGCACTACCAAACGTAGGGTGGATAGCTAGTGGGAAGCAGCCGCGTGGCACAGGCAGATCAGCTAGGTGGTTTTGTGACCACCTAGATGGGTGGGATAGGGAGGGTGGGAGGGAGGGAGATGCAAGAGGGAAGAGATATAGGAACATATGTATATGTATAACTGATTCATTTTGTTGTAAAGCAGAAACTAACACACCATTGTAAAGCAATTATACTCCAATAAAGATGTCAAAAAAAAAACCTGTAGTTACCCAAATTAGCAAAATTACAACAATAGGTTCACAGTACTTGTTAGCATACTCAACATATACATATACATATATTTTACAGTGGTAAAAGTAATAGTCATTTCTGCTTTTAACACTTGTTTTGAAAACACAAATTTGTTCCAATATGATTGATATATTAGGAAACATTTGAGCATAATGCAGATTTCTCATTTGCTTTTGTACAGTTTCACGAATGCAGAAAACCACCCAGCTGAACCAAGCCATGGAGAAATGCACAAAACATAGACATGCACACACCTCAAGCACGTACCACCTATCTCTGTGTACCACATGTTATATGAGTCACATTCATCCACGTTTGGTGTTACAACTCTCCAGCTGATTTCAGATAACCCTATTTCCACTATTGAAATAATTCACAAGCTATAAGTCTCCTAACATCCACTGCCACAAGCAAAATGTCAGGTCTTTTTCAAGGAAAAGTACCATATTTATGGTGGTATTTATGTATTTTTTAAACCACTTAACGTGTAAAAGTGTGCTATTATTTTTATTAGTTTCCTACTTTAAGAGAAAAAATATGTCTCTGATGAAATTTTTGAGTATTGAGCTCCAATCCTGTTTTCCCCACAATTCCTGTGGTTCTTATTGCATGATATTGCATAGCATGGAGATTTTTAGGAACACTTACCTCATTTTGTAGCAAAACTGACTGTACATGTTAATTTTAGAACATTTGGAAAACACAAGAATATATGAATGTAATCACTGGTGTTCCAACTAATGTTAACATTTGGTATTGTTTCCATGTCCAAATAGAAGGAAATATTTATGTAAAAAATAGAACAAAACTTGGGGGCTCGTATTCTTTACTAAGTTTAGCATCTTGGATTTTTAAAACTTGATATTATGCAATAAATATATCCCCATTTCTTTAAATGTTCTTAAACAACTTGACCATGATATTCTGTATTAATGAATGAACCCTGCTCAATATTCAGTAGGCATGCTGAATGGCCTGCAACTATGCTGGTTGTTTGGACATCTGCTTTGGTTGGTCAATCCCCATGCCACATGGAACCCAATGATTATAATCAATCACATACTTTGGACTTTAGTTTTGGGGATTTTTGCTATAAGTAGTGTAATAAATATCCCTGTATATTCTTCCTTGCATACTTATTATTCTTAGAATAAATTTGTAGACATTGAATTACTAAATAAAAAGGAATATGAATATTTTAAGCCTTTTGCAACTTATTGTTAATATCCCTACAGGAAAAAGTTATGTTAATTTACACTGTGTTAAAGTACTAGAGTTCTTGTTTTATTTTACCCTCACCAACCTTAGAAGTATAATTAAAGCAAACACAAAAACAAACTTTATATTATCTATTTAGGTAACTACAGTGTTACTGATCAGGAGAGAAGAATGTGGGGGAAACAGAGGCTGACCCCTTTCTACAGGGAGTTAAATATCGAAGTGGACCATGGGAAGTGGAGTGATGGATAGAACTGATAAATAGGAATTTATTTAAGTAATAAATGAGTATACTAGGCTAAGAGGTCTTTAAGAAAATGCATGCAAGGTAAGGGTGAAAGGAGGCTATAAAATTTCTGCCTTCTTGCAATAAAAAGTGCTGAATGACCCAATGATATGAGTAAAGTAGAAAAAAAAGATGGGGTAGGGGGGAGAAAGTCTTATTTAAGACCTTCCAGACATCACTTCCAATTGCCAGATTTTAAGCCACCCTCCTCATGATAATGATATTCTAAATAAGCAAAGTCACAGGTTAATGAATGAATCATAATCACTCAAGTGGAGCAATATGTGATTTTGTAGAGCTCCACCTGGGTAGAATTTGAGTCAAAGAATTTTGAGTAAGAGATAATGAGCTCTGATGGAAAAGGATAACTAAAAAGGCATATACAGAACCTGAGAGGTTAAGAACTTCCTAAGCATTATGCCTGCGTATTTGTCTCTCCAGTGTGATCACAGCCATGAGCTAAATTAGTTTGAGCAAAAGTAGGGAGGCACAAAGTGTGAGAAAGATATGATTAGAATCTAGGAGAAGCCCGAAAACCCAAGCATCTTTTTCTACTTCTGCCTTGTGGGGCAGTCAACCCCAGAATACAGAGCAATCTAATGGGATGCGGCCTGGGTGTAAGGGGAGGTTCCCCCATTTTTTGGAAGAAGAGATCAAGAAGGAAGCATTTTAACCTGGGGGCTTGAGTAATGGGCAGACCAAGGAAGCTGGTTAGAGACAAAAATCACAAGAGATTCAACAGTTTCTGTCTTTGATGAGTAGAAGACAAAAGGCAAAGTGATTAAAAGCCAAATGATAATCCAAGACAGTTGTATTGTCAAAGAAATTCAAGCCAGAGGAAAAAAGTTCTGTCATCCCTTGGCAACTCCCAGACCCCTAAATCTGGCCCCCAAACAGGTAGACTGGCTTCAGCAGGAAAGCTGTCTGTCATGAACCACCCACAATGACCCTCTCAAATGTGATGCTGGAGGACAATTGATAGGGAGGATTCTCCCAGGGATTAGAGAGATTAGAACCAGGGGCAACCAGTTTGGTAGCTAAGGAACTCATTCCCAGGCAGGGAAGCTTCCTCTTCCTCTCCAGCAAAATATCATACATATTATAGATTAATGTTTCTTCACTTACCTTTTTTCATGTGGGAGTATTTATTCCTGGTATCCTGTGTTCCTTTTGCCTTGTTTATTAGATGTCCTGGGTGGGTGGGGGAGTAAATTTATAATTGAGCCATTGAATGCTAGACCATAAGGAGCTACTTCAAATTTGATTTAAAAGCATAAAACCAACAGAGATCTTGGAGCTGGATGCAATAAGTAAACACTTTTGAGCAAGGGTAAGTGCACTGTTCCTCACATCTGGAAAACTTATCCCTGGAGAAATGGCCCAGATCTGGGAGAAAGTAAATACAAGATGAGCCTGCACCATTGTGTTGAACAAGAAAGTAATGAAAGTTCAAAGATTATTGAAACTGTATCAGAAGGATGTAGGAGCTATCTTGAAAGGACTCCCACTGGCCTAATTTGTGGAAGTTTGAGCAATTGTTTTAGATACCTCTTATATATCATTGCAGATCCTCTAGGACTCACTTGTCTCATTTCACCTCTATGCAAACCCTCATGCAGGCATAACCTAATAGCTTCATCTCCTGTCATTCTGCAAGCCCTCTGCTACCTGCCGCAGGGCTTCCAAGTGGCCACTGCTCTGGGGTCCACTCAGTGCCCAGACCCACACATGTGCAACCGGGAAGAATAGAGGAGTTAAACTCAAGTGTAGGGGAGTTAGTGCCCTTTGGGGTAAGACTTTGACCAATCCAAGATGAGAGCCAGTAGATAAATTCTTCCTCTTTCTTTCCCACCCTCCCACCCCCAAACCCTAGGGGTGATCCTGATATGCAGTTCATATAGCTTCTAAGAGGTTCAGTCTGATAGATTTAACAGGTGGCCAGCTTGATGATGCATTGTCATATTGGCTGACATATTCCTTCTTTGCTTTATTCCCCTATTCCCTCATTCCTACTCACTGTGATTGGATTTCTTATTAAAATAATGTTACATGAGCCTTTTGCTTCAGACCCTGCTTTTGGGGGGCAACCCAGGCTACGAGGACAGCACCAAAAAGAATAATGCCTGTAATTGATTGAAACATATTGAATTTATAAAAATTTGTGAACCTACAGTGATATTCAAGAGACGAGAAAAACTTCCCCCACCAAAATAACGTATCTCTCATTTGCCACCATTGGAAGTGAATATTACTAGCTTCCTACTCTCAAAATTGGTAATTAAATAAAGAGCATTAAACAATTAGAAGTATAGTTGAGGAGAAGCTCTTCTCTACAAAACAGTGCCAGCCAATATACATAGAAAGAATAGAATTTTTTAAGTTACCAGTTTGCAACCCTGGTGAAGTAATTGATTTAGGGAAGGATCACCAATGAATACTAAAATCACTGGAGGAAGCACTGAGAGAGAATTGCATATTTGCAGGTTGAAAAAAATATCAGTCTATATCCTACTAGCTAGTCAAAAAGGGAAATGTCTTTTCAATAAATAAATGTGCTGTTATTACCCTAACTCAGTCATCAAACATAGATCACTAATAGTGGGACAATGAGACTGTTGCCTCTTGGTATGATTCATTATGAACTTATCTTGTAAAAAATGTTTATGTTTTATTATGCTTTCAGAGCTAATTTCCTTTTTATAGGAATACAGGGGATAGAAGAACAAGTTAAATGGCACCACAAAACACATTTTCAAAAGTTTCTGTAACAGAATTGTCTTGGTTTTTTGAAAAGTCCAGAATCAGTTTTTAAAAAGGAAGAGGAGGGAGGGCTTAACAAATTAAAACATTATTCTTAAATAGATCTGGTCTGAAAAAACTATCTTACCCAGAGATCAAATAAATATCAGCATTTCCTCATAGCTTTTTTATGGTTTAATGTTTCATTCCTGGTAGTGATATTCTTGTCTTTTTTCTTTGTCAGTCTTGTAAGAATGTTGAGCAATTTTATTGATCTTTTCAAATAATCAGGTTTTGTTTCATTGATTTTTTTTTCATTGTTTTTCTGTTTCTAACTTTACTGATTTCTGCTCTTTATTATTTTCTTGGTTCTGTTTGCTTTGAGCTTAACTTCTCTAGTTTCTTCAGGTGGAAGCTGAGGTCATTAGCTTGAAACATGCTTTCTTTTCTAATATAAGTGCTTAATGTTAAACACATCTCTCTAAATACTTCTTTATCTGCATCCCACAGATTTTGATGTTAGGTTTTCCTTTTCATTCAGTTAAAAATAATTTCTTTTCTTTTCAATTTTTGGCCATGCTGCATGGCTTGCAGGATCTTAGTTCCCTGACCAGGGATCAGACCTGGGTCTATGGCAATGAAAGTGCCCAGTCCTAACCACTGGACTGCCAGGCAATTCCCCAAAATAATTTCTAATTTCTGCTTTTATTTCTTCTTTGACCAATAGAGTATTTAGTAGTGTGCTATTTAGTTTCCAAATGTTTGGGAATTTCTCATATCTTTTATTATTGATTTTTAAGTTAATGTGATCAGAGAACATATTTTCTTGTTTGTGTGTTTGGTATATATAAGATCAAATTGGTTTTAGTGCTGTTCAAGTCTTCTGTATACTTACTGATTTTCTATGAATTATTAAAAGAAGAGTATTTATATCTTGGACTATAGTAGTAGATTTGTATTTTTCTTCTTTCATTTCTCTCAGTTTAATTTTCATTAAATTTAGAAAATTTTTAGTCATTATTTCTTCAAACATTGTTTTCTGTTTCCCCTTTTCTCTCCTCTCTTTTTAGGACTCCAACAGTGCATATATTAGGCTGCTTGAAGTTTTCCCATAGTTAGGAATGCTCTGTTAAGTTTTGGGGGGAGACTTTTTTTTCCCTCAGTGTTTCATTTTGATAACATCTGTTTTGTCTTCAAGTTTACTAATTATTTCTTCTGCAGTGTCTAAACTGTTCATCCTATTTGGTGTAAATTTTATCTCAGAAATTGTAATTTTAATATTTAGAAATTTGATTTGGGTCTTTTTAATATATTCCAGGGCTCTCCTTAACATACTTTTGCTTTTTTATACTTTCTTAAACTTATGGAGTATATTTGTAATAGCTGTTTTAATGTCTTTTTGTACTAATGCTGTTACTTGTGTCATTTCTGAGTTATTTTCTATTGATTAAGTTTTTCTCCTTATTATGCGTGTGTTTTCCTCCTTTTTGCATACCTGGTAATTTTTGACTGGATGCTAAACGTGTGGATTCTATGTTGTTGTGTGCTAGATTTCTAAAATTTTTAATTCTACTCTAGGATACACTTAAGTTATTTGGAAATAATTTGGTCCTTTCAAGCTCACTTGTAAGCTCTATTAGGGGGGGACCAGAACAACCTTTAGGACTAATTTGGTCCTGCTACTGAGGCAATATTTTTCTGAGTACTCAACACAATCTCCCATTTATTATGCGATTTCTTTACTCTGACTGTTGGGAACATGACCTATTTATTCTCAGCCTGTGTGTGTAGTGGGAATTCTTCAGCCTGCTTCTTTCCAGTGGTTCTTTCCTTGGCCTTGGAGAGTTTTCTCATGGACGTGCACTGATCAGTTCTCAGTGAAGATTTCAGGGGAACTTTTTGCAGATCTCTGGGCTCTCTTTGCAGCTCTCCCTCTCTGATATTTTGCCCTGTGAATTTTAGCCACATTGGCCTTCTTGAATTATCAACTCTGTCTTTTGAACTCAGGGAGACTGCCATGCTCTGTTTGGGTTCCCCTTCTTGCTCTGCAGACTGGGGCAATTGTGAAGCTTACCTATGTTTGTTTCCTTTCTCTTAAGGATTACTGGGCTGAGCTGCCTGGTGTCCAGTGTCTGAAAACCATTGTTTTATTAATTCTGTCCAGTGTTTAAATTATGTAAGATAGAAGAGTAAATCTAGTCCCTGTTACTCCATCATAGTCTGAAACAGAAGTCCCTATAATTGTACTTGTAATTCTCTGTCCAAATAATTTTTGAAAGAATGTTCTTTTTTAATTTTCAGGTATTAATAGGGTATTTTTAAAGAACAGTTTGCTTATCTTCTGAAAAATTTAAAAATAACTTTTGGTTTTATTGTGTTGTATTCACAGAATGAAGTTTGCACTATTTCTCCTTTGAAAATTTACTGATGTCTTTGTGGCCTAATATAAGGTCACTTTTTGTGATTTCTTTGTATGCATCTTACAAATGCTATTTAGTAGGAATCAAATATAAACATATATTCATATGCAGACAATCTGCTTAATTATGTATTAAATGCCTTGTCTTTATTTTGTGCCTTAGACTCCATCACAGATTGATATAAAGTCTAATTTTAAAGTGACTTTTAAAAAATCAGCCTTATAGTTATTCTAAGTGCTACCCTTACAAATTCTGAACTTCTTCAGTTATACCAGAACTCTTTGAGTATAATCTTAAAAAGATAGTAGGCTCTTAATACCCTTTAGGGTTTCGGGATAATTTCCATTTATTGTTTCTTTAAAAATAGGAAATAATATTCCAGAGTTACAGAACTACTAATTTGAAGTAACAAACAGCATACTAATTTCTAGTCTTCTTTCATTTATTTATTTATTTTTGGCTGTGTCGGGTCTTTGTTGCTGCACACGGGCTTTCTCTACTTGCGCTGAGCAGGGGCTGCTCTTTGTTGTGATGCCCTGGCTTCTTACTGTGGTGGCTTCTCTTGTTGCGGAGCATGGGCTCTAGGTGCATGGGCTTCAGTAGTTGCAGCACGCAGGCTCAGTAGTTGTGACTCACGGGCTCTAGAGCACAGGCTCAGCAGTTGGGGCGCACAGGCTTAGTTGCTCTGTGGCATGTGGGATCTCCCCGGACCAAGGATCGAACCCGTGTCCCCTGCATTGCCAGGTGGATTCTCAACCACTGCACCACCAGGGAAGCCCTAGTCTTCTTGATGCCTAATTTTTAGGTGTTAAAATTTCCTTGTAACATATTTAAATTTTTAAACTGTACTTTAAATGAGCCAGATAAAGAAATATATATTTTAAAATAAGTATATATAAGTTAAGAAATGTATATTTAATATATATGATATATAGATTAAGAAATAAAGCCAAGATTTATTCGCTTATTTTTCATAAGGATAAACAACTAAGTACAAATAATTACCTTTCAATTTATTTAAGCTCATATTCTTAGAGATATTATAGTTCTGCAGAGAGTAAGATTAAAGTAATAATAGGTCTAACAACTATTTCTGTCAGCTCTGTAATTGGGAGATCTGTTAGAAGAGCACAAGACTTTTGATTGGAAACATGGTGGGAGACAGAGAACCTAAAAGTCTTTGGCACTAAAGAACTGGAACAGAGGACTTCCCTGGTGGCTCAGTTGTAAAGAATCCAACTGCCGATGCAGGGGACACGGGTTCGATCTTTGGTCCGGGAAGATCCCGCGTGCCGCAGAGCAACTAAGCCCGTGCACCACAACTACTGAGCCTGTGCTCTAGAGCCCACTGAGCCACAACTACTGAGCCCACGTGCCACAACTACTGAAGCCGCACGCCTAGAACTGGTGCTTTGCAGCAGGAGAAGCTATGGCAATGAGAAGCCCGCGCACTGTAGCGAAGAGTAGCCTTCACTGGCAGCAACTAGAGAAAGCCCGTGCCCAACAACAAAGACCCAACACCAAAAATAAGTTAATTAATTAATTAATTAATTAATCAATTAAAAAAAGAAAACCCCAAAGCAGGCTCTGACTAGCATCCTCACAGAGCTAGCATGTATTCCAAGCTTACCTTTTAACTCCAAAGAATCTAATAAAGGCCATCTAAACCTGTCACTAGCAATCCCACTCAGCCTTCTACCTAATTCCTCATCCTCAAACCTTGCAGAAAGATCCATAATTTTAGGAAATTTTACTCTATAATTATACATGTATATTAATGAAAAAATGTTTTTTGAAACCTTTAGCTTTTAAAATTCTTATTGAAGAGGTATTACGTATCCTGACAAATAGTGCTTGTGTGTGATGGGGTGGGTAGGGAGGGGGAGACATTCTACACCAAATAGTTACATTTGTTTTGCGCATAAATGGTGTAAGCTACTCCATTTAATAGTTTTGGTGTTAATATTTCTCTATGTTCTTTATAATTTCCTTTTTATAACTAAATTGATTTTAAGTTTCAAACTATACTGTATTTTTTTTAAAATTAAGTTTTCACAAAATTACACTGAAATTAAATTATGAATACTCATTCTAACACCTCCCTTGCTTTTTAGAATCTTCTGATCCGTAGTCAGAGGCGTTATCCATTGTGCCAATGCCCCCCCCACCCCCGACCTCCCTTGCTTTTTAAAATCTCAAGATTAAATTAATAATACTTGTGTATTTACTTGCTACACTTTCTTATTATGATTGGGAATAGCATCTACCCTGGGGAACTAGCATATTAGCAAATGAATCTGTTATTATCACTATCAACATGCGTTATTTAAATTTTTAAACAAGATGGTCAGGACAATTTAATTTGTTGACAAAACCATGCATGAACAAGTATAGGACTTAAAAGGAAAAAATGTGATGAGAAAAAAATTTTGTTTATTCCTAGACTCTTTTTTTTTTTTTCCTTTGGCCAAGAATTAAATTTGCCTTAACTTAATTGCTTTACACACATTCTTGTGACATTGCATGATTGGGAAGGAGGAAGAAAAAGAGGGAGCTGTGAACTGTGTGGTATGTATCTAAAAGAGTGCATTAGAGGAGGAGAGGAGAACGCATAAGCAAGCTGGTTTGACCAGAAACAGAACTGCCTGTGACAGATTAAGAGACAAGCAAGGCTTGGAATCTGAGAGCAAGCAAAGAGTGGAAATTTACAGCTGCCCTGTGTGAGTGTTCAGTGATCATTTTCTGCTAACTTTTTCCGGTGGTAACTTACTCTTCAAAGAGGGAGACAGAAAGTCAAGACAGGATTGTGGAAACTCTTCTCTGCCACGCTTTGGTAATAGGAGGCACCCTCTATTAAATGGAAGATAAAGGCTACTTCATCTAAAGTGCTTTGAGCCCCAGAGAGAGCTGTCTTCAGCACCTCACCACGTGTCTACTTTTCGTTGCTTAGGCGAGCCTGGGCTTTTCTGTAACATTTGGTGAGTATCAACCAGGTTACCTATAATGGTTCACAGAGATGGAATTAATATGATAACCTTTAGTTTAGTTGAGGTTTTACAGTTATTGCTTATATTTTCGTTTTAAACTGTGCTGTTACCTTGTTTCTTTGTGCATGATAAACTGCTGTTACTAGGAGAGGTTTTAAAAAACAACTACAAAACAATACTTCTCTGTTGCCTAAGGCACTTGAATCATTACCAACTATTCCGTGTCCATGGAATATCTTATTTTGGAAATGGGTTTTTATTTACAAAGCGTTTCCAAAAATAAAATAGTGGCAGGATACCATTTTTCATGTTTCTCTTTCAACTGAATAAAAATTCAAAAGTTACCTTGTTCCGTCTATTTTCAGTAAATTTAAAATAATCATTGTGATGTTTGATATTAACAATATTATAAATTACAGCATTCCCTCATAATTCAATTAGAAATGTTAATGATGCCATTAAATAAAGGGATATGTAATTTGAATGTTGAATGCTTCTGTTAGATCCAATAAGTGACACAGGATTTTTTTCAAAGTTCTGGAGTGAAAATAAAAATTAGACAATTTACATATCAAATTTACCATTTGATACAAAATGAATACACATTTCAAATTAAGGAATAAGGCAGTTATTTTGTTCTTATAGCTGGCACCAAACTCTTATATAATATTGTTGTTCTGCTGAAGAACTATTTTAACCAGATGCAAATATGTATGTAAGCAATAGAGAAGAGAAGAAAGCAAACACTCTTAAAATATATATTCACATTCCAATAAAAACTTCAGTTGTACAATCTTAACATGGGAGATTGTCTGCTAATTTTATATGTTTTTTTAAAGGCATTGATGGGAGGCATGTAATCATTCTGTGTAAGAAGGAAGTATATATTGTTAGCTGCAAAAGTGAGTCATTGCTTAAAGATGCATCATTTTAAGCAATGTTTCTAGTTTGCCAGCCTCAAAAAAGATGTCCTTAGTTATTGATTCAAGTGAGTCCTTAAGGCAGAACAACTTAGCAGAAATGAAAACTTAAACAGGGTTTCAATGAACCTATTAAAAGGGTTTGTACTCTAGATATAATGTAAAATGACTGTACTTTCTCTAATATTTCCTGTATGTGTTCAGAAGCCTGTAGAACAGGTTTTGTTTTGTGGAGTTTTTTTAACCTATTGACCAGTGTATAAAAAGAAACTCAGCTTGTCTGTGAAAACCTTTTCAGGACTAATATCTTATGCTTGAAGTCAAAAGTAAATACAATAGAGATTATATCACAAACCAAATTTTACTTCTTTACAGAATTTCCCACACTCAGTCCTTAGACAGATGGAAGATTTGCACATAGCTTCACAATCTTCCAAATAATGTTTTATTTTAAACTAGTAATTCATTGATATTATCTTAGTAGTGGCACCATTTCTTAAGCCTATAGGATTGCAAATATAGAAATAAAAAATAAGCCATCCCCAATTTCCAAGTGTTTTGTACCTTAGAAGTTTATATGTGAGTGGGTTGTTGGGAATTTGGGAACCATCTTCTCTGGGAAACAATTTAACAGATAATGATTGCTTGGAGTATATTATTATTTATTAAATAATGATTGCTTGGTGTTTATTATAGCCTAAGTCTACACAATAGAAAAACCATCGCCACCCTGAAAAATATTAGAAAATCAATTACAGTGATGAAACTAAATATAAAAACAATTACAGGTTGAATAAGACATTATTTTACCTAAACATTAATACTTGAAGAAAAGCAGTATGTTTATAAATAGCATTTCTAGGTACTTTTATGAGCTTCCAAGATTAATTGCACTGTTTATGAGATCTAATCTTATATTAAAATCAGTGATTTTGGGCTTCCCTGGTGGCGCAGTGGTTGAGAGTCCGCCTGCCGATGCAGGGGACACGGGTTTGTGCCCCGGTCCGGGAGGATCCCATGTGCCGCGGAGCGGCTGGGCCCGTGAGCCATGGCCGCTGAGCCTGCGCGTCCAGAGCCTGTGCTCCGCAACGGGAGAGGCCACAACAGTGAGAGGCCCGCGTACCACAAAAAAAATAAAAAATAAAAAATAAAAAAATAAAAAAAATAAAATCAGTGATTTTTCTTTTCCTTGCTACAGGAATATTTCTAGCCATTGCTTTTATGCTTATCAGCCATTTCTGAGATCTAGCCCAGTGTCTGGCATATAAGTAGGTACCTAATAAATAGTTACCAGATAGGGACTGAACTCTTTCTTTGGTTTACAGAAATGGAACTGAGTAGTTTTTCCAAGGTACACCAGAAAGGAAAGGGGTTTAGGGGCACACAGTTTTCATTACGAGAAAGAGACGGCCTGTCAAGAATTGAATTTTTAGAAGCAAACAAAGCAATAGTAGTACAGAATAGGCCTAACTGTTAAGAGAAAAAGAGAAGACTGTGGTGTAACTTGGGGGTAATCCTGAATGAGTAGGGATGGTGATGAGGGGAGGCAATTTACAAGCTTGGTATCTTGAGTACATGGGACATTCTGAAGTAAGGTGTCAACTTTAACTCAGAAGAATTATGTATTTGCATATGTGTACTAGGACCCATATGAAGAAATGTGGCCTATTCGGAAAACTCAAATTAGGTCTATCCAAATTTAGTTACACTGGCCCTAAAGGTTTCTCTACAATAATGGATAATAATCTGGAAAAAAATATATAGATATAACTGAATCACTTTGCTGTATACCTGAAATCAACACAATATTGTAAATCAACGATACTTCAATTTTTTAAAAAAGGTTTCTCTAAAAGGCCAAGATATAAAATGTTAAAGTTAGTACTGCAGTAAACATATGTAATGAAATGAACAATACAATGAATGCAGATTATACTTAGATGATTTTTAGTGGCAGAAAAGCCTTTCCATTTGATCAAAAAATACTTTCTATGTTCTATTTCAAATCATATTTTTAAAGTAATGATTCTGAGTAACCCCAAGTGGCATATAATAGGTGCTTAATAAATATTTGTTGAAATGATTGAATGAAATAATGTGGAATAGTTTGGACAATTTTCCATTTCTGAGGTATGGATGTCTGTGTACATGCATGTATAGATTTATAACGCAGCTTAAAGATAATATTTAGCTGAGATTCCCTTAACAAGGAAAAAATCTATATTAGCATGCTTTTTAATTATGGACATACTTAGTGTTCCACTGGTAATTAAAATAGTTGGTTTAAGATGAAATCTTTACTGCTTCTAAATGAAATTATAAAGATTTTAATTTTATGACTTATATGTCTTAAATTTCCAGCAGAAACTCATCTAGTGTCTTCCAGCTGTGGAAGGATGAGAGGTCATATTAACTTAGCTATCCAGAAGAACTTTACAATCCTGGAAGTCTATAGGATGAGAGATAACTAAAGCTAAATCACATTCATCTTTACTCTCCCATGTTAATGTTATACAGATTGAGAGTTCATAGATAGGCACAGGGCTTACTGAAGCTATGAAATGGTTGTATTTCACACTGTAACTATAAACTTTGCCTTAATACCAGTAACAGTAGCTAACCAAAATTTGATGATTATTTTGTATATATATGTATGTGCTTACAAGAAAGACACCCCCCCAAAAAAAAGAATTACAAGTTTCCCTTGATAATTCTGTTGTGAAAAATAGCCATTTGTGAGTTTCAGTGAGAACTGATACTTTGATTTTACTTCCTAGTCTTTGAGAATACTGATCTAGCTTCAGATCTCTGCTGTAAATTGAGATTATGAAATTCTAATGTAAAATGATTATCCATTGACAATCTTTATTAGCTGATAGATGTGGAAAATTTTAACACCAACAAATGACTGGAGCTGTCAACAGAAACATTACTGTGAATGAAGTTTCTGCTTGTTTTTCCTGGAACAGTAGTCTAGTAGGTTAATATTTATAATAATAAATTGGTAGTTGTATGTCTTCCTAATTTCATAAACTAGTTCTATTTTTAAATTGTTTCAGTGGTTACAATACATTAGAATTAAGGAGCAATTCCCAAGGACATGGGTTTTTTTCTTGTAAAAGAGTTTTTATTCTGATGTAAGTCTGATCAAGGCTTCCAAATGAGTAAGGGTGCATAAAACACTTCTTACAAGTTTTTCATTTCTATGTAAATTGTTCATTTTTGAAAATGGTGCTCCCTCAAACTCTGTTAACAAAACTTATAAAAACAGGTTCATTCTTAGTCATTTTGAACTGAGAAAAAGGATGATCAAAGTTCTTATTTATACTTAGTCCACTGATTTTCACTCATTTCTATAGGTTTTCAAGTACAAAATGCAATTGTGGTGTCTTCTAATTACATCTGGGAAGTATATTTTTAAATGGAATGGTTGAGGGATAGTGGGCATTGATTGGAAGGTACTTTGACATATGTAATATGTTTTATAATGGATTTAATATCATATCATATATAACAATAATGATATGCTTTGTAATTTATTATATCTGTGAAGGTAATCAATGATTTTGTGGTAGGAAGAGGCCTATTTGTGATGCAACAAATTCAGTAGAACTTTTAGGTGTACTTTTTTTATTTTAAAATTTACATTCAATGAAATGCACCCATTTTAAGAGAACAGTTCACTGAATATTGACAAATACACATACTCATGTAATCTCCATCCCATTGATTTTTAAAAATGAATCTTATTGGCCCAATTATTTGCCATAGGTGTACTTTTTGATTGCATTATTTCTATCTGTGAGTCCTATTTGGAATAAAAGATAAAAGAATAGTAATTTCTGAACTTTCTTGAAATTTATTTTAATGTGATGGTTTAATCTTTTTAGTTTGAGCGAAGGTACCTGTGACTAAGTTTAAATTAGAAAGCTCTATGAAAGGCTTTTGGAAATGTTCCTTTCTTACTTATTGTTCATTGTAAAATAACCTATATGAAGGAAAACAAGGCTCATTTTTGAATTGACTTTCTTACAATGAGTTAGCAATTTGTTTATGCTTTTTATGGTTTTACCTATGGAAATCTTGAGACTTCTCTTGTCTTCAATGATAAATTTCCCACTCCCTTAAGCTTTCGTGGAAAATCTTTGAAATGAAAACTATTATTGAACAGCACATTTGGAGGTTAGACATAAAGGCCTAGAGATACTCATTAGCCACCTACAGATAGACATTTATTCCCCTTTAAAATACTTTAAGGGATAACAGTGAGGGTATTTAATGCCCCAAATGACCTCTTCTCCTAGCTTCCCTTTCCCCGTCCTCCTTCAAACACACTCCTTTCCACTTACGTCACTGAACATGTTCAGATGAGGCATTTGAGTGATTGACTGGGTCATCTTTAGAGGCGCTCACACATAAGTTAGGAATATGAAATATTCTACTGTGTCTTAAGAAAGGGAAAGCTGCCAAGCTGCCAAAATCTACTAAAAATCTATAGGGCCTGAGTTCCCTGGGAGCAGAGCTGAAGAATTTTTTTTGGCTTTCTCTCCAGAATCTGAGCCAAGTGCTACTCTTAATGAAATTTCATAGCCAAAGTAACAGAAATCATATTTGTTTGACTAGTGCTTTGAAAAGACATAATGATCAGATATTCCACAGTTTGAACTTTAAAAAATGGTTATTTAGTCATTAAAAGTATCATTTATGAGAAGGTGTTTCCATTATAAAAACATTAGCATGATCTATTGAACAAAGTTTGGGGACAAAAGAGAAAATTTGAAGGAAGAAGAAAACTAAGTATTTATAAGCCAACTACCCAGAGGCAATCACTGTTAACTTTTTAAAATTATTTTTTCTATGTATAGGTTTTGTGTACTTGTGGTTTTGTTTGCTTTTACATAGTTGTAGTTATGCTCTATATTATGGGATGGTTTTTTTTAACATGTACATTTTACTTCACATTCTTTGTAAACATTTTCATAGCCATATACTATATTTCATCAAATCTAAGAAGCCATTGGTTGTAAGGCATATACTCTTGTACCACTAAGAAAGAAAAAAAACAAAAACAAAAAAAAACCACTGCCAGTTAGTGAAAGGTCCCATCAATTGTAAGACACATGCACATTTTAGAGATGTTAAAATGTGGAAAATAATTTATAAAGATAACCTTTATTAGTTTATTTTCTTAGGACAGATTGATAGAAGCAGAATTACTAAAATCAGAGGTTGTGAATATTTAAAGGCTCTAGATCCATATTGCCAAATTATTGTCCAATTTATACTGCCACCAGTAAGAAAAGAGAGGGCCTGTTGCATCTCACCATCAATAGAATTGAATTTTCTCAAAACAACAACAAAAAACTTTGTTATATGATGGGCAAAATAGTCCTTCACGTTAAGTTTGCATTTTTCCATTATAGAGAATAAACATTTACTATGTGTTTAACTGTATTTCCTCCTTTGCGGTTTTCTAATATCTATGCATTATTTCTTAATGACTTTCTTATTTGTCTTAGATCTCCTTTTATAATGATATTAGCCCTCTGTCTTTCATATTCATGTCACAGAATTCTCTTATTTGTTGTTTGCCTACAATGTTTTTATTATTTTATCCATAAATATTCAAAACAATTTATTAGATTTGTAACATATTTATATTAACTGATTTGTCAGTCTTTTTTTTTGAGATTTATTTCATCACTTCTAAAATTAGAGAAATTATTTTACATCCAGAAGTTTGAAAGTCACTTATAGTAACATCTGTATCTGGCCTCTTTTGTTCCATTGGTCTGTTTTTCTTGTGTCACTGTTTCACTTATAGCACTTGATAGCACTTTTAATTTCATTCCCTCATAAGAAATCTTCTTTTTTAAAACTCGTTATCCTTGTGAGTTTTTTTTTGTATTCTTGACTTAATTTAGTTACTAAAAACTTTTTTAGACTAGTGACTGGAATTGTATCAAATTATGGACTTTAGGATTATTGACATTTTAATAATATTCAGTTTTTCTATTCAAAAACAAAATAGGTTTTTCTATTCGGTTCTTTTCTTAGTTACATGGGTTTATTCCTCACTATTATAGATAATGCAGAAAAACATCAAGATGAAAAAATTTTAGATGTATCACAAATCTCATTCAGATAATACCATTAACATTAGCTGAGCCACATTCCAGAAATAGTTCTGTGGCTGTATACAATTAAAAGGGTGGCTTGCTGAAGGATTGAGTAGACAAATAGACACATCTTGTACATCTTTAAGTACATCTTTCATTTGTTAATTTTCTACTTCAGGAACAGTAATTATCCTTATGTTGGATTATCACTGTCGATTTTCCATAGTGATGGATTCTTTATTTTTAACTTTTTATTTTGAGAGAACTAAAGATTCACATGCAGTTATAAGAAACAATACAGAGAGATCCTGTATAACCTTCATCTAATTTTCCCCTTTAATGACATCTTGCATACTAATTATCAGGTAGTGAATTAATGGATAATGATCAGCACTTGAAAAAAAATAATGTAGGCTAGGACAGATAGAACAGAATGGAATCTATCCAGAGGTCAAGTATTGTTTCATGAAACAATTATACAATCATTTATACATTCCTTTGCTCTGGATCACAATATAAAATGCATTTCTTACTACAAGGCACTATTTAAAAAGTTAAAACCACTGCCCTAGAGAAATTCTCATACAAATGTATAAGTAGACTGGCAAAAGAATCTGTGTTATGATTATGCGTTTAATAATAAACAATTGCAAACAATTAGAACTCGGAGAACTGATAAATAAATTGTGGTAGAGTCATACAGTGGGATGCTATACAGCACGTAAGGTAAACATGAGATTTGTGCACTAACACAAATAAATCTCATAAACACAGTGTTGAGGGAGAAAAAAAGAAACTGGCCGTGTAATACCTTTTCTGTAACGCTTTAAAGCATACACAACAATATCACATATTGTCTGTAATATTAGTAGAAGTGTGAAAGCATGTATAGGTAAGGGTAAATGATAAATAGGTACAGT
Source organism: Kogia breviceps (assembly GCF_026419965.1). Classification (NCBI taxonomy): domain Eukaryota; kingdom Metazoa; phylum Chordata; class Mammalia; order Artiodactyla; family Physeteridae; genus Kogia; species Kogia breviceps. The sequence continues at coordinate 18,966,033 of NC_081325.1, forward strand.
ATAAGCCAGAGGGGAATGGGATCAGAAAATTGTACCAAGGGCGTTGCTTTAGTTGTTTTGTTTTTTAAGCTGGGTGGTAAATATACAGGAACTTGTTACATTGTTCTCTATTTCTTCTTCTAGATGCCCTAAATATTTTATTTAAACTAAATAAAATTAAAATACCTAGGGGGAAAAAGTCCTGTTGAAGCATTTTGATTAGCTTGATGGTGTCACAATCCATTTGTGAGCCAATTGCTGTAGCCAGGGCAGTGGAAGGAATACTCTGGCCCCGCCTGGGTCATGTTCCCACCCTTTTGGTAGGGTGGGGTGTGAAGGAGAGCAGACAGGTCCAGCACCAGAAAAAACAGGTACCAAAAAGTACCAGAGATTTTCTTTTTCTTTTATTCTTCTGATTCAGTTATTTCTAATTCTATTGTTATTTCCATCATTCCTTTCTTGAGATTTTTTGAGGCAGTCTCCTTTTTAACTTATTTAGTTGAATCCTTATTTATTTTTATTCCCACATGAATGAATTGTAGATTTGCACCCTCCCAAGTGTTCTGCCAGCAATGTCAAGGCTCCCTTTCAAGAACTATTTCTGTTTTTTAACATTTATTTTCTTGAACTCTTGTGGGTTTGACTCCATCTCATCTTTTTGTAAAAATTTTAGTAAGTGTACACAGTCTATTCACACATAAATATGTTGGCTAGACTTAATTGTGAGGTTATAGACTTTCCCTTTCAGAACTCTGTAGATTCTCTCCATGGTTTTATGACATGTAGTTTTATGGAAGTCCAAAGACAACTTAATTTTTATCCTTTTTGTTGTTAACAGTCATTTTGTAGGAATGAGCTTTAAGAGAAGAATGTTGGTTTCTTCTAAAAGCCACAAGGCACTGACTTTAGGGACTCATCGTTAATCTCAACTAGAAAAATCCTGTAAATGACCACATTTAGATTTTTTTTTCTGCTTAAGCTGTTTTATCTTTGTTGCTTCTCTCCATTTTTTAGTTCCTTTTGCATTTGTTGTCTTCCTCCACCTCTTTTCATTGTTGTAATAGATATAATACTATTACAGTTTTTATAGATATAATACTGTATCTTCTCCATATTTCCATAATATATACTATACATACATACACACGAACACACACTGAGTACCTTTTCTCCATCATTTAAGTTTGTTTAACCTTTTCTGGCATTCTGGCAAAACCCTTTGTGCGGCTGTGTCTCCCACTACATTGTGCACCCTCTGAGGCTTATTTTGCATTTACTAGTACAACACCTCACACCTTACAGGTGCTCAGTAAATATTTTCTGAATGAATAAATATAGACTAACTAATTGTGTACCTTTTGGTTGTCCTGAGTCAATTTTCTGTGGGGTCATTTCTGCTGTATGCAGATTTGGATTGCCATGCTGCATTTTGGGGTATTTCTGTATATGTGTGTATATTATGTGTTTTTGATCTTTTATCTTGACAAGCTCTCTTTTTGTCTAAGTTATTCTCTTCCTTTTTAAAATTTTTATTTTACCAATTATATCTATTCTATCTCCTACAGAGAATTAATTTTGGAAGTAACCTTTCCTGTCGAAGTCCACAGGGCATTTCTCCCCTTTGCTTGTGCTTTTTTTTTTTAGTAGAACCTATTTATTTGTTGTTTATTCTGTTCACTTTGGAAAGTGGAAAAGTACAATAAGGCCCATGTCAGTCCTCTGATATTTGTGTGCTGCATGGCCTGCTGTCAGCACTAATGCCGGAGGGCAGGTTGATGTGTGCAACCTCACCACAGTTTTCAGTGCCCAGGAGGCATTCACCCAGTGTCAGTCTGTTGGACTTAGCATGGCATCTTCTCCTGTTCCTGCTTCTTGTGTTGTTGAAATATAACGTGTGTTCTAAAAACTCTGACGTAGAATTTATTACTACTACCACTTTGTCCCAAGGAGGCACCATTTTCAGGACTCCACCTAACATACTTTATCTTTGGCCTTGATGGAGTTAGAATGGGTGTGGACCAGTGATGAATATGCTAGAGCTCGCTGTATTTGGCCTATCTAATTCTAAATATGATGCTCTATCTTTCTTTAAGAATCCCCCTTACAGTATAAATTTCCTCAAAAAATTAAAACTAGAACTACCCTATGATATAGCAATTCCACTTCTGGGTACTTATCTGAGGAACATGAAAAAGCAAATTCATAAAGAAATATGCACCCTCATGTTTACTGCAGCATTATTTACAATAGCCAAGATATGGAAACAACCTAAGTGCCCATCAATGGATGAACAGATAAAGCATATGTTCTGTGTGTGTGTGTGTGTATAATGGAATATTATTCAGCCATAAAAAGAATGAAATCTTGCCATTTGTGGCAACATGGATAGGCCTTTGAGGGCATTATGCTAAGTGAAATAAATCAGAAAAAGACATATACCATATGATCTCACTTATATGTGGAATCATAAAAAACCAAAAATCAAGCTCATAAGTACACAGAACAAATTGGTTGTTGCCAGAGGCGGAGGGTGGGGTGTGGATGAAATGGGTGAAGGGGGTCAAAAGGTACAAACTTCCAGTTACAAAATAAGTAAGTCATGGGGATGTATTAAAAAATAAAATAAGGAAAAAATAAAATAAAATAAAATAAAATAAAATAAGGTAACTAAACTGGTACTAACAAATAAATAAAATGTATCTGGGCTTTCCCAGAGCATTTGGCAAAATTTTTTTGATATCTTCGTGAATGAGATAAAAAAAATATTAGTTAAATGATATGACTAGGTGAATTCACAGTTAAAAAACAAAACACTCATTTTACAGATAGAGCAAATAACGTGCAGACAAAGGTGATAACTTCTGAATTATAGTGGATGAATGACCAACTCAGAACAATTTGGAGGTTTAAGTACCTCCTGTTTGTTTAGCAGGTATGTTGAGTGCCAGTTAGCATTATTCTTGATTGCAAACAACAAATACTGAAGAAATTTTTTGGAAGCATATAAGGTAACGCAGAGATTTGACAGAAGTCCTAGGGAACCAGATTTGGGAAGTAGGAGTCTAGGGAGATGAAGTAAATATTTAGAACCATAGCCAAGGTTATGCCAGAGGAATAACTGCTTAGAGTATTGCTATCAACTGCTGTGTACATTTGTGTGTAATATTCTTTATTGATTAATTGCATCATCGTTAATAAGAAAAATATGAGGAAAATGGAATTAACACAAAAGTCTATCAATAAAGCTATTGGTAAAATAAATTATATAATAATTTAATAAATTACCAAATACTAGAAGTAATTACATAATATGTCTGTATAATGGATATTGCTATAAAAATATTGTAGTGCATATAAACATATACTCATAGAATGATATTCAAGATATAAAAAGTAGGGAAAAGTTGAAAAATACTATATTTAGTATTTATTCTATTTTGGTTTTAAAAAATATATTTTTATGTACATAGAAAAAATTCAGGAGGAATATGTATCAAAACTGATAATAGTTGTTGCCTCTGGATGACTGGTTAATGGGAGCCTTTGATTTATTACCTCATATTTCTGTAATGTTTGAAATATTTTTGCTAATAAATGTAAAGTAAATGAATATGCCTCTACTAACTGGAGCCTTTAATTTTAGATTTTTTTCTAAAAAAATAACACAGTTTTAGTGTAAATAGGGCAATGACAGCTATATTTGGCTTTCTCTGCTCTATGTAAATAGATGTTCTCAGAAAGAAGAACTGATTTTCCTGTTCCCCTCCCACCTCAGCCCCCATCATGGTAGTCACCATTTCATCAGTGAGTATGCCAGCTGAATATTTGAAGAGTCAATAAAAAACAGATTCTAAACAATTTTACATTGTAATTTTGTGATTGCTATCGAGTGGCATGTTTTTAAACATTGCTTTACCAAAGTATGTGGATCCTAATCCCACTTTTGTTTTACATGTTTTATTTTATCTATGATTATTATTATCACCATCATCATCATCACTCTCTTTAGTCAAAATATCTAGTTTTAAATATCAGGTTATTCTCTAAAAATACTCCTTTTCCCATTCTTGCATAAATCTTGAATTTCTATTTTAGGAAAGATTTTAGACTTTGAGTAAAAACTTTTGGGTAAACTTTAAAAAATATCTTTCTTAAAATATTTTATATTAATTTAAATTTGGCACAAAACTTGGTGAAGCTTGTTTTATTTTTTTTAAATATTTATGTATTTATGCATTTATTTATTTGGCTTTGCCGGGTCTTAGTTGCGGTATGCAGGATCTTTAGTTGCAGCATGCAGATTCTTTAGTTGATATGTGGGATCTTTAGTTGTGGCATGCGGGACCTTTAGTTGTGGCATGTGGGATCTAGTTCCCTGACCAGGGATCGAACCTGGGCCCCCTGCATTGGGAATACAGAGTCTCAACTTCTGGACCACCAGGGAAGTCCCAATGAAACTTGTTTTAGTTTGACTGATTTTAATGTTTCATATTACTGAATTGGTTATTGAGAACTTATAAGACATTTTGGTATAACAATTTAATCATGTTAAGAATTATAATTATAACTTTTGTTTATTTGTTTGTTTTTAGCATTCCACATTGGAAGAAGATATTTCTATAGTTGAAAAAAATGCCTTTGTTTAGTAAATCGCACAAAAGTCCAGCAGAAATCGTGAAAATTCTGAAAGACAACATGGCCGTTTTGGAAAAGCAAGACAAAAAGACAGATAAGGTATGAGCTAAAATAATAACATTTTTATTAAAATGCATGAATAGACCAAAAAAGCCAATGTAAAAGCTTAGTGAAGAATCCTAAACATGGTCTGTGATGCACTCGTAGGGTCTTTGTAAGTACGTTTAAATTGATTCCAGGTTTTATGCAACTGATAATTGTTGAGTCTGTTGTCTTGACCTCTTCGTTCACTTTCTAGAGCCTCTGACCAACCTTGGATCCCTCTAGACTTAAACTAAGGGGTAACACCCAACCCTCCACCTCTGGCAACCACCAAATCCATTTCAGTCATAAAAAAGAATGATATCTTGCCATTTGCAGCAACATGGATGAACCTAGAGGTCCATTATGCTAAGAGGAATAAGTCAGAGAAAGGCAAATACTGTGTGATTTCACTTATATGTGGAATCTAAAAAATGAAACAAAACAAATGCACAAATATAAAGCAGAAACAGTTATAGATACAGAGAACAAACAGGTGGTTGCCAGAGGGGAGGTGGGTTGGCGTTGGAGGGGGAAGAAATTGCTGAGGGAGATTGAGGTACAAACTTCCAGTTGCATGGGTGTGAAAGGTACAGTGTAGAGAATATAGGTAATAACTACGTAATACCTTTGTATGGTGACATATCATAACTAGACTTATTGTGGTGATTATTTTGGGTTTTTTAATATATTTTAAAAAAATATTTATTTATTTATTTGGCTGTGCCAGGTCTTAGTTGTGGCGCACAGGATCTTCTTTGCAGTGTGCGGGATCTTTCAGTTGCAGCATGCAGGCTCTTAGTTGCGGCATGCAGGATCCAGTTCCCTGACCAGGGATCGAACCCGGGCCCTCTGCATTAGGAGCTCAGAGTCGTAACCGCTGGACACCAGGGAAGTCCTGTGGTGATCATTTTGAAATGTATAGAAATGTTGAATCACTATGTGGTAAAACAGAAACTAACAGTGTTGTAGATCAATTATACTTCAAAAACAAAGAAACTCAGAAAAAGAGGTCAGATTTGTGGTTACCAGAGGCAGGGGTATTGGGGGGAGGGAATTGGATATAGACAGTCAAAAGATACAAACTTCCAATTGTAAGATAAGTAGGTACTAGGGGTGTAAGGTACAACATGATAAATGTAAGTAACACTGCTGTATGTTATGTATGGAAATTATTAAGAGAATAAATCCTGAGTTCTCATCACAAGGAAAAATATATTCTTTTCTTCTCTGTTTCTTTAATTTTGTATCTATATGCAATGATGGACGTTCACTAAACTTATTGTGATAATCATTTCATGATGTATGTAAGTCAAATCGTTATGCTCTACACCTGAAATTTATACAGTGCTGTATATCAATTATATTTTAATAAAACTGGAAGGGAAAAAACTCAGAATGAAAAAAAAATCTAAGGAGTTATACTGGTGTATAATATTATTCTTACATGGAGGGTAAAAAGTTTATATTTAAAGATCAACTGATAGTTTCTACTACATTTTTTTTTTTTTTTCTTTTGGTACACCACGCAGCATGTGGGATCTTAGTTCTCTGACCAGGGATCGAACCCGCGCCCCCTGCAGTGGAAACACGGAGTCCTAACCACTGGACTGCCAGGGAATTCCCAGTGCAGCCTCATTTTAACATTGTTTTAAAGTCCTACCAAGAAGGGCTTCCTCAGAGGAAGGGGTTTTTAGTAATTTAGTTATTCCTTCAAAGGGATATTGAATCCTACATATATAATTTGTCTCTAAAGTGACTAGTTTATGGCAAGATTCAAGATATCTGTAAAATAAATACCCTTGAGTTAATAGTATCTTTCTGTCCCAGTGAATGACACAATATTGTATTCTTGTAATGATGTAGAAATATAGTTTTTATCCTACATCTTGTAAGGAATGTAGAAATATATTTTTATCTCTAGTGTACTTTGTAATATTGAGCGAAATATTGGCTCAATAGGATGAAGAAATGACCTTCATATAAGAGTGAATCTAAATAACAAAAGAGAGGGAAAAGGAAAAGACACTAATTTTCATTAGTGATCAGGAAAAGGCCAATTAGAACAACAGTTAATTCATATTACATTCCTACTATCTTGTCAAAAATGAAAAATGTCTGATGGTAGTAAATGTTGACAAGTGTGGAGAGCAATAAGAACTTTCATTCACTATGAGTGATAAAGTATAAATTGGTGTTTGGAAATGAGTTTAGTACATTATCTGTTAAATATGAAGATATACATGTTCTAAGACTCTGCAGTTCCCCTCCTAGTATAAACTCTAGAGATGTTCTTGCAAACATGCACCACGATGCGTGTCAAGAATGTTCATAGCGGGCTTCCCTGGTGGCACAGTGGTTGGGAGTCCGCCTGCCGATGCAGGGGACACAGGTTCGTGCCTCGGTCCGGGAGGATCCCACATGCCGCGGAGCGGCTGGGCCCGTGAGCCATGGCCGCTGAGCCTGCGCGTCCGGAGCCTGTGCTCCGCAACGGGAGAGGCCACAGCAGTGAGAGGCCCGCGTACCACAAAAAAAAGAAAAAAGAATGTTCATAGCACTGTTGTTCATAGTAACCCCTCAGTGGAAACAACCCTGATGTCCATCAACAGTAGAAGTGAGAAGTTGTGGTCCAGCCATTGATGGAATACTATAGAGCAATGAATGTTAAAGAACTGCTGCTACATGCAGCGACAAGGATGATCCTCCCAAATAGAGTGTTGAGTGAAAGAAGCAAATCATAAGAGGGTACAGGTACTATTCCAAATCAGCAGAACTAAACTAGGTTGTTTTGGGATACAAACATAGGTGAGAAAACTATAAATAAAAGTAAATAAATGAGTGTCATCAAAAACATGAAAGGATTTACTTCCAGCTGAAAAAGGGGCATTCAAGTGACTTCTGGGTTGCTAAAAATGTTCTATTTCTTGACCTCACACTGGTGTTTGCTTTATAATTATTCTTAACTCTATATAAGTTTAAAGTAATCTTCTGTGGATATAGGTCACAATTTAAGGAACTTCCAACCTTTAATAAGTTAATGATTGCTTTAGCAATATCAAAATGTATCTGGAAATTAATTTTTTAAGTAGTGTCATGCTACTATGAGTTACTTTTTTTTTTTTTTGCCTTATTCTCCTCATTTCCTTCTTCAATTATAATGATTAGGATATAATACTTGAAAGTAATAAAACTATATTTCTTTAAAAACATTCAGCAGGGGCTTCCCTGGTGGCGCAGTGGTTGAGAATCTGCCTGCCGACGCAGGGGACACGGGTTCGTGCCCCGGTCCGGGAAGATCCCACGTGCCGCAGAGCGGCTGGGCCCGTGAGCCATGGCCGCTGAGCCTGTGCGTCCGGAGCCTGTGCTCCGCAACGGGAGAGGCCACAACAGTGAGAGGCCCACGTACCGAAAAAAAAAAAAAAAAAAAAAAAAAATTCAGCAAATTGTTAATTAATTGGCCTGGTTTTTTTTTTTTGGTATCACATGCTTGCTTGCTTTATTTATTTATCTTCACCTGTTTTAAAAAAATATTTCTGTTGAGTGTAATTAAGATACCATATAATCCACCATTTTAAAGTGTACAATTCAGTGGTTATTAGTTTATTCACAAGGTTGTATGACCATCACCACTATCTAATTTCAGAACATTTTCAGCACCTCGTTCTCCCTTACCCAGGCCCTAATACTCACTAATGTATTTTCTACCTCTATGTATTCTCCTATTATTCTTTTTTTTTTTTTTTTTTTGTGGTATGCGGGCCTCTCACTGCTGTGGCCTCTCCCGTTGTGGAGCACAGGCTCCGGACGCGCAGGCCTAGCGGCCATGGCTCATGGGCTTAGTTGCTCTGCAGCATGTGGGATCTTCCCGGACCAGGGCACGAACCCGTGACCCCTGCATCGGCAGGCGGATTCTCAACCACTGCGCCACCAGGGAAGCCCTCTCCTATTATTCTTTAAAATGTAATGAGGGCTTCCCTGGTGGCGCAGTGGCTAAGAATCTGCCTGCCAATGCAAGGGACATGGTTTTGAGCCCTGGTCTGGGAACATCCCACATTCCCTGGAGCAACTAAGCCCGTGAGCCGCAACTACTGAAGCCCGTGCGCCTGGAGCCCGTGCTCCGCAACAAGAGAAGCTACCTCAATGAGAAGCCTGCGCACCACAAGGAAGAGTAGTCCCCACTCGCCGCAACTAGAGAAAAGCCCGTGTGCAGCAACAAAGACCCAATGCAGCCTAAAATAAATTAATTTTTTTAAATGTTTTAAGAATTAATAAAAGCAAAGTTAACATATAAAATATGAGGACATTTAAAAAAATGTCGTGAGATTTTTTTGCTTTTTTTTTTTAAGTTTCATAGATAACAAAAAGATAATGGTTATGTGTGAGGGATCAGTGGATTGACAAAGGTTATGGGTTTTGACAATACATGATTTTGTACCTACTCCATTAAAAAACCCAGAATAATAGGGATTTGTTGAAAAACATTAACAAATGATTTAAATAAAGACTACTAGCTACTGATAAGTCTTCAAAATGGACTGAATTTAATTTATAAGTTAAATTTATAATTAATTACTAGTAAAGTTCAGTATGAGTATGATTTAAGGAAGTTCATGAGGACTTCCCTGGTGGTCCAGTGGTTAAGACTCCACACTTCCACTGCAGGGGATGTGGGTTTGATCCCTGGTCAGGGAACTAAGATCCCACATGCTGCACAGTGCAGCCAACAAGTAAAAACATTTTTTTAATTAAAAAAAATTTTTTTAAATAAAGGAAGATCATTTCAATTATTCTAACTAAGTAGAAATACTAAAGATCTCTCTTTTATAAATTAACTTTAGTAACATTTTCTGAAATAAAAAACACAGTGCCTACTGAGCGGTTTTTTTTTTTGTAACTGTACAGAGTTCTTTAATCATAAATAAGCAGGGCTCAATAACTGGTTTTTGTTTGTTTATAACCTGAAATTTTTTATTACTCAACTATTAGCATACTTTTTGGTCACTAGGCTTCAGAAGAAGTGTCGAAATCACTGCAAGCAATGAAAGAAATTCTGTGTGGGACAAGTGACAAGGAACCTCCAACAGAAGCTGTGGCTCAGCTAGCACAAGAACTCTACAATAGTGGGCTGCTGGTGACACTGATAGCCGACCTACAACTGATAGACTTTGAGGTAAACTATCTGCAAAAGGATGATAATTCTGCTTCTCAATTTTTATACACCTACCAATATTTGACTGTAATTTTTTTTATTACTGTTTATATACTATTTAAAATCCCATTTTCCCCTGAAAGTTCTAAGATCATCTTAATCGTTTTTTTAAAAAAGCAAAAGGTATACTGGAATTAAGTTTTATGCAGCTAAGTAAGAAAGTTACTGGTCAATAATAATAATAATAATAATAATAATAGATAACATTTGTTGAGTGCTTACTGCATGTTGTACAGTTTCCAAGCACTCATCTCATTTAATTCTTAAAGCAACCTATATATGATTGGTACTATATTATTAGTCTTGTTTTACAGGTGAAGACCCTAAAGTTCAAAGATATTAAGTAATTTCCCCAAAGTCACTCAGTTACTAAGAGTCTAAGCTGAGATTCAAACTTATTGTCTCCAGACCTGTTTCTTTAACTGAAATATTTATACCAATGTTTTAAGAAGTTTGTTAAATGCTACTCATATAGGATATTTATCTCATTTTGAAAGCAATTATACCTAATTACCTAAATAATAAATAAAACAACACCTAGAAACATAAGTGGTGAATATGTGCAAGCATTTTATTATCTATGGTATATCTAACTTAGAACAGTGGTTTTTCAATGAAATATATATACGTAAGGCACACTTCAGTGATGGAAGTCTTGGTTTTGATTTGTTTGTTGTTTTGTTACTACTATCAGGCTTTTGATACTCTCAGGTAAGTGCTTGGATCTCCATTAATTCTCAAAGATAGAAGAGAATGGAGATTTCTAAAGTAAATTGCTTTCAGTTTTGTCACCAAGGAAGTTAAAAGAAACTCATTACAGTGATTAGACCGAGATAAGGTCAGGGCTCTGGGGATCTGTGGAAATACTAGCCCACAGCTCTCTGGATGGCTTAGATAGGGGAAGATTTTGGCTGACTGGAGCAGAGGAGGAATGCAGGGGAATACTGATCTGGAGATGTGAAGTCAGGTGTGTTGACTAGAAACTACACTGACTGAGGGCTTCTCAGGGTCAACTCAGCCTTCCTTTCAGAACCACCTGTTTTTTTCTTTCCTTCCCTCTCTTATGTTTCTCTAACCTTGACATTTTCTGCTCAATAATCTCCTTTCCTACTTTTTCCTCTTGCCTGGCTTGTCACTCTCCCTCCCCATTTTACTCCCCATTTCCTTTTTAAACCTGGCATATGTGGAATTAAAGTGTAGTTTTATCATTGTGTTTCGATACTTTCGTGTTTTTTAAATTTAGTTTAAAATGAGGTATTATGGACATTTGTAGGAGCTGTGCATAGTGGAAAAACACTTGACTTGGATTTAGGATTGTTTATAGAGTCCCTGCTCTGCTATTTGATAGTGTCATAACCTCTTTGAGACTAAACTTTCTCATCTATAAAATAGGAATAATATGAACTTATATGATTGTTTTTAAATATTAAACAAAGTAAAATATATATACATATACATGTTATGGAAGAACACTAAATACATGTGCAAATATATACAGATGTCAGTATATTTTCATCTTCTCTCTTTCTCAAACTTAAGTTAAATGTAAGCTGGTTTATTTTTGTTATAATCTTTGATGTTTGTTTCTTTGTTTATTATTTTAGTTTTAAATTTAGTTGGTGAGTGACCATAACTGGGAAACTCCCTGCTCTTGGAATACGGCATTATATTTCTATAAATCTCCCCTTGTTTTACATATTTCCCTGAAAGCAGCAATGTATTAAGCTATTATTATATAATTATTATATAATTATTACGTTAGCTTGAGTTACTTTATGAGATTAGCTTAATTTGCAATGGGATGCTGGAAGGAATATGACCAAGGTTGGTTATGTTTTGAAGAATGAGTCAGGGATGAGATGTCGTTAGGTCCAGTGACCTGGAGAAGCCTTGAGCGACCACAGAATAGCATAGGTTCAAAGTGCCCTCCAAGAATTGGGGAGATGGGAGTAGACCAGAGAAAAACTGGGTGCCTCACAACTTTGTGCAGCTTTGGCTTAGAAAACAAAAGAGGAAGAGTAAGAAACACTTATGCAAATTTCCCTTATTTTACATGGTATACTGGAAATAAATATAGAGAAGTTTACTTAAAAATTATTTGGGGATTAAGACATTCAATTGCCTAAAAATTGACTTATATATTATCAAGTAGAGTAAACTTTTATTCTCTGGAATCCTTGGAGAAAAAAATTATCTTTCTGAATATGTGCATTTTCCATGTAGCTAAAGATTAACTCTTCAAATGAAGAAAGTTAAGTAGATTACTTTTGTGGATTACTTTACATTTTCTTTATAACATGCATTGTATACTTGCCTCTCCTCCAAAATTATATACTGAAGTAATAATTTTTTACTAATGACTCAACACTATCATTATGAAGGTCTATTATCATGATAATTGCAGACAGTTCTTTTTTCCAGCTTCATTGAGGAATAAATGACCAGACAGTTCTTGACTTTGTTCATTCAGTTGATGCCTAGAACATAGTTATAAATAAATGTGATATTCAGTAGGTGAAGCTGTCCTCCTCAATCAAACCCATAGAAAATAAATACTTATAAATACTTCTTGGTTGAATGAATGAATGAAAAATAGTTAATATTGAAAATGAGTCAGTTTTAAGCATTCCACCAACTATATACTCATAGTATTTTCAGGAAGGATGCACCATTACTAGCATTATGAGCTCACTTGCAGAAATGTGCTGTGTATTTCTATGGACTGGAAGCACGAATAATCAGCCCACAGGCAGCAACTTTCCTTTTCAAGCTTAAGGTATCCATATAAACTAGTGACCATTTGATAAAACTCGCCCTAACTTCAAAACACAGTCTAATCACACAGAACCCCACCCTTCTCATCTCTTGGCTCTTAGGTAGCCCTGGTACAGCTCCTTCTGGATTGAGAGTATCTTGAGTACTAGGACTGCATTTCCCACGCCTAGTTCCATATCCATTGGTTGGATGAATGAATCAATGTAGGTATGAGAATGAGAAATAGAAGCAGAGGTAAGGGCATTGGAACAAAGGAAGATGTCCTGAAGCACAGCAGTAAGCCACTTTTCTTAAAGAATTAGTAAATGTGTAGAACATAATTCAAGAATAATGATAATACTTCAGTAAGTGAATAGCCTCTCCTGGGGCTTCTTTGAAGAGTATAACAGTCATTTGACTGTAAAATCTTTGGTATATTTTTATAACAGGAAAGGAAAATTATTACTTTATGGAAGGGCTGCAGCTTTTGCCAGATAACCTAAAAGGATGGAGCATTCCTTACAGAAAAAAAAAAAAAAAAAGAACTTTTGTTTAGAAGACACCTACATGGGCTTTTTTGTTAGTTGTGAAAGGTGAGGTCTCTAGGCAATGTTTGGAAGGAAAAAGACTGAAAGAAAAGAGCTTAGATTCCCTTTGCAGAGTAAAATAACAGAAATTTGAGAAATGCCGTCTCTTTGGCTAAATTTGATAGCAGTAGGAAATAGAAGAGAAATAGGAGAAGGGTTTGGAGTAAGGGAGAGAGAAGGCTCCAGAGCCATGACAGAGGAAGGGGCTTAAGGAAAAAGATGATCAGGAATGCTGAGGAATCTTTTATAATCTTTAATTATGATGTGTAGGATTCAATTTGAAGTTGTTTCTGCACTGTGCTATAATTACCCTTTGTTACCCTTAAACCCTTGATAAAAGAACTATGTACTAATAGTACATGTCAAATGAAGGAGAAGAGGCAGTTTTCTATACTTGGATAAACAGTATATAAAATAACTAGCTGAGAAAATAAGTAGTTGTAGAAGGTAAGACAATGAACAAGGGCTGAGAGGAGCTAGGAGCAGGGATTTGAAATCCAGAGCTGACAACAGTGATGGTGGGCCAAGGTATTGGTTTAGATTGGGTAACAGAGACTGACTCAGGAATCTGTGTGGCAAACCCATTTTCTTCAGGAATCAGGAGGAAAGTGGTCCATTGGGGTGAGGAAGGTACTGGAGGATCCTGCTGTCATGTGAATAACGGCTAGTTAGAAGACAGACCTTTGGGTTAAAATTGTTTGAAAGAAAATCTCGTTACTTTATAGCATAAATTTTTGTCTAATCCTTTAAGCCTTAAAATTGCTGACAGAAAAAAAATACTTCAGCATATTCTTATGAGGTTAAAAAAAAAGAGTTATGGCTGAGATTGCAAGGTTTCTGACTTGTGGGCTCAGGATCAAACTCAGAGCTGTGTTTTTTGATGTTTGGCCACTATTCAAGACACAGCTTTAGACTCTTTGATGTTTTGAAACACAACGTGATAAGAGATCAAAGGATGAAAATGTATTACATGTAAGAGTTTATGCATTCATTTTAAAGGCAGGTGTGCCTTGTGAAAATAGGGTGGATGCAAAGTCAACTGTTCAGTTTGAATTAGAAAGCAGCTCAAAGAAGCAGAAAACTTCCTAGGGAGGGTGGGAGGGAGACACAGAGGGAGGGGGTATGGGGGTATATATGTACGTATAGCTGATTCACCTTGTTATACAGCAGAAACTAACACAACATTGAAAAGCAATTATACTCCAATAAAGATGTTAAAAAAAAAAAGCAGAAAACTTCCTACTGTGATAATTTAATCTCTAATGATTATTTCTTGCTACGTTTTTAAAAAAATAAGCAAAGTAAGCACTCCAGGATCAGCTTCTCAATAAGCCATTTTATGGTCCTAAGTTTTTGAAAATTTCCATCCCCTAAAGATCCTTTTCTGTTCCCTGGCCCTCATTAAAAAGTGGTCCTTAACCTTTGGTTTTATTACTATAAAAATGAGAAATCAGAAAGCCTTGAGGCACAAGCTTTGACTGTACTTCATGCATTTAACAATTTGAAATGCTTACTATATGTGTAGGGCATTGATTTTATTTGATCTCGATTTTTTTGGTTTATATATTTTGTACCTATCATTAGACAAATTAAGTCAAAGAATTCACAATCTCAGGTGGGAAAATACTATATCATATTAAATGGAATGAGTGTGTGTTTGTGTGTGTGTGTGTGTGTGTATAAACAGCTTTTGAAATAATTCACATGCCATGCAATTCACCCGTTTAAAGTATACAACTTAATGGTTGGTTGTTTCTTTAACAGGGAAAAAAAGATGTGACCCAGATATTTAACAACATCCTGAGACGACAGATAGGCGCTCGGAGTCCTACTGTGGAGTACATTAGTGCTCATCCGCATATCCTGTTTATGCTCCTCAAAGGGTAGGTGCGTGCTTTCCTTTAAAGTAGGTTTGAGTTTAGAAAAGTTGTTAAAAGTAATATATAGCATTGAGCCTCATTTGAGAAAACGGTCCCTTTTGGATTCATATTTGCCATTCTTGACGTTAGCCCTCCAAATCTATGTCTCTGGGATTACTCAGGCTGCAGCAAAATCCTTTCTAAATAAATTCCCTTCCATTTACTGCCTCTCTTTCCTCCACTTTCCTGTTATCTCTTCCTATTACATTATTGCTCGTGCTTTCCAATCTGCCCTTTTTCTAGCTGCCCACTTAGCCTCTTTACATAAGACTGAATCCCCTCATTACACAAATACACACACACACACACACACACACACAAGATATCCTTTCAATGGCTAGCATCTACTACGGTGACATACTTCCACGTGAGGATAGAATAAATATCACTGTATGTATATGGGACCACAGGGCAGCCAAAAAACTAAAGTCTGGCCAGATAGTATAATTCCTGATTATTACTTTTTATGTATCCTCATTTACAAATGTTTCTTGGGCATTTTGAGGCTACTCCAACTCCTAAAACCAGAAATATGGATGTAGAAAGGCTTGGGGATAGCAGACTATCTTTTGTCTCCCCTTCTCTATCTTTCTACTTTACCATCTTGAACCTAGCATGCTCTTCTAGTCCATCTCGTCTGTGTTCAATTCCCAAATCCTTTCTTGTACATTTTAAAACATTTTATGGTATCAAAATAATACATACCACATAGTTTAAAAATCAGAAATATCAACAAACATCAGCTCTGCCTCTTCCTTCTCTATTCCTCAGTCCCATTTGCCCAAAGACAACCACTTTCATCTTTTTTATTTGTTCATCTGGTGTTTACCTCTATATTATCAATAATGGGCTTTTACTAACTTTTGATTTACCAATTTTAAAAAATATCTTTTAACTTTCTCATAGACTAGATGACAATTTAGTATTTCTACCACCACTGTTCCTCCATTTTCCTTCTCTTAACCCTCCCAATATACTTTATAACGATTTTTTATTTTATGAGTCACATTTATATTATTATAGCTATGTAATTATTATTCATTGTTGAACAAAGTAGTGTACTATAATTACTTTGTTTTTTAGTACGAAATATTGTTTTTACTAGAGAATTAAGTCTTTCAGTTCTGGAAAGGGAAATATGCTTGTATCATGTATTAGTTAGGGTAGGCTAAACTTATAACAAACCTTAAGCTTTATAACAAATGGACCCCAAAATAGAGGGGCCAACTACAAGATAAATTTATTTCTCACATAATAGAGAAGAACAGATGTTCTAGGTCAGCAGGGGTTCCTTCAACATGTGGTTCCTAAGATCACTTTGTTGATTGCCATTTCGGCCCACAAGAAGGCAAAAATACTTGGGAGAATTTATGAGCCAGGACTGGAAATGGCTTGCATTACTCGTACTCACGTTCCATTTGAGAGCACTTAGTCACTTGACCTCTTAATTCTTAAGGAAACCTGAGAAATGTAGTTAGTGCCCAGGAAGAAGAAGAGAAAGGATTTCTGTGGACAGTTAACATCCTCTGCCACATACTGTTTCTCTGAAAATGTATTCCTTTCTATATTCTCTGTTCTCACTTTCTCATTCTTCTATTAGTCAAAGTTAAATCTCTGGGATTGATTTCATATCTCTTCTATTTTCTGTTTCTTTGTCTTTTTGTTTTACTTGTCAGAAGATGTTCTTTTTTTTTCAACATCTTTATTGGAGTATAATTGCTTTACAGTGGTGTGTTAGTTTCTGCTTTATAACAAAGTGAATCAGCTATACATATATATATCCCCATATCTCCTCCCTTTTGCATCTCCCTCCCACCCTCCATATCGCACCCCTCTAGGTGGTCACGAAGCACCGAGCTGATCGCCATGTGCTATGCGGCTGCTTCCCACTAGCTATCTATTTTACATTTGGTAGTATATGTAAGTCCATGCCACTCTCTTACTTCGTCCCAGCTTACCCAGGAGATGTTCTTAATTGTATCTTCCACTGAAGATAAACTCTACTGAATTTTCCTTTCAGCGACCCTATTTTTAATTTATAAGAGCTCTTTTTTTGCTCTCCGATTATTCCTGTTTCTTGTCTCTTACACTTCTTAGCTCTGCGACTTTGGGCAAGTCACTGCATTTTTCCAAGCCTCAGGTTTCTTATCTATAAAATAAGAGTAAAATTTGTAATATTACCTTTGCACTAAAATAGTGTTGCGTCATATGCCTTTGACTATGCATTGTCAGACCAACCTGTGTGTTCAGTCAGGGTTCTGCTATTTACTTGCTAAGACCTTGGGCAAGTTACCTAACTTCCTTAAGTCTTATTTCCTCATTGTAATATGAAGACAATAGTCATTCCTACTTCAGTATGTCATTTTGAGTCTTTAGTGAGGTAGTTCTTGCAGAACATAGTACCAAGCACATGGTACTCAGTACTCAGTGACTACTAGTCTAAAAAATTATTATCCCTATTCCTCTTAAGAGCTGCAGTTCACATTGAGATATATGTGCAATTTTAAACAAATACAATTAAGACCATACCCAAGTGTCAGAATTATATTATAAAGGGAAGTGTTTGTTTCTAGCTCAGATAAGATCTACAAAATGTCATGGGTTATGATCTGCACAGCTGGCCATTGGTGGATAAGGCTGGAATGATCAATTTGTACCCCCTTCTGGAGATTCTAAAATGTTAAGCTAAGGCATTTGACATTATCTTGTAGGAAATGGGGAGTCATTGGAAAGTTTTGGAAGAAGAATATCAGATTTGTATTTCAGGAAGTGAAGATAAATGAATAATCATTTAA
This sequence comes from Kogia breviceps, assembly GCF_026419965.1. Lineage (NCBI taxonomy): Eukaryota > Metazoa > Chordata > Mammalia > Artiodactyla > Physeteridae > Kogia > Kogia breviceps. The sequence continues at coordinate 18,983,992 of NC_081325.1, forward strand.
AGTTAGTTTGTAAATAAATGATCCCTTGAGAATGCTAAAATGTGTTGTCCTAAAAATATTTTGGAGAGCCTGTCAGCTGATGTGGAAGAGAAGTTGTGTGGATGTTCTAAAACAGTATCTTCCACCGTGGGGTCGTTATGTGAAGGATACACGCAACTCCACGGACTTCATTCCTAGAGTGGGAATTATTTGTTTGGAGGATCTCCTTCAAGTAACTGCTGTCACTAAATAGCAGTCCAGTGATGGCAACTGCCTTGTATTTATTTTATCAAAGAGCTGTACCAGATACAAGTGGCTCTGCTAAAGATATGAATTTAATGTCTTCTTACCAAGAAAATTACAAACACATAAAAATTATCACTGTTAAGCTTTAAGAATTCAGATAAAAGCAATCCAATAAATTATAAAGTATGGTTGTAGAGTAGTTTTTTCGTTCCTTTTATATATGATAGAATGTATATACATTTTATACATTGACACATTATATATGCTTTTGGAAGATGTGAAAATTTAGCATAATGGGATATTTATTTTTTAAATTAAGTTGGTGAAGAATTACAACTTATATTGGAGAATATAACTTTATTTTCCCTTTCTAGAAATAACGAGACAAGATAAACAACTAATTCTAATTGTTATTCATTAATAATTTATCTGCTGGAACATATTACAGCTCTGTAGTGAGCCTTTATTATTTGTGATGTGCACAGGATTCATTAATGTGTAATTGTCCTCTATATTTCTCCCACACCTTCCCCTTTTTCAGTAGAGAGAGTTGAGAAAAAAAAACTAGTGATGGGAAGCCAGGCAGGGGAATTAGACTAAGCTAGAAGGTTATGTCCACTGGCACAAACAAGACTTAGAGATGAGGAGGAAGGAATCAGAGGGAGAAAACCCACTAATATCAGGAGAGGGTTTTGGAAGTTTACTAGTGGGAGGCTCCAAGGTAGCTGCATAGTAAATTAGAGGAGGGAAGGGAGTTTGAGAGTGGTGCTGTAAGTTATAAATCAATAATTTTGAGAGACAAATGATAAAGGTTGGAATCTCTTTTAATAACTTTTTCCTACTAGATTATATTTATTTATATGTGATTCTATAAAATGTGTGGGGCATTGGCACTTTTGCAATTATGATTACATATAAAATTTACTGAGTATGAATAATCAGTATATCTTTATTATATCTTTAATTATTTGAAAATATGTCTCTGTCCTATTTGGTGGTGAACTTTATGATGAATTCAAATGACTACTATTCGTTTACAAATTAGTTGATGCAAAAGATCACTCAGTTTCTGAACAAACTATTAAATTGATGTAAGTAGAAATTTTCCTTATATTTCAAATATGAACTCTTCTATTCATTAATCACCTGTATTTACCAGGAATCTTATTGTAATGGATAATTTATAATAATTATATGTCACTTTTTCTGTATTTAAGAAAAAAACTTAGCTTTCATTTATTTTCTAATATGTGGAAAAAAGTAATTTTGAGTCATTTAACTTTAAAACCACTTTCTCTGCTTTTGACAAAATTCAACACCCATTTATGATAAAAACCCTGCAGAAAGTAGGCATAGAGGGAACTTTCCTCAACATAATAAAGGCCATATATGACAAACCCACAGCCAGCATCGTTCTCAATGGTGAAAAACTGAAACCATTTCCACTAAGATCAGGAACAAGACAAGGTTGCCCACTCTCACCACTCTTACTCAACATAGTTTTGGAAGTTCTAGCCACAGCAATCAGAAAAGAAAAAGAAATAAAAGGAATCCAAATTGGGCAAGAAGAAGTAAAGCTGTTACTGTTTGCAGATGACATGATACTATACATAGAGAATCCTAAGGATGCTACCAGAAAACTACTAGAGCTAATCAATGAATCTGGTAAAGTAGCAGGATACAAAATTAATGCACAGAAATCTCTGGCATTCTTATACACTAATGATGAAAAATCTGAGCGTGAAATTAAGAAAACACTCCCATTTACCATTGCAACAAAAAGAATAAAATATCTAGGAATAAACCTACCTAAGGAGACAAAATACCTGTATGCAGAAAATTATAAGACACTGATGAAAGAAATTAAAGATGATACAAATAGATGGAGAGATATACCATGTTCTTAGAAGAATCGGCATTGTGAAAATGACTCTACTACCCAAAGCAATCTACAGATTCAATGCAATCCCTATCAAACTACCACTGGCATTTTTTACAGAACTAGAACAAAAAATTTCACAATTTGTATGGAAACACAAAAGACCCCAAATAGCCAAAGCAATCTTGAGAACGAGAAATGGAGCTGGAGGAATTAGGCTCCCTGACTTCAGACTCTACTACAAGGCTACAGTAATCAAGACAATATGGTACTGGCACAAAAACAGAAATATAGATCAATGGAACAGGATAGAGAGCCCAGAGATAAACCCACACACATATGGTCACCTTATCTTTGATAAAGGAGGGAAGGATATACAGTGGAGAAAAGACAGCCTTTTCAATAAGTGGTGCTGGGAAAACTGGACAGCTACATGTAAAAGTATGAAATTAGAACAATCCCTAACACCACACACAAAAATAAACTCAAAATGGGTTAAAGACCTACCTGTAAGGCCAGACACTATCAAACTCTTAGAGGAAAACATAGGCAGAACACTCTATGACATAAATCACAGCAAGATCCTTTTTGACCCACCTCCTAGAGAAATGGAAATAAAAACAAATATAAACAAATGGGACCGAATGAAACTTAAAAGCTTTTGCACAGCAAAGGATACCATGAACAAGACCAAAAGACAAGCCTCAGAATGGGAGAAAATATTTGCAAATGAAGCAACTAACAAAGGATTAATCTCCAAAATTTATAAGCAACTCATGCAGCTCGATAACAAAAAAACAAACAACCCAATCCAAAAATGGGCAGAAGAACTAAATAGACATTTCTCCAAAGAAGATATACAGATTGCCAACAAACACATGAAAGAATGCTCAACATCATTAATCATTAGAGAAATGCAAATCAAGACTACAATGAGATATCACCTCACACCGGTCAGATTGGCCATCATCAAAAACTCTAGAAACAATAAATGCTGGAGAGGGTGTGGAGAAAAGGGAACCCTCTTGCACTGCTGGTGAGAATGTAAATTGATACAGCCACTATGGAGAACAGTATGGAGGTTCCTTAAAAAACTACAAATAGAACTACCATATGACCCCACAATCCCACTACTAGGCATATACCCTGAAAAAACCATAATTCAAAAAGAGTCATGTACCAAAATGTTTATTGCAGCTCTATTTACGATAGCCAGGACATGGAAGCAACCTAAATGTCCATCAACAGATGAATGGATAAAGAAGATGTGGCACATATATACAATGGAATATTACTCAGCCATAAAAAGAAATGAAACTGAGTTATTTGTAATGAGGTGGATAGACCTGGAGTCTGTCATACAGAGTGAAGTAAGTCAGAAGGAGAAAAACAAATACTGTATGCTAACACATATATATGGAATCTAAGAAAAAAAATGTCATGAAGAGATTAGTGGTAGGATGGAAATAAAACACAGACCTACTAGAGCATGGACTTGAGGATGTGGGGAGGGGGAAGGGTAAGCGATGATGATGTGAGAGAGTGGCAGGGACATATACACACTACCAAATGTAAATTAGATAGCTAGTGGGAAGCTGCCGCATAGCACAGGGAGTTCACCTCTGTGCTTTGTGACCACCTAGAGGGGTGGGATAGGGAGGGTGGGAGGGCGGGTGACACAAGAGGGAAGAGATATGGGAACATATGTATATGTATAACTGATTCACTTTGTTGTAAAGGAGAAACTAACATACTATTGTAAAACAGTTATACTCAAATAAAGATGTTAAAAAAAAAAATCTACAAACAATAAATGCTGGAGAGGGTGTGGAGAAAAGGGAACCCTCTTGAACTGTTGGTGGGAATGTAAATGGATAACAGCCACTGTGGAGAATAGTACGGAGGTTCCTTAAAAAATTAAAAATAGAACTACCATGTGACCCAGCAATTCCACTACTGAGTATATACCCAGAGAAGACCATAATTCAAAAAGACACATGTACCCCAGTGTTCATTGCAGCACTATTTACAATAGCCAGGACATGGAAACAACCTAAATGTCCATCCACAGAGGGATGGATAAAGAAGTTGTGGTACATATATACAATGGAATATTACTCAGCCATAAAAAGGAATGAAATTGGGTCATTTGTAGGGACGTGGATGGACCTAGAGTCTGTCATACAGAGTAAAGTAAGTCAGAAAGAGAAAAACAAATATCGTATATTAACACATATATGTAGAATCTGAAAATATTGGTATAGATGATCTTATTTACAAAGCAGAAATAGAGACACAGGCATAGAGAACAAACATATGGATACCAAGGGGGCAAGGGGGGTGTGGATGAATTGGGAGATTGGGATTGACATATATACACTATTGATACTATGTATAAAATAGATAACTAATGAGAACCTACTGTGTAGCACAGGGAAGTCTACTCAATGCTCTCTGGTGACCTAAATGGGAAGGAAATCCAAAAAAGAGGGGATATATGTATATGTATAGCTGATTCACTTTGCTGTACAGTAGAAACTAACACAACATTGTAAAGCAACTGTACTCCAATAAAAATTTAAAAAATAAAAAAAAGAGAAGAAATGAAAAAAAAAGATTAGACAGTGGAGTCAGATGACAAATATGGCTCAAGATGGAGGTCAGCATTATTCTGTTAGTTGAATTGCTCTTTGAAATTATCTCAATTCTTTAAACATGTTAGTAAGAACATGTCTCAACAGAACTAAGTGCTTTGCCCCTACTATATATAAAATGCTAACTAATAAGAAACTACTGTGCAGCACAGGGAACTTTACTCAATACTCTGTAATGACCTATGTGGGAAAAGAATCTAAAAAGGAGTGGTTATATGTGTATGTATAACTGATTCACTTTGCTGTACCACAGAAACTAACAACATTGTAAATCAACTATACTCCAATAAAAACAATAATAAAAAAGAAAAAGAAAAAAGAAATTATTTTTAAAATGTTGTCATTTAGGGATATGACAGTAACATGCTATACTGGACCTAAGTCTAACCATAAAGAATGTAAGACAGAAAGAAATTTATTCTTGTCCATCAAGGAGAATCATTTGGATATGGGATACAAAACATGGTAAAAGGATTTGGAACCCAAATTTTATGAAAAGATTATTAAAAAGGACTTTCTCACTTCAAATGAACTTTTCTCCTGGCCCATGCAAATGACATTTCAGGGTACTGAGAGAACTTGAGAGTGAGGTCACTAAACTGCTCTCGGTGATCCATAAAGAACCATTGCCAGTGGAAGATTTTCCAGAAGTCCAATATTAAAATAGTAAATTTCTCCTAATAATCTTATTTTTAAAAATTTTATTGCAAAAATTTTCAACCATATACAAAACAAGACAGTACAAAGAAATCCCATGTACCCATCTCCTAGCCTTAACAACCTTCAGTATTTTGCTGTGTTTATTTCATCTGTCTTCCCAACACCCCTTCCCTTGTTTTTTCTTTTTTTTTTTTCTTTGACTGGAGTATTTTAAAGCAAATCTCACATCTCATGTAATATCATCATATCAACCCTAAACACATCAATATGCATCTCAAAAATAAGATAACTTTTACATAACTACAATGTAATTTTGTACTTCAAAATTAATAATAATTCATTAATAACTAATACCCAGTCCATACTCAAATTTCCTTGATTGCCCCCCCCCCCAATTTTAGTTGGTTTGTTCAAACAAGAATTCTAATAAGGTCCACTTATTGTATTTGCTTATGTCACTTAAGTCTTTTTTAAGTCCCTTTGCATTTAAAACAGCACCTTCTCCCATGTTTATGCCATTGACTTGTTGAAAAACTGAATCAGTTATCCTACATAATTTCCTTTATTCTAGGTTTGTCAGATTGCTTCACTGGAGGTTATATTTAAAGGCTTGATTAGATTCAGATTCAGTTTTATTATGGCAGTCATATTTTGTAAGTGGTGCTGTGTCGCTTGTGTTTCATCACATCAGGAGACATACATTTAGTAATGCTAAGACTGAGCAATGAGTTCAGATGGTGGCAGCCTAATCCATTATAAAGTTCCCCATCAACTACACTTAATTGTTTTATCATCCATTGATGAACATTGCTTAATTCAGTCATTTCGTTAGGGGTTACAAAAAGGTGATTTTCTAACTTTATTATTCCTTATGTATTTATTGACTGGACTAGTTTTATAGAGAATAACTTTCCCTCTTCCACCACAATTTAATTAGTTTGAAGTACAATCCATACTGGAGGGGAAGAATAAATGCCTAATTCTTTTCCTTCAGTTATCAGTTTAGAAAGCAATAAATTGTTAACCTAGGAACCTCCATTGGTGTCCCTTTATTTATCTCTCTCTTTCCCCCTGTCTTTCTCCCTCTCCCCCTTCTTCCTCTCTTCTTCTGTCCTCCTCCTCCTCACCCCTGTATCCCTGTAGTATCATGATGGACTTAGTGTTTTTTCATACATCTTATATAGTTGTACTTTAAAAAAAATTTTTTTGATGCTTGATTTTCTGACTGTGGCCTCTTCAAGTGGACCCATGCCCTTTTGATATCACTCGCATTAGTTTGTGAGAGTTTCCTTGCTTTTTGGCCCATCTTGTATATTTTCTAACACAGACCTGGAATTAGCCATTTCTACCAAGGACTCTTGCTCCTTGTAGTTAGAAATGGTTCTTAGGGACTATAATCTGGATGCTAGGGGTGCTCATTGGCATTGGATTATTATTGCTTCTAGACCTTTTCAGTGGACAGAGTTAGCTCACTATTTTTAAAGTAAGCAAATGTTTCTAGATTAGAAGCAAAACTTCTTGATTATATTGAGGAGGCCAAGTGTTTGCTGAATGGCATCTTACAAAACTTTTCCTAGTGCTGGCTGACCTTGTTTCTTCCATCAGTAACAACAAAAGTCATTTTTCTTCTTACATAATATAATCTGTGTTCTTAAATTGAGATATTCTTGCACAAGATCTTTCTTCTAACCATTTTTTGTGTAATGTTTACTGTAGCTCACTGCTAGATGAGATCATTTGTCTTATACTTGGGCTTTTATTAAATTTGAAACAGATCTTACACACTGTTATTATTTGGATAAGCATGCATATAAAGTAGTGTGCATTCTCCACAATGACACAGTTAATTATATAGTCTGGATTATATGATCCAAACTGCAAATCAGCTGGAAGATATGATTCAATTCTATAAAATAGTGATTCAACATTCATTGCATTAACCTTTATCAGCAACCTGCCATTTTGTGGAGAACATAGTGATTTGTCGTGGTCTTTTGTCCTTGAAACCCTTATCCACAAGTACAATAAAATAGATGAGGTAAATATTGATTATTTACCAAACCTAAGTATATTAATGTTCTTGGGATTTGAAACTTAAGGTAGGCTTAACTTATGGAGCACTTCTTTATATAGTAGGCAATAAACTATCAAAAGTCAATATCCTAGAGGGTAGTCAGGTTGAAATGATGTATGTGAATTATAAATTCCTTAAAGGTACTGAGGAAAATTAGGACTTTCCTTATATATCCCAATATATTCCTAACTTTAAGAAGTTGTCATCTCAGAGAAATGACAGTTCCACTCTTGGGCAGAAACTACTAGGATAGAATGACAAGTGTTCTGACCCAGAGTAGCATCTTTTAAAATATTCTGTTGGTTCTCAAGAATAGTCAGTGCATCACAGATGGTTCCAATAAACTTCACCAAATGAAAGAAAAAAGAACTAATTATACACAAAAGTTGGAGTAGCTGGGCTTCCCTGGTGGTGCAGTGGTTGAGAGTCTGCCTGCCGATGCGGGGGACGCGGGTTCGTGCCCCGGTCCGGGAGGATCCCACATGCCGCGGAGCGGCTGGGCTCGTGAGCCGTGGCTGCTGGGCCTGCGCGTCTGGAGCCTGTGCTCCACGGCGGGATAGGCCACAACGGTGAGAGGCCCGCGTGCCGCAAAAAAAAAGTTGGAGTAGCAACTTTTTTTTATAGATAGTTGCAGTTTGACAATTGAATTAAGAAATGAGAAAACATTGGCTAGAGATCATACAGCTTTTTCTCTAAGCCAAAGTTTGTGTCTCATTAGAGTCCTCTAGTATTAATAATTTTTTTTAAAGAAGATGTTGGGTGTAGGAGTTTATTAATTTATTTTATTTATTTTTGCTGTGTTGGGTCTTCGTTTCTGTGCGAGGGCTTTCTCTAGTTGTGGCAAGCGGGGGCCACTCTTCATCGCGGTGCGCGGGCCTCTCACTATCGCGGCCTCTCCTGTTGCAGAGCACAGGCTCCAGACTTGTGGCTCACGGGCCCAGCCGCTCCGCGACATGCGGGATCCTCCCAGACCAGGGCTCGAACCCGTGTTCCCTGCATTAGCAGGCAGATTCTCGACCACTGCGCCACCAGGGAAGCCCCTAGTATTAATAATTTTAATCAGAGTTTGGAGTTTATTAAATTCATTATATGTCTTTGTGAAAAGCATTATCCTAGGCACTCTTTGGAGACTGGGGTAAGGATGGGGGGGAGGTGACAGTAAATAAGACATAGGCACCATATGGAGGAGAGGAGAAGGTAACAGGATAAGTAAAACATATCCTTAGCAATTAAGTTGTTTGTAATGAGGTAAAGAAAACAGATTTATAACAATTAATTGCAATGTACTATCGTGCAGAATGAGAAAAGTGCTAAAGTAGAGTTACAGACAAGCTGTTGTAGGGGTATGAAGGCAGGGGAGAGTGATTCTGAATGGTAGGTGATTGGAAACATTTCAAGGAGGAGGTGGCATTTGAACTAAGTCTTGAAAGATGAGAGAGAATCTTAGAGGTGGAAACTTAAGGAAAAGGGCATTCTAGGTTGAGGGAATGGCGTGCCCCAAGGAATTAAGGGATGTGATGAGAGATGAAATTGAAAACTTAAGTTTAAAGCAAAATTATGAAAGTCCATAAATAGTTTACTAATAAGTCTGGATTTTTTTTTTAATTTAATTTATTTATTTATTGCGGTACGCGGGCCTCTCACTGTCGTGGCCTCTCCCGTTGCGGAGCACAGGCTCCGGACGCGCAGGTGAAGCGCAGCGGCCATGGCTCACGGGCCCAGCCGCTCCGCGGCACGTGGGATCCTCCCGGACCGGGGCACGAACCCGCGTCTCCTGCATCGGCAGGCGGACTCTCAACCACTGCGCCACCAGGGAAGCCCATAAGTCTGGATTTTAATTGTCTGCCCCTTAGGTTCTTTCTCTAGGTCAACAGTCTTCATTTTATATTCTCCTAAGTACTCTATTAATAAATGATAGTGTTTTTCTCCTTCACATTTCACAAAACGTACCCATCTTTATAACATCGTTAATAAAAACCCACCTTATAAACTCTTCCATGCATGCCAATAGACTGATTTTCAAATTCTTCTGGTAAGAGAAATTGCTAACACTATAAATTGGCATTTTTTAATATTCTGCAAAGAATAGTGCCTATCTGAATATATTAGCATTTAATGTTAATATGAGTTTTTCAGAGAATATTCAGATGATATTTGTGAATATTATTCCATGTAAAAATGGGGGAAAAATGAATAAATACCACACTGGTTTAATGAATTCTCTCAAATACTTTTCTTTGCTATTTTCCCTACTGTATTTATAAATTTGATGTTGCAAAGTAGCCTATTTCCTAAATTGTGGGAAAGAGATTTTATTCTTGATTCTAAATTTCATGTAAATATTATTTTATTATTCTTGAATCCTCAATTTCCCTCACCCCAAATTTATTCCTCATCCTACCCCAACTACAACATCTGCAAGTTTTGTTGACTCTTCCCCTGAATAATATGCATGACCTGCCCACAGTCCTCTATTCTACTACTGCCACCCCAATCCAAGCCCCCATCATCTCTAGCTGGGCTTCTGTTCCTCCTACTAGCTAGTCTCCCTGCTTCCACTCTAGCGCCCCAGCTCATTCTTCCCTGTTTTACAAGATTCTCCACGGGTAGCCAGAGTGATCTTTTTTACAGCATATGATAGACTGTGTTAATTGCTTTCTTTAAACTATCCAAAGGCTTCCTATCACACTTAAAAATGAAACTCCTTTCTTTCCTTGGAGGCTTTGCACAGTTAGTTCCCTTTGCCTGAATGCTTTGCCTCTTCCCTGGCCACTCAGTCTAAAATAGAGCAAATTAAGTACACTCTATAGTGTACCTGTTTTATTGTCTTCAGTTTCATAGCACTGAAGTATATGAAATTATCTTTTCATTGTTTATAGTCTGTCTCCTCCCCCACCAGAAACATTTGCACTAAACTGTGAATGCTAGGAAGGCAGTGACCTTGTCTACTTACTATTCTATCCCCAGCATCTGGAATAGTGCCAGGCACATTGTGGATCTTTAGTGGGTATTGAAAGAATGGTGTTTGAATGAACTGTGACAAATGGTATCTAAGCTTCCATTAACAGCAGTATTGAAATGGTTCTTTTGATACCATTAATATTATTGTGTTAATAAAACAACATAGTTCTCTGTTTCTCTCTTGTTTATGCTTTAGATATGAAACCCCACAGATCGCCTTACGTTGTGGGATTATGCTGAGAGAATGTATTCGACATGAACCGCTTGCCAAAATCATCCTCTTTTCTAATCAATTCAGAGATTTCTTTAAGTATGTGGAGTTGTCAACATTTGATATTGCTTCAGACGCCTTTGCTACTTTTAAGGTAATTTTTTCTAAATCAGCTAGGCTATTTAATTTCAGCATTTAGTCATTTGGCCTCTAAGAGGCAGCTTAACTTTTAAAAGCAGAAAATTGTATTCCTTAGGTCAGAGCATAGCCAACTGTGTATGATGTGGATCATAAGAGGATTCAGTAAATAGAATGCAATTAGACCCGTCTGTCACATTGTGGAAAAAGCAACTCAAAATGCTTGTCATAAGCTCGTATGGGCTTATGAAGAAGACAAAGACACAGAGTAAGGAAGAAGAAAACCAGTGAGAAGAGCAAAGAGTGAGGGAAGGAAGGAAAAGAGGAGGAAAGGGCAGGGGACAGACTCTAAGGAGAGTTGGCGGTAAGTGGAGGGAAGAGGAGCAGGGGGGCAAGAAACGTGGAGTTGTGCTCAGGGTGTTGAGAAACCCCAGGAGCCTTCTCTGTTTCAGAGGCGACAAGTCTCACCCGGCAAAACAACAGTTGTACAGTGGCTACAGATGAAGCCCCCAAGAGTATATCTAGAATACATGGTAGGAGGGGCCTTGGTGCATCAAATAGGAAGAAGGACATTTAACATAAAGGATGGTTCCAGTTCTTTCTAGCAAATATCTGTGCCTAAACAACTGAGGAGATGTTCTCTATTAGTAGCTACTGTAGTGCCATTTTTTTTTTTCCTTTTCTATCTGGTGACTCTTTGCTGTCATGGAAACAAGTTAGTTCCTTTTTTAAAAATCCATAAATAAGACTTCACAAATAACTGTAAACATAGAACAACTCTAATGGAGGGGGGAGATCAAATTCAATTGAGCATTTATTTTTGAAAATTTCCCCAAAGATTTTTCAACATTTAATAGAATAAACTATACTTGATAATAGTGTCTTGCATCATATGTTCAGCTCAGTTGAATTTTCAACACAATATTGAATCACAAAAATAAACTCTGGTGATTTGTACATGAGCATATTTTCCGTTGAACTTAAGTCAAGTCCTTGAAAATCTAAATAACCTTAAAAAGTTTCCTAGTATGCTACCGATATTGAAAATGCCTATTTTCTATATTTTACCAAAATGCTGTGGTTAATATAATGTAATGACCATAAGTCCCTTTTTTTTAAGTAGCTGGTTTCAAGGGGATTTGTTTACTTGGTTGGCTGGTTGGTTTGGGCTTTTGTTTTTAACTTCTTAGGCTTAACCTTTTTTGTTTTGAACTGCAGGATGACTACTGCCCAGTTAGTCATTGGTGTTTACACATTGTTGGCTTAGGTTTTTGTCATGGTGTTGTCTACAAATTGTCGTTTCCCAAAAAAGATTCCTTACAACCACAATCTCTTTCACCTCTCCCTCGAAGAATCGACATGATAAGAAGTGGTATGAATTCCATCTCTCTCTGCACCTGACTTGCTATATGTCCTTCATCTGTGAGATGAGGAAAATAATCTCTGCTTTTGCGGAGTTGTGAAGATTAGAAATATCGTATGTGAGGTGCTCGGCACACTCTCCAGCACGTAGTAAAAACTCAATAAATGCAGCTGCTGCTGGCTGAGGTGGTATCGTGTCCCTGCCATTGCGTGTCTGTCTCTGTCATTGCACCCCGAGTTCTCCCAAGCTGTGAAGAATTCACTAAAATATCAATATCAACATTTGTTTAGCATGATACTTAGACTATGCAGAACCTAGCCCTGTCAAAACAATTGTTAGGAGGTGGGATGAAGGAGTACACTATTTCAAATACTTTTTTTAAACTTTAAATTCTTTAAAATTTGAACTTTATTTTTCTTGGCAATTTTCTGCTTTTTCCTTTTTGGGTGGGATCCTAGCATTTTTTCTCCCACTCAGTTATTTGATCTATAATAATGCAACATCTGTATTTGTCTACGTATTATGTTTATATATATGTATTATGTTATATATGTGTGTATGTGTGTATATATATATATACGGCATAATCCCTCCAGTTTTGTGCATACATTTATTATGTATATAAATTGGAGGGTATATCTATGTATATATAATGTATACACACTCAAGTGTAAGAGTGTATGTGCACGAATCACTTACTGGCTGTATCCATCATACACGTGTGCTGGAGGAATTCTACCCTACCATATTATATTTTCTGTGATTGGATTTTTAAAGTTATTTTTTTCCCTTAGAATTCGAAGAAGCTGCTACTAACAGAACCCCCTCCTTATTCCTCTTTCTTTGGTGTAACACTAATGTATAGCGAATGGAAAACCTTTCTTTTTTTTTTTTTTTTTTTTTTGTGGTACGCGGGCCTCTCACCGCTGTGGCCTCTCCCGTCGCGGAGCACAGGCTCCGGACGCGCAGGCCCAGCGGCCACGGCTCACGGGCCCAGCCGCTCCGCGGCACGCGGGATCCTCCCGGACCGGGGCACGAACCCGTATCCCCTGCATCGGCAGGCGGACTCCCAACCACTGCGCCACCAGGGAAGCCCGGAAAACCTTTCCACGCAGCACTCCTCTGCAAAGTACTCTTTCCATTGCCACCATCACGGTATGTGCAGGGCCTGAGGCCATGGGAGATCATGGTCCTCATACCCAAGGCTGATGACTGTCATAATAGACGCAGAACCCCATGGGTGCAGCCATCCACCGTGTCTGCTGCAGCCCATGGAGAGAACTTTCTAACCTGGGTCAGCTTAGAAAATCACTGATACTGCTCAGGAGATTGGGGAAGACAGTATCTGAAAACTAGGCATCCCGAATATCCACTTAGAAAAAGATTAGGGACCCCAAGGGATGCTGTGGCACTACCTTACTCTCTGAGGTGTTCCCTGACATAGGAACTGGTTTGAATTTTGACCTGGGATGGACCAGGAATGAATTCCTTAGAGGGTTTTCCCATTTTAAAATTGCAATTCCAGAACAGTACTACATGTTCTCCTGAGGAAAAAAGTACATTTCTCCACTTTGATAGGCCCAATGGTCAATCAAGTTGTGATGAAAGGTAATATGAAATGAAATTAATAGCCAGTCTCATTATTTTTGAACTTGAAAACTGTAGTGCAAACTAATGAGGACCTACTGTATAGCACAGGGAACTCTATTCAAATAATCTGTAATGACCTATATGGGAAAAGAATCTAAAAAAGAGTGGATATATGTGTATGTATAACTGGTTCACTTTGCTGTACTGCAGAAACTAACACAACATTGTAAATCAATTATACTCCAAGAAAAATTTTTAAAAATAAAAATAAAACTGAAAAAACAAGAAAATTATAGTGTAAAGTGCTTTAAATATTTAACTTTTTATTGAAATAGAAATGAGTTTTACCATTGCTGCTGCCTTCTTTTTCTCTGTGAGGTTATGTTGTGTATCTTGTATATGCTTTTAAGAAGCTTTAATTAAATATGTATTAAAGTATAAGAATTTATTTTGGAAAACTTGAAAATCCTTGTTAGGTTTTTAATTAAATTCTGCATAGTACCTAGACAGGGTATTTAGCCCTTAAGCATGTTAAACGGATTAGCTGAGGCTTGTTTTCTTTCAGCTTTAAGGTGAATTAAGGATATAATTTAGGTGTGAATTTCCAGTCAAACATTCCTTTATGCTTTTGTTCAGTTTTCCGAGAGTTATGTCTGTAGTTAGATCAGGCTACTTGTCTTCAACTTTGAAAGGGTGCATTGTGCTACTTAGTAACTGAACAGCACTTCCCAGCCCATTAACCCAAGAGTGGGATGATGCTGAGACGGCCCTGTTAAATGTCATTCCTGTGCTTCCCAGCATCCTAGGCACTTACATTTCAAAAGTGGTTAAGAAAAATTAAAGGTTAATCGTTGAAAATCTGTTAACTTGTGAGATATGGTTTTAGTCCATTCAGAGTTCTTTTTTTAATAAATGGTTATTAATGACATTTTTAAAAGATCGTCATAGGGCTTCCCTGGTGGCGCAGTGGTTGGGAGTCCGCCTGCTGATGCAGGGGACACGGGTTCGTGCCCCGGTCTGGGAAGATCCCACATGCCGCAGAGCGGCTGGGCCCGTGAGCCATGGCCGCTGAGCCTGTGCGTCCGGAGCCTGCGCTCCGTCCACGGGAGAGGCCACAACAGTGAGAGGCCCGCGTACCACAAAAAAAAAAAAAAAAAAGATCGTCATAAACTTTATTTGAATATTTATTATATCATTTTCACAATGTAGAGTTATGGCTTGAAGAAATATACTGTACACTTGTCTGTTAGGTGACATTTGTTTCACTAGTTGAATTATTTCTATGGTATGAATTTAAAGCACTCTGCTGTTTTTAGGATGAAACAAATTGTATTTCACATCTTAAACTAAGAATGGAAGTAATTTTGTGATGTAAATGAAAATATTCTGAGACTTTTATGTTTCAAATTAATGGACTTAGAAAATCTTAGAAGAAAAAGATAGATTTATAAAATTTGTTACCTATAATAATTTTGTTTCACTCGACTGTTCTTTTTCTAGGATTTACTGACCAGACATAAAGTGTTGGTAGCAGACTTCTTAGAACAAAATTATGACACTGTAAGTAGAAGTCATTTTTAAGTCTTTACCTCATTCTCTCTTCCTCTCTCTCTCTCCTTCTTAGATCTGTTAGCACTTACTCCTATTTATGATACACAATTGAAACCAACCATACACCCGATTGGTTTAGTACCTAGAAGCCAGGTCATCAAGAAACTATGGAAAATAGAGGATGGCAGGAGATCAGGGCTTTCTCGTTTTTCACCTCTCTTCCTGTTGTGCTCTGGAGCTCCAGGAAACAGCTCGTACCTGCTCACTTTGATCTTGACTTAAGAGCATTCATGTTGCCCTTAAGAGGCAGTAGGAAACTCCAAATGGAAGAGCACCCCACCCTTACTAATATAAATCATTTTACTTGGTTTGATAACTAGTTTTACTTACTAGTAGAAATACCAAAATACATATCTGTCTTCCAACTCCCTTCTCTAAGGGTGAATCCATCTCAACCTTTTGATAATTAGCTGTAATTGTCACTGAACCAAACTCACCCGACATGCAGCAAAGCCAGTCTACTGACACTGGGTTGTGATGAAGGAAAATTCAACATTTATTGCAAGGCCGAGCAAGGAATGTGGGGCGGCTAATGCTCAAAAGACCCCAATCCCACATGGTTTTCGGGGAAGGGGTGAGGGTTGTGCGGTGCCTTATCGGCTCATGGACAGTCTTCTGACTGGTTGGTGGTAAGGTGACAGGGTGGTATTTCAGGGGTTAACATCATCAACCTTTTGGTTCCAACCAGTATGAGGTCTACGTGCCTGTGGGCAGTATGCAGTTAACTTCTTCCACCTGGTGAGGGTTTCAGTATCTGCAAAACAACTAAAGGATATGGCTCAAGATATTATCTATAGACCTTGAGGAGGAACTAAAGATCCTTGAATTTGTTTTATGGCTAAACTATTATTATTTTGTCTTGCTTGGCTGTTTTCCTTATTTCTGCATTTTCTCACTTCTCTGATTAAATTTGCTGTTTGAAACGTGGGGAAGACCTAGGAGGCTAAAGCTTTTCTACAAACAAGAAGTGGGGGACTTAGGAGGGTATGTTCCTGGGAAGGCCCCTCAGGGTCCTGCTTGGTTTCATAATGTGACTCTTCTAGGAAGCTTTCTGTAATCCCCCCACCCCCAAACATACAGACACACACACACACACACACACACACTCTCTCTCTCTCTCTCTCTCTCTCTCTCTCTCTCTCTCTCTCTCTCTCTCCGCCCCCCCCCCCCCGTCTCTTTCTCTCCCCCTCTCCCTCCCTCCCTTTCTTCCTCTCTCCTTCTCTCTCACACGTTTTCCACATTGTATTATTATGGTGTGTCTTTATATCTTCCTGACTGGTTCTTAAGCTCCCTGGGAGGCAGGAACCTTATCTGTCAAACACAGTGGTTCAGAATACAGTATAGACTTCAGTGTCCACTTGCTTTGCTTCAGGATCCTGCTCTACCTCTTACCAATTGTATGATCCCAGACAAGTTACTGCATTTACCAAAAAATGAAGATATTAATAATACTTGCTTCATAGGATTGCTGTAGGAATTTGACAAGATTTAAAGTTTTTAGGATAGTACCATGTATTAATTTTTATCATTATTACTTACATCCCCAATACCTAACTCAGTGCCATACATTAGGTGGTGTTAAATGAATATTGAATGAACAGACCCATCCAAGAGCTGCTATGCTTTTGCTAAGTGTATCAGCAATAGGAATAGCATAGTTAAAGTGAAACATAGCACAAACTTAGAAGCAAAACTTTAAAAGGTTTGTTGCAGTATTAGTTTAGCTGCTTTAGATCAGTACTGTCCAACTGAAATACAATGCAACCCACTATGTAAATTAAAATTTTCTAGTTAGCCACACAAAAATGTAAAAGGAAACATGACTCTGGGAAGATATGAAATACCCTATCAGTATCCTATGTCTTCATACATCAAAGTCACAGAAATTAAACTGTGGATTTTTTATTCATAAATTGTTTGCTGATCTTCCTTTAGTTTGAGATTAAGAATTATCAATATAATCATGAAATCAAAAGTGATTTTCATATCCTAAAATTATCAAGAGAATACCCATGGGATCAACTGGAGAACTTTGATCAAAGTGTATAACATGAAGGGAGAAAATGATTATTGCCAGAAATATCCAAAAGCTTCAAGACTAAAAGAAAATCACATATTTTTGAAGTTAAGAAATGAATTGTTATCATAGTTTAGTTGTTCAGTAACTATAGATGCTGGATGGAATGTTAAAGACTCATTAGAGGGACTTCCCTGGTGGTCCAGTGGCTAAGACTCCGTGCCCCCAATGTAGGGGACCTGGGTTCGATCCCTGGTCAAGGAACTAGATCCTACCTTCTGCAACTAAGAGTTCACATGCTGCAACTAAGACACAGCACACCCAAATAAATACATAAATAAAAATATTTTGGGGCTTCCCTGGTGGCGCAGTGGTTGAGAATCCGCCTGCCGATGCAGGAGACACGGGTTCGTGCCCTGGTCCGGGAAGATCCCACATGCCGCGGAGCAACTAAGCCCGTGAGCCATGGCCGCTGGGCCTGCGCGTCCGGAGCCTGTGCTCCGCAACGGGAGAGGCCACAACAGTGAGAGGCCCGCATACTGCAAAAAAAAAAAAAAAAAAACTCATTAGATGTTACATTTATAATAAATGAAAATAAAGAGGGCAAAGATAGTTTATGACAATACCTGTAGTATTAACTACTAGTCTTTTCTATAGGATGAATGAGATAAATGTGTTGTGCAGTTTGCATTCAAGGATAATAAGCAATAATCTGAGAGACCATAAACTCATTCTCTTTGATCCTTATTTACCTAAATTTGTCTCTGTATCTATAGTCACTTCATGTGTAATTTAGTAGTTTCACAAATGCTGAGCCTGCTACACTGACCTGAGCATTAGCTTTGAGAATTCATACTCCCCAAACATTTCCTACTTCTTGAGTTTCATATTTCTTTAGCAGTAAACCTGAAGCTGGAGAACATGATATATGACCTAAAATAATGAAACTGGTAGCTTGCGGAGTCAACAATACCTTACCTGCATGTATTTGCATTTTATAGTTACAATTAAAATTGACCACATCATTAGTGTGACAGATTTAGTGAAAAATCCTCCTTGTTAGAAAAAAACAAGTCCTTTATGTAAAAGAGTATAATTACTGTGATTTTAATGTGAGCTACATGATTTTGTTTTTACTTTTCACTTTCTTCATTCTCTATCAGGAATTATCCTCAGTGTGCACAGCTTGCCCTCATCACGCACACGCACACACACCTGGCACTTGCTCCTCTGAGGACCAGGACCCTTTTCTACCCTCCTCAGCCCCTGAGCTCTCTTGCCTTCAGTTCTCTGCCAGGCTTGCTTCTCCCACCTGAGTGGTCTCTGAGCGTGTCTACGTGCGATGGGAGGTTGACACTGAGCTTCGCCAGCCGCTGGCACCCTGTGTTCAACCGAAGGGCCTTGGGCAGTGATGGACGACCAGTCACATTAGGAAATGGGCCCCAATCACCAGCGTCCCCTAGCTTCTGGGGAGAGTGGAAGTGCCCCAGAGAGGCCGCTTGGGATCCACAGGGCCATTATGTGGCAGAAGTAGCCCTATTCCTCTACCCGTTCATGCTCTGAATTTGACAGTTTGATTCTTTATGAGTTGCTAAGTGTATTTAATCTTTTCTCAAATTATTCATGGACTAATAGCTACCAGCAAGACCACATCAACAGATTTCTTTAAAATGGCATAAAATGAGTTATCCTGTAGCTCATTAGATGAGTTAACAGATGTTTTATTCAAAATGATTTATTGGGAGGACTCAATTACTTCATTTTTCTACCCAATTTCTAATTTACAGAACTAAAATAAAACAAAGAGAAGTATCTCTCTGGTATTACTTGACTCCTTGTCCTCCAGTATCCTTACGCATAAATGAGGATGGTGAAATGGGGAAACCTCCCTATGGACAGCGGTGATCAGCCCAGGGATACAAAGTACAGCAGCTGGGCTGGGCTAGGCTAAAGGGTTGGGGATTTACTTCTGAAGTGAGAGAGCAAGCAAACTTAATGCAGGGAAATCACTGCTGGGTTTACACCCTAATATTTCTTTTCTTTTCATTAGATTTTTGAAGACTATGAGAAATTGCTCCAGTCTGAGAATTATGTGACTAAGAGACAATCTTTAAAGGTAATATCAAATTTCTTTAAGTTAGAGTCTCCAGAAGTTGATATTCTTGTTAGTAAATGACAGGTTTAATAGTGGACAAGTAAATACAGAAAAATTATTCTCTTTTCTTGTAACTTGAGAAGTACATTCAACGTTATGACTGTACTTTGTAGCAAAACGAGGTAAGTGCCCTGCTTCAAATACTTTTTGGAAGTAACAATATAAGTAATAAGTACAGAATAAATACAGGATGAGGGGTATGTTTTTATTTGTATGTAACCAAACGGCATTTCTAATTTGAGATTCTGTCTCCTATGAAATGCCTGTTGAAATGCCTGTCTCCCTCATCAGACAGGGACCCAGCAGAATCGGGCCACATCCATCTGTGAGTGGCCTTCCCTCCCTCAGTGAAAAGGTGCCTGGAAGCAGCCATTTGGTCAAGAGGAGGTGGGACAGCTCCTGAGGGAGTAGGACATTGGCTAGAGCTGCATCTCTGCCCTTCAGATCCTACTCAGATATTCAAAAGAATGTTTTTGGCAGATAATAATTGGCTGTTTTTGGTCAAGCAATTTGTATGATGCTTGAGCTTACTAAATATTATTTTATATTATTATATATTCATATTATTTTATATATTGATTATAAAAATATAATATTATTTTTTAAATGTTGGAATGATGACATTATAGAACAATGCATTTGTTTCTAAATATTGGATACAGTTTTAAGCTAGAGCAATAAATTAAATCTATTTTGTACCACATATTTGTGAATTCACTTTCCCCATGATTTCCCCAAGTGTCAGCCTTGACCACTCTCCCCTGTACTTGTGCCTTTGCTGCTCCAGCTTTACCTGTTGATGGAGAGATCAGTGTACTATTTTCAGCCAGTCATTCAGCACTCTTGATTGAGTTTCTCCTTGTGCAGAAACCCATACAGAGTAATCCACATAGAAGAAAAATATCATGGGTGTGCTGCTGTCTGTTCTGGAGCCTGAATTAATGAGATGGAGCTCCAGGCAAAGGCAGGGACATCAATGCTGTGCTCTCCCATGTCCAGAAAGCTTCTTAAAAGCAGTTGAAGATAAGGGTACAACCTGTTGGGACAGCCAGGTACTTAAAGAATAGACACAAGGACAGTCAAACCAGGAAAGCTTGTGTCTGTGTTACTGAGGTAGTCATACTGGCGGGGAGTGGAAATTGAAACAGTAAACAGAGGTGACGATGCTCTGAAGGGCCAATATATAGCTAATTGCTCGTAAATTTTCCAAGTCCTTCCTATTTTCAGTGGAATCTGTCAGATACTGGGCCAAAGCAGAGGGGTTGACATGAACTAAGGTGACTGAACCAAACTGGGGTCAAGAAAGCTGAGGGTCATGGACTTTAGAATTTATCCTTGTACCATTTTCCACAGTGATAAGAACTTGTGACAGAAATTTTTCTGTGATCGACTGTCTCTAGGGCCTTAGGCAAAGTTATAAAGCTTACAGTTTTTTACCCAGACATTTCACTTCTTGGCCTTTGTCCTGCTTTTCTTTCCTGCTGTCCTGTCATTCTCTCCTACCCATGTGCCCATTGCCCTCATTCTCTGCACAGGATGCCTTCAACCTCACCTTGTCCTGTTCCCTTGTTAATATTTGTAAAATGGTTAGAGCAGAACCTACCACATGGTAAGACCTGGATATATTTGCTAAAGAAAATTGAAATAAATTTCATTAATAAATATTCCTCGTCACTGTCCCCAGAGTTCAGTCTCTGGGCTGAAGGCACCGATCTATTCTAAATAAATAATTGGGACTAGGGTATGAGTTAGACTTTTTCCTACCAGGATGCATTTGCATTTAAAAATCGAAGCCTATTAACCCAGTAGATGTATGATTAGTACAACATGTAATACAAATGTAGCGGGTAGCAAAGGGGAGCAAGAAAGACTCATTTCTCACCTCTGTCCGCTGCCACCTGGCTCTCCACCATCCAGCCTCTCTTCCTCTTTTCACATAGTTCTCCAGCTGAAGACCTCAGCGTTATTCCAGTGATATGGCAAAGAGCATCTGACTTTGTACAGCATGTGGTATAGAAAGTCTCCTTTAAACTCTCCCTTTTCAAGCTGATTGTTTGTTTTCTACTTATTTACAGATGCCCCAGCCCACTCATAAGGCGTCTTTCTTGTTCTTTTTTAATGCACCTACACATACTACATGAGCTGCTATTCCCACTTAAAATCCTTTACAGTTGACTGTCTCACAAATGTTTAATTTACAATGTGGTAAAACCAAGCACTGGTTAGACAGTGAAAAGCACTAGTAAAAGGTAGATAAAGTATATCAAGAATGTAAAACTTGCTAAAATCGTTACTGAAGAGTTGGCCTTTTTTGAATGTTGGATTATAGGCAGAGATATTGCTAAGATGGTCTTGTATCAGTCTATTCAAGGAAAGAGCTCCTTAAGTATTGTTTGCTCTTTTCTTCATCAGAACATTGTTCTGCAGAGCTCCACTGTGTGCTGTTGGGTTTTCCTTTGGGTAATTAGATCTGTGGTAGCAGTATGTTCTATTTTGATTTTACAATTTTTATATCTCTGGATTCTGTAATATTTTGCACATAGATGTTTCATAATTTTAGAAAACAAGAGAGGTTAGATTATTGTAACAGTGTATTTACTAGGCTATTTTCTGATTCCAAAGTAGTTGCTACCTACTGCCTTTTGTTAATCAAATTCTGAATTTTTCTGAACTATCTTGGGGTGCTTAGGTTCCTGGTGTCAATAAAAAATAATTAACAGAGAAATTGCATGCACTATGTGACATAGCTTAGGAATTTATTTCTTATCTTCTTCGGAGGCTTGGTATTTAATCACTAGAAAGATTATAATTCAAAACAAGCTTGGTGGAATTCTGGATTTGGGGAGAGCTCTGGTCAATATCATTAAAACACAAAGTTTTTTAAAAACTCGTTATTGTGCGTGGTTTCACTGTATACTATGAAGCCTATAACATGAAAGTTAAAGAAGTAAAAAATATGAATTTTTTTCCTTTTACTTAGTATAGTATTGCTGTATAATGCTTTATATTACTATGAAATGCAGCATTTTTCACTGTCAGTATTAATTAATAGATTAATATTTAATGGCTAAAAGATTCAGTGTTTTGGGCCAAATGATTTAACATAATTGATGGTTTCCAAAAAGTAGTGAAATTATATAAGCAGAGGATAGATTGGATAGAATTTATATATAGGCATCCCCATGTAATAAGAATTGAAGTGACTTAATCTGAAATTAACTCATAAATGTCATTTCAACAAATATTTATTGAATGTTTATATGTATACAAATTTAAAATTTTTTAAATGAAATTGCTCTGTTGCTAGAAGACCTTTTGATATGTGTATGTGTGTATGCTTTATATGTAATTTTGGCCACACCACACAGCATGTAGGATCTTAGTTCCCCACCCAGGGATCGAACCCATGCCCTCTGCAGTGGAAGCATGGAGTCTTAACCACTGGACCACCAGAGTTATAATTATATTTTATTATAACATATAAAATGTTATATTTTAAATAAATATATATCTACATAGAATCTATATTTACATAGATGCTATATATATACACATATGTGTGTATATATATAAAGATGTATATATATATATATATATATATATATCTTTTTTTTTTTTTTGCGATACGCGGGCCTCTCACTGTTGTGGCCTCTCCCGTTGCGGAGCACAGGCTCCGGACGCGTAGGCTCAGCGGCCACGGCTCACGGGCCCAGCCGCTCCGCGGCATGTGGGATCTTCCCGGACCAGGGCACGAACCCGTGTCCCCTGCATCGGCAGGCGGATTCTCAACCACTGCGCCACCAGGGAAGCCCAACATATATATATCTTTAGAAGCTTCTTGTCAGCTTTATAACCCAGAATGTTTTTTGGGTTTTTTTTTTTTTGAGAATCTGGGAGCCATCCCCCTGGAGTGTAAACATCTAGAAAGATAGCTCTCCTTCCTCTCTATCACAGGAAAATTTAACCTTGATGCTTCTCTCCAAGCTGTAACCATTTGCTTGTCAGAGAGATAAGAGAAGTTTTATTATTCTCTACATTAGTTGGATAAAAGCAATGAGGTAAAACAAATGGCTACTTCAATGGCCAGGTGAATTCAGGGTGAACTATGAAAGGGTGCACAGCAAATAGTGCTGTCTGGTCCTCTTATAGGGGACCAGTTATCTTTCATCTTGAGAGTATATATATGTACTGGATTGTAGCTGCTTGGTTGTATAAATAAGGTAGAATTTTATGTCTTCGTAATGCCTTTTTTGTAGATTACCTACAGTGTTGTGCTCTGAATACATGTATTCGATAATAAAACTCTCTTTCTTTTCTACACTTTGTGGAGAGGATTCTGTGTTGCTTGGACTTCATTTCCCCAACAATATCCACACACCTCACACAGTTAGGTTATAAGGGATACAAACACTAGGAGGAATTGACACATGCCCTTATGGAGCTTATATTCTAAATAAGCTCATGAGTAACTCTGCACTGCAAGGCCAAGTGAGTCCAACTAGGAAAAAACAAAGAGCACAGAGGCAAGAGAGGAAATTCAGCTAAGGAGAAGAGTTGAACTATAGAAACAGAAGGTAGAAGGGTGGTTATGGGTAGGGGACCGTGGGATGGGAGATGCTGGTCAAAGGGTACAAGCTTTCAGTTATAAGATGAATAAATTCTGAAGATCTAACATACAGCATGGTGACTATAGTTAATAATACTGTATTGTATACTTGAAAGTTGCTGAGAGTAGATCTTAAGCATTCTCACCACAAAAAGGAAAAGGGTAACTATGTGAGGCTATAGATGTGTTAATTAAATTGCACGTGGTAAATATTTCACAACGTATACACATATCAAATCTTCATGACGTACAATTTAAATGTATACAGTTTTGTCAGTTATACCTCAGTAAAGCTGGGAGAAATTTGGAGCAAGGGTAGTGAAGCCACAGAAGCAGAAGAATGAGAAAGAATAAATGAGGGGGCAGAGGAAAGGATGCAGTAGAAATGACTCCAGTCACAGTGGGTTTTGAATGCCAGACTAAGGACTTCAATTTTTATCCCCAATTCAAAGGAATCTAAATATTTGTTTGTTTATTCATTCATGTTATAAGTGGCATTAGTAACATGAATAAGGCTGATCATCAGGAAGATTCATTTGACATAATGTGCAGAATGGGTTGGATTGGGTGAAGACTGAAAAAGAGACCATTGTGTGTGCTATTGCAGTAGTCCAGATGGAAGGTAGGAGTGTCTGAGTGAGTAAAAATGGAACGAAGGATGTTCAAGACATTTAAAAAGAGAAAACTGCCAGATCTTAGATGTGGATTTGGTATGAGGACTAAAGGAAGGAAAAGAGCTGAGAAAGATTTCAACTCTCTTCCCCAGGGGACTAGCACATCATGATGTCATTAACAAGGAGAGGAAAGGGAATTGGTTGTAGAGATGCTGAGTGTGATAGGCCAGCTAAGTGTTCAGCCTGGGCTGGTGGGAGGGGGTGGTGGCGGGGAGTTAAAAATGTGGGTATAGGGCTTCCCTGGTGGCGCAGTGGTTGAGAGTCCGCCTGCCGATGCAGGGGACACGGGTTCGTGCCCCGGTCCAGGAAGATCCCACATGCCGCGGAGCGGCTGGGCCCGTGAGCCACGGCCGCTGAGCCTGTGCGTCCGGAGCCTGCGCTCCGCAATGGGAGAGGCCACAACAGTGAGAGGCCCGCGTACCACAAAAAAAAAAAAAAAAAAAAAAAAAAAAATGTGGGTATAGAGTTTAGGAAGGAAATTAAAACAGAGGTGTAGAATAGATTTGGGAGACATCTTCCTGGATGTCATAGTTGAAGCCATGGACATAGATGAGATTGTTGGGAGATAAAGAGATAATATACAGCTTGGAAAATCCCTGCTTGTATAGTGCCTAAAGGGAAGGGGAATCAGTAACAGGCAGCATAGGAACTCGCTTCAAGCAGTAAGAAGAGAGAAGAAAGCAGTGGCCTTGAAACCAAGAACAAAGTTTCCAGGAGAGTATCCAGTTAGCTTTAGATGCTGAGGAGAGATTAAGACAGACGAAGACTAAAAATTTACACAATTGCTATTGCATATGTTTGAGACTAACTGGTGACCATCTAACATCCAACACTGGTCATCATTAAGTATATCATATATAAAATTATGTTAAGGGTACATTTCAGCCACCTGGTTGCTGAAGCTTTAGGAATTGCTACCACTACAGTGAGAATAAAAGTTCAGCCATATGCTGCTAGGGGGTCTTCAGCTATTCTCACTCTTGGTATTTTTATTTTGTCTTGAAGTATATTAGTCTGTTTGGGCTGCTATAACAAAAATACCATAGACTGGGTGGCTTAAACAACAAACATTTATTTCTCACAGTTCTGGATGCTGGCAAGTCTGAGATCCAGGTGCCAGCAGCAAGGGAGCTTTCCGGGATCTCTTTTATAAGAGCACCAAACCCATTCATGATGGCTCCACCCTCATGTCCTAGTCACCTTCCAAAGGCCCCACCTCCTAATACCGTTGCATTGGGGATTAGGATTTCAACATATAGATTTAGAGGGACATAAGCATCCATTTCATAACATGGAGTAATGCTGCATTTTAGGAATTAATAATTTGTCACCAGAAAATGTTTTGCTTTACTTTTTTATAAAAACTTGCTGCACATGTTAAATTTCATATGAATTCAGGGTCAGAGTTTTTTTCTGGCTCTATATCAGGTTTTGTAATAAAATTTAGGGAGAAGGTAAGAGTCACTTAATATAACCTGTTTTCCCAGTAAGCTACTAGAGTATATTTATTCAGATAAGGAAGGTATAATTGTAAAGTCAATTTTTTAATTCTTATCCTACCTCAGTGCCTAAGGAGCAATATATTACTGGGAAGCACATTAAAGTAAGGGATGAAAATAATAAATTCATTTCTGGCTAGCTCGTGATGAGGGCAGCAGAGAGAGCTTTTTTAAGCAGTAGCAGTGACTGGCTTAAAAAAAAAAGATTCAGGGCTTCCCTGGTGGCGCAGTGGTTGAGAATCCGCCTGCCGATCCAGGAGACACAGGTTCGTGCCCTGGTCCGGGAAGATCCCACATGCCGCGGAGCAACTAAGCCCGTGAACCATGGCCGCTAGGCCTGCGCGTCCGGAGCCTGCGCTCTGCAACGGGAGAGGCCACAACAGTGAGAGGCCCGCATACCGCAAAAAAAAAAAGATTCAGGAATGCATTAAGCACTGACTTTAGCAAAACTGTATGAAAAGTTTAAAAATAACTTAATAATAACTACACCTTCCATTCCTACGCTTTAAGATGTACTTAAGGACTCTGAATTTTTTCCATCTCAACATTCATAAATCCCATTTATATTTTGTGCAGTGGGATATATTTTGAGTAAGATGACTCTCGGACAGATTCTACTTTGATTCTGTGTTTTTCGTAGCTGCTAGGTGAACTGATCCTGGACCGGCACAACTTTGCCATCATGACCAAGTACATCAGCAAGCCAGAGAACCTCAAACTGATGATGAACCTCCTCCGGGATAAAAGTCCCAACATCCAGTTTGAAGCCTTTCATGTCTTTAAGGTAAAGTGCAAGCTGCAGAAATAATGTGGGCATTTGTTTTCCAGTTGCAAATGGCAAACTCCCTACTTTATACCCTCCTTTATCCTTGAGAGAAAATTAAATAGGCAGTCTTTCTGTTTTGCATGACTGAGATGAAATTTTAGAGTTATTTTAATGCATGCCCATTTGTTTCTAAAAGATTTGCTAACTAATCCATATCTCGACATATTTTCATTTTTTTCACTGAGAAAATAGGGGGATACTGTTTCCCAAAAGTTACTAAAATAATCAGGGATTGAGCTGAAGCCGAAAACCTGTGTCAGGATTTGAATGCTTTGCTTCTGCCTGAAGTGTTTCTTTGAACTTTAAGTGAAACCTAAAGAAACACTGGGTACTACTCACTTTACTTGCTTAGAAATATTTTAATTCGTTTTGAAAGAAAAGTAGTCCATATAACACCTGCATTTTCTTTCTAATATCTTTTCTTTGATGTAAGAGTAATAAAATCATCTCCTAGAAACTTTAAACAATAGATTTGTTTAAAAGTAGGGTAGGTGGAAGAAATCTAATCTATAATCCCATACCCCTGACTTAACTATTGTAAAGATTTTAGTAAATTTTATTTTCCTGTGCACATATTTGAAGGTTTTTTCTGCAGCTGTATTTACATTGTACACACGATTGATACACTAATTTTATCACTCAATGCGATACCGTAAGTGAACATTAATTCACTGTTGTTATATATAGTGTTTAAAAAGAGCCAGTAGTTTTATTGGCATCATAGTTTTTCATTGGGTATACTTACTCTAGTTTACTTAAATATTCCTGTGTCGTTTATATTTAGGTTATTTTCAATTTGTAGCTACAATGAGCATTTTATGTATTCAGCTAATTTTTTCCATATTTAGGATTATTTCCTTAGGATATGTATCTAGAGTGGAATTAAGGATTCAGAGAGTTCCAGGCTTTTTTTTTTGGCCTTTATAATGTATATTCAGTGATTGAATTTATAAGTCTTTAAATGGGAGACATGGCAGTTTATAAGGTATGTAATTGTTGCTTTGAGAGGTAAAAAACAATCTTAGTCCATCTTTCAGCCACCACATCTTTATTGTCCAAAAGGCCACTAGAGCAGTTCAAATCCCAAATTAATTTATAAATTCCATTTAATTACAATCAAAATCCCAGCAGAACTTTTCCTGGAACTTGACAAGCTGACTCTAAAATTTGTAAGGTAGAATGATGGCCTGGGATTATCTATGGCAATTTTCAAGGAAAACAAGGTAGGGAAATCCACCCTACCATATATTAAGACTTATTATGGATTTATAGTAAATGGAGACAATATTGTATTGGCATACAGATAGATAAATAGAACAACAAAACAGAGTAAAAAGCCTAGAAATAAGCCTGTGCAAATATGAAATTTGATATTTTGTAGTGGAGGGATTGTAAATCAGTGAAGAAAGGGTTACTGTTAATAAATGGTTCTAGGGTAATAAATTATTCATATAGAAAAACCTACTCTCCACAATATTCAGAAATAAATTCTGGTAAAGATCTACACTTGACAAGCAAAATTTTTTAACTTTTAAAAGAGAAAATAGGAGACATTTTATGATGTTGGGGAAGGAAGAATTTTTTTAAAGAATTTAAAATCACAAAACATAATAGAAAATAAGTTTGACTACATTAAAATTTAACACATCTTTTTGAAAAGACATCATAAGCAAAGTGAAAAACAGGACAGAATGTGACACATGTAACTGACAAATCATTTAGAAAAAGACAAACAATTCAATAGAAAAATAGGCAAAGCATACAAGTTGGTAATTTACAAATGAGGAAACCTGATTGGCCAACAAATAGGTGAAGATGCTCATCTTAGTAGTAATTGTGGAAATGGCCATTAAAATATCAATGAGATATCACTTTACATTTTTCATATTGACAAAAATGTTTAAGTCTGACAACATCACATTTTGGTAAGGTTGGAGGGCAGTAGGTCATACACTGTAAATTGGCACAAGCACTTGGGAGAGCAATTTAGCAAAATAAAGTACTGGAAGTGTCCATACTCTTCTGTCCTGAAATCTCATTTTCTGGCAATTTCCTAGGGACAATCTGGCTCTCATGCTTAAGGAATCCTGTACCAAAATGTTTATTGCAACACTGTTTCGCATGTTGTAAAATGGAAAAAAAAAAAAGGGTATCTACAGGAGACTGGGAAAATAAATTGTGATGTATTCATACAATAGCATATAGTAATGGGTTAAAATTAATAGTTATATGGATTAGTGTAGATAAGTATCAGAAACACTGAGTGGGATAAGCAAATGTTAAAAGATGTTATTTATTTAAAGTTTAAAAACATGCAAAACAACACTATGTATGGATTCAGACATATGCAGTTATAGTCTAAAAACCTTCATGGGAATGATAAATACCAAATTCAGGATAGCAGTCACCTCTGGGGAGGGGTAGGAAAGAGAATGATGTCATGAAGAAATGTCTAATAGCCTTTAATTATATCTGTAATGTTTTATTTTATTATAATTCTGAAGACAAGTTTGGCAAAAATGATAGAGCTGATGGTGGGAACTTGAAATCTGATGTTACTGCTGCGTTCTTCTCTTTGTTAGAATTATTTCATGAAGAATAAACACAAATTGAATGAGACAAAAATAGGCTCTTGTAGGACAGGAAAATGCCTGCAGAGTATAAAATGATAGGCCCTCTTAAGACCCTTGCCTTTTGACTGAGGAAATTAGAGAAGGCTGTGTGTCTTGTCTTTCCAGCTCCCACAGAATTTTAATATATCATCCTAGATGAGAAGATGCTTCATATAACTTGGTTCCAAAATGCAGTATTATGGAAGTATTCAGTGGGTGGCAAAATAGAAATAACCTACTTCCATCCTCTGAGATCAGAATTTGGATCATCTCATTATTGGACAGAATAGGTGCATTTAAAACTAGTTGACCACTTGTTTGCTTGTATGTGTATAAACTGGACTTACTCTGGACCCTAACTATGTTCGTTGCACTGAAGGGCAAACTGAATTGTTTACTTGCCCAAAACATTTTGTTATTTAGAAAAAGTAACAGCTGAGTCCTAGCGTTTTTTCACAGTTCTTTATTAATAGTCTTTTTCCCCAGGTACCTTTCATAAAGTACAGAAAATGTGGAACACATGACTAAAAATGTCTTTGCCAGATTATTAGTGACCAATTTTCGTTAGCTTTGCTTGAAAAGTTCAAGGACTTGAATGAGTTGCCATTTCATGTTTTCTCTGCTATTGACGAACAGGATGGTATGATGGGAAAGGACTAGATGGAAGTCATGGAAGTCAAGAGACCTGGGTCTTTGTTGTTGGCTCGGTTGCCACCAGTGACTTTGGGCAAATCCATCTGGATCTGTTTCATCACTTGCAAAATGTTAAATTTTAAAAGTTAAATTAAAATCAAAAGTCTAATTCTAAGATGCTAGGTTCAGGAGACCTTTGTCTCTGTGATCCTGCCTCTTCCAGAGATATGGCCAACGTGAATTTAGGGATCAGCTATGAGCTGATCTTTCTTTCCTTTCCCTGTTAACATCCTTAATAGCAAAGGACCATGTTGCCACTGTCTTTTGAACCTAGAGGGTGGGGATGGCCAGTGCCTTTTGGCTCACCTCTCAGAGCTGCTGGAACTCAAGCATGGCCATAGCCAAAAATGGGCCCGAGTGTACTGCTCTGTGGCTCAGACCCTAGCCGTTGGCCACAATAGCCGTTTCCATTAAAACAAGAAGCTCCACCTTAGCTTATTCCAAAATCCAAAGGCCAGTTTGACAATTCACCTGAAAAAGTATACAGAACAAGAATGGTTGTCCTCATGAATGGTTCATCTCAAGCCTTGATTTCAGTGTCCCGGGTGCCCCAAAGGAATTGTGCATTTAGAGCCTTAGTCACCTCTAATCAGCAACTACCTTTAGAGGCAGCAGAGTTCAGAAGCCATAAAAAAATAAAAATAAGGAAAAGTTTTAAACTTGAAAACAAATTGAACATTTTTTAGGTCTGTTGTACAGTGTACGGATTCAGTAGAGTTGATCCAGTGATGCCTTGTCTGCAAATTCCACTACGTTTTACATTTATTTTGGATTCAAACAGAGAAGCTTAGTTTGTTCTATATATTTAATCTTCTAAAAATTTTTTGGGGGAATAAAGACTGTTATGAGTTACTGCTGTAGTTACCACAAATGCCAGACAGTTCCTAGCTAAAACTTCCCAGCAGCTTACTTGTAAACTAATGGTAGCCAGAGGAGCCACACGTTTGGCTCCAGTATGTGATTTCCTAGCATACTAGGTGTTCTATAAACATCAGGCATTTTGTGTAACAATGTAAACGAGCCTGGGGTACTTTTTAAAAATAAGTAACAATTTTAATTTATGGTAGTAAAGTTCATATAACATAAAATTCACCATTTTGACCATTTTAAAGTGTACAGTTCAGTGGCATTTAGTATTTACAGTGTTATACAACTATTACTACTCTCTAGTTCCAGAACATTTTCATCACCCCAAAAGGAAACCCTGTACCCATTCAGCAACTACCTCTCATTTTCTCTTACCCACAGCCCCTGGCAATCACTAATCTGCTTTCAGTCTTTATGGGTTCACCTGTTCTGGATATTTGATATAAGTGAAATGATATAATGTGTGGCCTTTTGTGTCTTGTTTCTTCTATTAGCATAATGTTTTTAAAGTTCATCCATGTTGTAGCATGATCAGTAGTACTTCATTCATTTTTATGGCTGAATAATATTCCATTTTAAGGATATATCACAATTTGCTTATCCATTCATCAGCTGATGGACTTTAGGCTATCGTGAATAGTGCTGCTATGAATATTCATGTACAAGTTTTTGTTTGAACAAATGTTTTCAATTCTTTTGGTATATACCTAGGAACAGAATTGCTCAGTCTCATGGTAATTCAATGTGTAACTTACTGAGGTACTACCAAACTGTTTTCCATAGAGGCTGCTCCATTTTACATTCCCACCAGCAGTGTACAGGGTTCCAATTTCTCCATTCCTCACTTGTTATTGTTATTTCTTTTTAATTGTAGCTGGCCTAGTCTCATTGTGGTTTTGATTTGTGTTTCCCTAATGATCTAATGATGTTGAGGATTTTTTCACATGCTTATTGGCCATTTGTATATCTTCTTTGGAGAAATGTCAAGTCCTTTGCCCCTTTTTATTTTATTTTTTAATATTTATTTATTTATTTGTTTTGGCTGTGCCAGGTCTTAGTTGCAGCACACGGGATCTTCGTTGCGGCATGCAGGATCTTTAGTTGCGGCCTGTGAACTTCTTAGTTGTGGCATGCAAACTCTTAGTTGCAGCATGCATGCGGGATCTAGTCCCCCGACCAGGGATCGAACCCGGGCCCCGTGCATTGGGAGCAAGGAGACTTACCCACTGGACCACCAAGGAAGTCCCCCTTTGTCCCTTTTTTAAAAAGGTTGTTTGTCTTTTTGTTGTTGTGTTGTATGAGTTCTTTATATATTCTGGATACTAGATGCTGATCATATATATGATTTGCAAATATTTTCTTACATTCTGTATATTGTCTTTTCACACTCTTGATAGTGTCCTGTGATACACACAATTTTTAAATTTTGATGATGTTCAGTTTATCCTATTTTGTTGTTGTTGCTCACGCTTTTGATGTTGTAGCTAAGAAACCATTGCCAAATACAAGGTCATGAGGATGTACCCCTATATTTTCCTCTAAAAGTTTTATTAGTGCTTATATTTAGTTTTTTGATAAATTTTGAGTTAATTTTTGTTTATGGTGCAAGGTAAGGGTCCAACTTTATTTTTTTGCATGTGGATATCTAGTTGTCCCATGTTGAGTGTTTATTATTATTATTATTATGAAAAGGTGTTGGATTTTGTCAAATACTTTTTCTGCATCAGTTGAAGTGATCATATGGTTTTCTTTCAATGTACTAATGTGTCATCTTAGTTTCCTAGAGCTGCTATAACAAAGTACCAAAGACTAAGTGTCCTAAAACTGCAGAAAGTCACTGTCTCAGAGTTCTGTTAACTACAAGTCCAAGATCAAGGTGTCAACAGGTTTGGTTCCTCTTGGAGCTTTCAGGGAAAATCTATGCCGCTCTCCTGGCTTCTGGTGGTTGCCAGCAATCCTTGGCATTCCTTGCCTTATAGATGCATAACTCCAATCTCTGTGTCCATCTTCACATGGCATTTTCCTCTGCGTATGTCTGTGTGTTTCTGTGTCCAAAATTCCCTCTTCCTCTAAAGATACTGGTAATTGGATTCAGGCCCAAGCTAACTCAGTATGAACTGATCTTAATTTGACTACATCCTATTTCCAAATAAGGTCATGTTCACAGGTACCAAGGGTTAGGACTTGAACATTCATCTTTTTAGAGGATGCAGTTCAGTCTAGTACATGTGGTGTATTACATCGATTGATTTTATTATGTTTAGCCATGCTTGTATTTCTGGAATAAATCCCATTTAGTCATGGCATGTAATCCTTTTAATATTATTCTGGACTTCGTTTGCTTGTATTTTGTTGAGGATTTTTGCATCTTTATTCATAAAGGACAGTGGTCTGTAGTTTTCTTGTGATAGCTTTGTCTGGCTTTGGTATGGGGGTAATGCTGACCTCATAGAATGAGTTAGGAAGTATTCCCTTGTCTTTTATTTTTTGGATGAATTTTGGATTGGTGTTAATTTTTCTTTAAAAGTTTGCAGAATTTACCAGTAAAATCATCTGGTCCTGGGCTTTTGTTGAGAGGTTGTTGGTTTCTGATTCAACCTCCTTATAGAAATAAAAAAGATTATAAGAGAATACTACAAATAATTGTACATTGATAAATTAGATAACCCAGATGAAATGGACAAATACCTAGAAATGCACAAACTACCAAACTGATATTTTTTTTAAAAAAAGAGAAAATCTGATTCATGGACTCTCATTTCACCTACACCATGAGCCCTTCCTGTTCCAAACTCAGAAATCTAATGTTATCTCCACCTCCTTTGAACCTCCACAGCTTTTCATTTCCCTCTCATAGGTCCTTAACATCCTGGTACAGTTTTTCCTTCCTCATGCTTGCTGGATTGGAGGAAGCTTGAGGGTTCAATCTTGTAGCTCCCACTGTCTCCATAACCGATCACTGGCCATAGTGTGTTCGGAGTAGAGTTGTGCACTGTTGGAGGTTCAAGATGAGGAGGCGGTGTGCAGAGGGTCTGGCGGTGAAGCACTCAGCCCTTCTGAGGAGTGGGGAGCCCAGAACATGAAACCAGAGAGCTATATAGCAGCCAACAGTTTTATGGGTATTCTGGTCATGTCATTATATATATAGCATCTAACTAGGAAGTGTGTCCTTTGCAAAATACTGTACCAGTCAGCATTATAGTTTTTCTTTTTTTTTAATATGCTTGGTTTTTTGGTGTTTTGTTTTTTTTTTTTTTTTTGGCTGCACCTTGTGGCATGTGGGATCTTAGTTCCCCAACCAGGGATGGAACCTGCACCCCCTGCAGTGAAAGCACAGAGTCTTAAGCACTGGACCACCAGGGAAGTCCCAGCGTTATAGTTTTGAGTAATTGTGTCCTGTTATTACAGTCGTTACTGTCTTTTATAGTACAGCTGAGTTATTAACCCAGGATCATGGTTTCAACTAGGAGTGCACATAAGAATCTTTGTGGAACTTTATAAAAATACAGAGAGCCAGTCCTCCCCTCTAGATCTACTGAACTGGAGTCTCTGGAAGGTGGGACCTAGGCAGTTATAAATTTTAAAGCTCCACATACATAAGAAAATAATAACATTGGTGACCTCCAGGGTGAGGAGGTGAGAGGGGGACTTTTCACATTTGTCCTTTTTGAATTTTGAGCCAGATGAATATATTAAGTATGTTCAATATATTATATATATTGAATATTTTATATTTTATATATATGGTCATATATTTATATATTATCTATTTCATGATATAGAATTATATATATTTATTTAATTTTATAATCACATATTTGGTTATAATGGTAATTGTAAATATATGATTAAATATAAATTTAAATATATTGAATATATTTGTATATTCTCTGTAGAAAATGGATATGAATGGGGAATTACTCATTTTCCTCAATAAGGAAGTATAATCTGGGGCTTTCTGTATGACACTAACACATGTAACAAATGAGACACAGGTGGGATCCGTGTTTTCCCTGATGTGCATTCCTTGTCCTAGGTGTTTGTTTCTCATGTTTCAGGTGTTTGTGGCCAGTCCTCACAAAGCACAGCCTATTGTGGAGATTCTACTAAAAAACCAACCCAAACTCATCGAGTTTCTGAGTAGCTTCCAAAAAGAAAGGACGGACGATGAGCAGTTCACCGATGAGAAGAACTACTTGATTAAACAGATTCGAGACTTGAAGAAAACGGCGCCTTGAAGCCTCACCCAGTTTCCTGCCACCGTCACGGTCTCATTTGTTCAGCTTGTACAAAAAGTGTCATTTCAAAAAGTAGTCACTCTTGGGAAGGCTTTGGAGGTGGCTGTTTTTTTCTCAATTCGTTGTTCAGGGTAGAGGGAATATAAATGTCTGAAAGAAAAAAAATTAATTTAGAATAATATATTCATCTTAATCGAGTCTGTGATTATTTATGTGAGATCAGAGCCATTGTTTTAGACATTGATAAAAGCAATTTCAACCCTTTCTTGATGAAGGACAACAGGGCAGTGGGCTTGCAGACCTGAGCCCTCAGTCACCACGAGCCACCAAGTAGTAGGAGCCCAAAGAATGGGTGTCACTGAGTCCTCAAAGAGGATTAAATTCTCAAGAGAACTGGGCATGGGGGCAAGACGCACGAAACTGTTTTGCCCATCTGTACTTGGACAAACAAATTTCTCAAGGCACCAAGGAAATAAGATCCATGTTTTCAGTCATTAACGTATTCTGTTCCCTGCCCATATCTTTTAACTGTAATCCTTCATTCCTAACTTCCCAGGGAATTGATGGCCACCTTTCTGCCGACTGCCCCGCGCTCCACCCCAATGGATCTCCTCAGCATGACCAACTCATGGTACACGCGTGCACACACACACACTCCTGCACTCTGACCAGGTTAGCGTGGCACCGACTAGGTCCAAGCAGGCTGGACTAACAAGGGTCACGGGCGTAGAGGACCCACGGGGTAGGACCTGCTCACTTGAGAACTTGGAACAGATGGGTAAGAACCACAGCTCTAGCGACAGTCACTGCTGTTTCCCACAGACTTCTGTCGGGTTAGTGCATGTTTGGAATATTTCATTCATACTTCTCATTATGGGAAAAACGTTTCGTGGTGAAAGCGTGTTTTGGAATAAGAATCACTGCATTGAGATGCCTAGCGTGTGCAAAACCATGGGTCCAGAGGGTTGCACAGGCCTTTATAAATAAGGGAACATTGCCGTTGGAAGCACAGATGATTCAATGCATGAAAAAAATCCTCAAAGGACTAAAAATGTTTTTCACTCTATTTTCCAATAAGCTGTCGTTCTAATTTCACATCAAATTCCTCAGTGAAAAGGTAGAAAACTTATAAAAATGTTGGTCTCACATACTCTCTTGCATACCAGGATGGTTAAGGAATTAATCTGTGTCTTTTTAAAAAGGCCATGGTTTGTTTTCAGACGTCAAGTGTATAAAACGGAATTTCAAGCTATATTTACAAGACATTAAAGGTACAATTGTTAATCTGTATTTTTTTCATAATTCTGTTTCCAAATCATGAGTTATTGCCTTCCATAGGAATCTTCACTTTTTACAACATTGGGTACTGTGTTCTTCAACCAGATATTTCTCCACCCAGAGAGGGAAAGATCCCTCTCCAGGATCAGTGCCCTTGTAGATGTAGCATCTGAAGAATCACCTGGTGCGGTTTCATCCTTCTTGGCTGTGTCTTTCCGAGCCCAGCGTCAGATCCCGAGGCAGATGCTGCAGGGCCTGCGGGACCTTCTTGCAGCAGCTCTGGCCAGTGCCGGGCCATCTGATGACCTTCATTCTTCAGTCACTGAGGTCAGATTATTTTTATAACATTCCCTGACAGTCCATAGTCTCTTCAAATTTGACTTTTCTGATTTTATTTGTTTAAGAGAGATGAGTGTAAATATTTTTTTTTTAAAAAAGAAGGCGGCACAGTAATGACCATTGGAAATGTATTTCGTTGCTTAAATACTGTTCCACACATCATGGGACACGTTTTCAGTTGCAAAGCAAGGCCTTGTTAGAATTCTTTTCTGATAAATAAAACATATTTTATTTCCTCCGAGCTTGAATTAGCTCGTTCCTGGCAATCGCTTATCCTAGTTTAGCACCTCACAAACAAAACTAGTCT
This sequence comes from Kogia breviceps, assembly GCF_026419965.1. Lineage (NCBI taxonomy): Eukaryota > Metazoa > Chordata > Mammalia > Artiodactyla > Physeteridae > Kogia > Kogia breviceps. The sequence continues at coordinate 19,021,469 of NC_081325.1, forward strand.
AAAAGTCAATAAATGAAGTAGCTGGGATTTTGCTGTGATACAAATTTGTAGATTATTAATGTGAAAGAGGGAGCAAGAAGCTCACAGTTAAAATATGTTTGCCTAAAAGTCGCTGTAAATATTGTGAGAATTGAGTTTTGAAAAGGTCATATTTAATAAGCTATTTCAAAAGCACACATTTAAATAAAGGCTGACTAAATGAAAAGGTGCCACATATTCCTTGGTCGGTTTCATTCCTCTGCATGTCCCGCTTCTGTGTTCCTGTCACTGCTCCAAACAGGGACAGCCCCAGGCGGAGGGCACCCCAGGCTGCCCCGAGGCCCCACGCCCACTTCCCCTGTCCTTGGCTGTCCCATCCTCCCAGTGAGGCTCACTGCCATTGACCAAGGGCCGCCTGTCAGGCAGTATAGAAACACTTCACGTTACTGATGCTTCACCACAGCCAGAGTCATTCCCATCTTATAGCTGAAGAAACTGAGGCTCTGAGCAGTTTATCCCAGACAATGTGGACTAGACCTGGGGTACGAAGCCACGGTGGCCGGAGGCCAAACTCCTGCTCTTATTCATTTTTTTCATCCTCAAGGCCGTGAACGAGGGGAGGTCCTGGGGGTGGGGAATTATGTCGTGCCCTCCCCCACTGCTGCCTGGGAGGCTCCCGGGGGTGAAGGTCCTAGAATGAAGCCAGGATGGATTGAAATCATAATGTTCTTGGATGAGGCTCTGGCTAAAGCCAGGCATCTGCCCAAATGTTAGGATTATTACCCTGGGAGAAAAGGCCGAGAGGCACTCAGCCCTTGAGCAAGTGTCCTGACTGCCAGCCTCTGTGGGTTCTCGTCCTGGAGGGCTCTGGGGGGCCATATATGCTGAGAAGGGGCAGCAAGCTTTCCAAAGCCTCTGTTGCCAGCCACACTGGTTGGTCTGTGTGAGACGCAGCTGCTCTGAGCTATAGTGCCGTCTGGAAACTACGCAGGACTTGAAAGTGATTGTAATAAAGTGAAGGAAAATGAAATTCAAAAATCACTAGGATTTGTTTTTTAAATATGAAAAGATAGTTGTTTCAAAATAGGTTTACAGATCTTTCTAGTCTACTATACTAGAGGAAATTAAGATTTATACCTTTTACTTTTTTTTTTTTCTGTTTTATCCAAAAGAATGTTGTACGTATGGCATGTACATCTTTTCCTGCGTGTTTTCTCAGGAAGGTTTTGGCTATTTTAATGAGGGCCCATAGTTAGATAAAGGCTGGAAACAAAAAGAGACCTGGAAAAGCTAGACTTAGTCTTTCTAAGAAGATTGAAAAGACAGAAGATGGCTGTGAACAAGGATGTGATTTTGTTTTTGACATACAGAAAGTGCTGTTATGTGATTGTGACTACCGTAATTAAAGCAAAGTATGACAAAATGATCGGCCTGGCCAGCACTAAGCCTCTTGAGAGACCCTGTCGTATCACTGTTCACTTTATGGAGGAGAGCACTGGATCACAGAAAGGGTGAGTAACTTATCCAGGTCAAACAGCTGGCAGCAGAGCCAGGGTTGAGGGCCAGTCTGACCCCAGAATCCATGTCTTTGGAAACTAGGCTGCATGTCTGGGCCGCCTCCCTCCAGGCCTGCTCTTCGACTCCACCCCAGGGGCAGACACTTCATTCATCACGGCCCCCAAGGAAAGAAGGAAATATTGGATTCCACCTAAAGGATAACTCAATAGAAAGATTTCAAAAGCTAGTTTCATTTCAGGAGGTAACTCTGCTCCATGTGGTTGTCTGGTGTTGGAAGATCAAATTAGACCTATGCATGGGATAAGGGATTCGATCTTGAACTTCTGTATCATTTTGAGCAATCTCTTGACTCTACACAGGTGTTAATTCCAAACCACTCTTCTGCATCTGCTTCTGTTTTCCTGACTTACTCTTGCAGTTGGACATAATATCAGCTTAGATTTCCTGATAGATTGGTTGCTGCCCAGCCAGCCGTGCCTCCATTTCAGATTCCTTAGCGGCCCAGCACCACGGGCCTACCACGAGGGAGACGTTCTGATGCATATGTACAAACGGTCCTGTCGAGATCACCAAGTCCCTCATCACTCCCTCCCAGGAGGAAGGTGTACAGTTACCAATACCCTGAAAGTCACAGAACCATACAAAAAGTCCCAGTCCCTTTACCATCAATTAATTCAATATCGATTGTAATTTAATCACTGCCCTGTGAGCCATCTATGTTACGTGAAAGCTGTGATCGCAGGGGCCTTTTGGAAGAACAGGTTGTCGTAGTATACCTTAATAATTTATCCATTAGCGAAGGTTGAAAAAATGAGTTCCCCTCATTTTAGTTCTGATATGTAAAGCCTAGATAAAGCAACCAAAATCTTTATTTATTCACCCAACATTCATTGAACTCACTCTCTGTGCCCATCAGGGGTTGATCCACAGAGCTACTGTAGGGGTTACTGTAGGGGTCAGACCTATGTGCTGTGGGGGCTGGGTAAGTAGCCTTCGTAAGCCTGTCCCCTGCGTCTGGCACTGGGCCTGAGTCAACAGGGAAGGGAAGATAGATTGAAGTGGGCTCCCAGGAGGACAGCTGGAATCCATGGATATGATCTGGAACCCACACTGCCTTCCCGGCCTCCCAGCCTCCACCTCCGACGCCGTGGCTGACCGGAAGACCACACAAGTCACTGTACAGCTTCCCCAGCTGAGCCCAGATTTGGAGCAGCTGACGGAGGAGGGGCAGGGGGGCTGGGGCCCCAGCGGCAAGGTGAGCCGGCAGGTCTGCGGCAACGGCCTGAGCCGTGATGGCCCCGACCTTCCCGGGGGAAAGTGTGGCTGCCGCCTCATTTCCACTTGCAACGCTGCCAACTTTCCCTTGACCCCAGCCCTAATTCATCACCATGCAGGAGAGGAGACTGGGAACGTGTTCCAGCTAAACGGACACATCCCAAACCCACCACTTATGTGTTGCACTGGAGGAGGTGTTTCCACATCCTCTTAATGTCTTTCCCCCCTTGAAGACCCCTGGCTGTTCTTTCCTCTTAAGCAACATGTGCGGTGTCCAAGGACCCATGCAGACATTGGGGACAGCCACGCCTGGACTTAATCCCAGCTCCACTGCAAGTGTCTGATCTTGAGAATCACTGACCTTCCGTTTCCTACCTGTAAAACGAGGCAAAAAGAGGAGCTGTCTCACAGGGAATCAATGAGGTCAAGTCTGTGATGTGCCGGCCCCGGGACGCTCCCATGTTGAACTCTCTCAGCTACCCTGTGGGGCTCACGGCCAGTGGGAGAGGCAATTCCACTCCGGTGTGGAGTCTGGGCGGAAGGGGCCGTGGGCACGAAGCACGTGTGGCCAGAGACTGACAGGTGTGCGCCCTGAGTGCTGGGCGTGTGGACACATGGAGGGAGCCCGGAGGAGAGCCTTCAATGCCACCCAGAGGCTCTCGGGCCATCATGGAGGCAGCTGGCCTTTCAGCAGGAAGTGACATGCATCCTGTCTGTCAGAGCAAGGTCGGTCGGGGGAGAGTGGCCTGGAATGAGGAGAGCTGAGTGAGGGGATGCAGGACGGTGAGGACCCTCTAAGAATATCTATGGCCGAGCTGGTGCCTGCTCTGAGAAGGCCCTGTTCTAGGTGCTTCACAAATACTAAACTCAGACCTCAGAACCACCTGTGAGGCACGTGCTCTTATCATCCTGACTTTACAAGTGTGGAAACCGAGGCGCAGAGAGGGTCACCGGCCTGATTGTCCACTGAGCCCATGGCGGGGCAGGATTCAAACCCAGGGCTCAGAGGCAGGAGCTTTAGAACCTGTGAGATACTTAGGACTTAACACTGGCTGGGCTTAGTTCCACAATACATGCACCCCAGTGTTCATTGCAGCTCTAGTTACAGTAGCCGGGACACATCACTTTTAAAAGATCAGGGCGAGTGTGGACTCAGGGCCACTGTGTCTAGGCTTCTCTGCTCTCCGTCAAAGAACTTCCACCTTCCTTTAGTGGCCCCTCGCACTTTTGCCCCCAGTCCTCAGCGAGTTTCTTGCAACAAATGATTAGTTCTTCTCTTCTGACTTGTGGGGCTCCCTGCCACACAGCACAGCTCTTGCCCGGCCGACCCCCACCCCTCCTTCATCTCAGTTCTGCATGCACTTGGCTCTTCCCACTCGTGGAAGGGAGGCAGCTCAAGGACCACCTGTGGGGGCCCTCTTGAGACGCTTCCACTCTGATTCAGAAACACACTCCTACCTCTTTACTGTTAACTCCTACGGATGCAGCCAGCAGTTTCTGGGCGCTTCTCTCAGCAGGTGCCTCATACTGGCTTCTCCAACTACCACGGAACTGCCTCAGCCTCCCCCTTCCCAGTCCTCCCCCCCTCCCCCTTCTGTCTAGAAACCACTTTGGTTTATCATCAGGAACTGAGCAGCTCCAAGACCCAGGCTTCTGCTTCAGCCCAGGCCAGCACTCTTCCTTTGAGGTGAAAGCCTTAAAATGTAGCTCCCTGGCCCTTGATGGGAAGCAATGTGGAGTGAATAAGCGTGTTTTAATTTAGGCAGGCTAGTTTGGGATACCTTTAAAAAACAAAAAAAAAAAAAGACAAAACCAGATATAAATGTGTCTGGCAAGATTAGAATCAGAGTAGGTGATTTGCTTCTAAAAATCAGTTTCAGTGAGTCCCAGGGACTAATTAAGTTTTACTTTTAAAAGCGTCCCCTTGGTACGCAGCCGCCTCCTGCAGGCTGTGCATGTTATTGGGACTCGTATATAGGAAATGGTACGTGAGGATCCACACAGGACTCTGCTGCCATTCTCCTTGGCGTCTCTGATCTTCATCACTAGACCCAGCAACCCTCACCCCTCCCTGCCACCTTCCCTGCACCTTTCGTTTACAGAGGCAAATGGGCCTCTGGCCACGGAATCTAAAGTCTTGAGCTGTTAGAGGAGTCCCCTCCTCTTTACCTGCTCTTTCCTGTTCCTTCCTTGAATACTCTCCCCCATTAGTGGTGCTGGGAAACACATAGGACAAGCAAAGCAACTATTTAAAACCTTGTAACTGGGGACTTTCCCCTCCTCCCCTCACTTCTTCCTTCCATCCTGTTCCTCCTTTCTTCTTCCTTCAATGCCCTTTCCACCCACAAGGAATTTTCCTATCACTGAACTTTGCTGGTGCAGAGGAACACCTATTTTTTTTTTTTTGGACCATAGACACCCAGCCATTTCTTAAACCTCCCCAAAATTTAAAAAAAAAAAAAAGAGTCCTTATCGGCCTGGTTGTTCAAAGGATAAGAATAGCTTTATCCTTCTCAGTACCAAACCCACTTTAGTACCCTTACTGAGGCCATGAGAGCCTAGGGGTTTCTGCCCAGTACAGGAACCATGGCAAGTTGGCAGAGACCAAACAGGGACCAGGAAAAGGGGTGATGTTCCCTTCCCACACCACCTCCAACCTCTGTCAGCAATGAGCTACCCTGAACAGTGGCAGGAACTCCCCGCCTGCACAGTAGCTGGTCAGGGTTGAGTGCAGTCCTTGGGGGCCAGGAGATAGCATGCCCACTTGTGTCAGCTGAGAGGATCTGTGCACATCTTAGAGAAATGAGAAGCCCACGCTCCGCAACGAAGAGTAGCCCCCACTCACCACAACTAGAGAAAGCCCGTGTGCAGCAATGAAGACCCAACGCAGCCAAAAACAAAAAAACAAAAAACAAGTCAGGGTTCAGAACCTAAGAAAGATGTTACTATTTGCAGCCTGGTTTAGTGCAGTGGTTCTCAAAGTGTGAACCATTTTGTTTTAATTTCTAATACAGTACAGTAAATGTTGATAGATTTAACTCAAACCGATCTTTTGGGTCTTTAATAATTTTTGAGAGTGTCAAGAGGCCCTGAGACCAAAAATCAGAGAACCTCTGGTTTAGCAGAAGGACTGTACATTTTAGAATGAAGTGGTTTTTGTTTTGTCTCCTCTGTCACCCACTAGCTGCGTAACCCAAGCCAAATTATTTCAACTCTCTGGGCTTCCACTTTCTATGGATTGGGCTAATTGCCCTTATAATTATCTGTTCAAGAATGGTTCCCTGATTATGTCTGTGGGGTTGGTTTTACATCCTCAGAGCCTAGCACAGCACATAGCATGATACACGACGGGGTCTCAATAAACAATTACGAATTGGTTGGCGGGCCGGGTGAGAGGATTAAGTAGGATAATACGCATAAAGTGCTGCTGAGGTGCCTGGCACACGGCAGATGTCACAGGTGCTCAGTAGATGTCAGATCGTTTCCAACCCCCCTCGCTTCCCCGCCATCGGGAGGAGGGGCGCTGCGACTCCAGCGGGACTCTGGGCCTCCCCCTCCACGATTCCCCCGGGATGCTCAGGGCGGGGCCCCCTCCCCACCCACGCTGGGCCTAGCGAGACGGTGGGAGGGCAGGGGCGAGATGAAGGACCCAAATTCCCCAGACTAGGATGCTGCGCAGCTCTTCCTAAACAGGAAGACGAGGCAGTTTGGGCCTGAGAGTCAGAAGTGCCCGGTAACCAGCTTCGCCTCTCTGGGCACCTTTTGGGGTTCCGCCAACCCCATCTCCAACCCCATCTCCCAGCCTTGGAGGTCGGGCCAGGGAGCCGCAGGTGGGATCCTCCGGTGCTCTGGCGCCCTCTAGCGGCCATCGCCTCTAAAGCCAACTCTCAGCCCTTCCTCCTGCCTCTCTCCCCAGCGCCCCGGGGCTGCCCTGGCCCTTGGGCACCTGCCAGCCTGATTCCATTCCTCCTCTCCCTCTAAGTGCAGTGAAATGCCCTACAGAGGTTTAGCATCTCTTGGAGAAGGTCTTTTAGTCAATACACTTTAACCCTGAGAAGGTTGTTTCTAGAATAAGCCTGAAATACTGTATTTTTCTCCATGTGTTTCCAAGGAGAAACAGCCCAGTGTGTGCTGGGTCCCTCGCTGAGAGCAGTCTCTGGGCATCCTGTCCTCCCTCTTACGGCGTCCTGGCTTGTTAGGCAGGGAAGGCTCCAAGCGCCGATGCCTGGGCCTCTCTGAGGGACGCTGACATGTGGGATCACGATGGCTCCTGGGAAAGTGGAGAGAGTGAGGGCTGGGCATCTGGTCTGCATCAGACCCCAGCGCTGCCCCTACCAGCTGTGTGACCTGGAAACTTTCCCTGACCTCTCTGTGCCTAGCTTTCCAACCGTGACAGAGGATTGCGGTGCTTGGCACACAGGAGGCCCTCGACCAGAGGAAAAAGCCAGTCTCCCCAAAGAACCACTCCTCTTACATGCCCAAAGCAAAAGGCATGTGCCACACATCGCAGAGCTGATCCTCGACCAGCAGGGCAAGGGCAATCCAGCAGCTCCTCCCGTCCCTGCCTGAGGTCTTTTCGCTCCTCAGTGAGAGTGACTTGGAGCAGGTCTCAGCATCCCAGGTCTGAACTGAGCTCCTGTGACTTGGGGGAGTTCCCTGTTCCACACAACTTGGTTTCCAGGCTGTTCCAACAAGGGACAAGAGCACCTGCTCAGTGTTTCAGTTGCAAGGTCCTCCCTTTACAAATTGCCCCATTACTTTGGGGCTGGGAGATGTGAACTCCACAGTGCATGACCATCTAGGGAAATCGTGCCCGCCCACCGCTGCACTCCGCATGCCGCCTTCTAGAAGAGGGGTTAGTGATCCACGGCCACGTGCAGTTTTATCGGAACACAGCCCCGGCCACTACTGTAACCACAATGTGTGAGAAGCAGAGGATCCCAAGTGCCTGGACCCCCGTCACCCAGAAAGCAGAAGTCGGGGCAACAAACAGAAGAGGAGAAAGTACTTGTAGATCATATATCTGAGAAGGGGTTAACACCCAAAACGTATAAGGAACTCCTACAACTCAACAGCAAAAAATCAAGCAATCCAATCGAAAAACAGGCAAAGGAACGGAATAGACATTTTTCCCAAGAAGACATACAGATGGCCAACAGGTACATGAAAAGATGCTCAACACCACTCATCACCAGGGAAATGCAAATCAAAACCACGATGAGATACCTCACACCTGTCAGGATGGCTGTCATCAAACAGACAAGAGATAACATAAAATAAAAAGGACTGTCCTTTGTATGTGAAGGCAGTAGTCCCAGCCCTTCAGCCTCATTAACGCAGATCCTTTTAGATGTGCGGTTTACTCTGATCCAGCCATGCACTTTCCCCTGGTTCCTCTCAGGGACACGGGTGTACAATTTGAAAGGGACCAGCTTCTTTACTGGCTTGTGGTCCCCGAAGAGGGAGGGGGACCAGGTGGTGATGAGTGATCCTCGTGAAACATTCTAACCAATGTCTTTATTGCCACCAGCAGACCCCTTCCTCCACACTTTTAAGAAGCTGGAACTTCATCCTTTATCTTGGCCCTCACACTTCTGTACACTACTAAATGACACGATTTTTTTTAACCTTATAAGGATGCATCCTCTTCTGGAATTCCTCTAATCACAAAGTCTCACTCTCAAGTTCTTGAAAATGAGGGTGGTTCCTGAAAGGCAGGTAAAGCAACTGAGGACAAAAGAAAATCATAAATTGTTTATCAGTCAGAAGAACCTTGCTAATGATGCTAAAGCCATCATTTAAGCCTCATTAGGTGCAAAGCGACCAGAATAAAAGATTCAAATGTGTTTTGAGCTGAATGGAAATTCTAAAGTTGAGGAAAAAGAGATAAATGGTCTGCAAGTCTTAAATAGTAGGATATGTATACAGAACTCAAAAGCCTTTTTTTTTTTTTTTTTTTTTTTTGCATTAACTAACTTGTCTAAATAGGACTGTGCTGTTGATAACACTTCCTGGTATTTCCCTGTGAAACCAGAACCGTTATCTTGCTGACTGACTTACAGGGGTCACAGGATTTAAGGGTGCTTATTGAATCAAAGAAGGTAATGGGATTTAAGGCCGCTGATCTAACGGTGGTCACGGGATGCTTGATCATACAGGGGTCACAGGATTTAAGGGGACTATTTTAATCAAAAAGGGTCATGATATAAGGGATATAAGGGAACTTAATGAATCAACAAGGGTCACTCGATTTAAGGGGGCTGTTAAATCAAAGGGGGTCTCAGGATTTAAGGGGTCTGTTTGATCTACAGGGGTCACAGGATTTAAGGGGGCAGATTGATCGAACGGTTTTGTCAAGAAGAATTGCTCATGCACAGTTTTAGCTTTCTCTTTTAAATGTCACAACTGAATCAATCAAGTCCAGAGAGATTTTATGTGTTTACAGTTCAAGGAATCTGCAGGGGAATCCTTTATTCTGTCTTCAATGAAAGGTCCATTCAAAAAGAATAAACTTTCTAAAATGTTGATTTTCCATCTCTGGCTCACAACGTCGTATTTATAACTTTGTATTTCTTTTGACTTTGAAAACTAAAGCTCTCTCTTCTTGGAAACACATGGAGAAAAATACAGTATTTCAGGTTCATTCTAGAAACCACCTTCTCAGGGTCAAGGTGTATTAACTAAAAGAGCTTCTTTCTCCAAGAGGTTCTAAACCTCTGTAGGGCACTTCATTGTGCTTAAAGGGAGAGGAGGAACAAAATCAGGCTGGCAGGTGCCCAAGGCCAGTGCAGCCTCCAGGGCTGGGGAGGGAGGAAGGAGGAAGGGCTAAGAGTTGGCCTTAGAGCGAACGGCCGCTAGAGGGCGCCGGAGCACCGGCGGATCCCACCTGCGTCTCCCGGCCAGACATCCAGGCTGGGAGATGGGGATGGAGGAACCCCAAGGACGTGCCCAGAGAGGAGGGGTTGGTAACCGGGCGTTTCTGACTCTCCGGCCCAAATTGCCTCGCCTCACACAGAGGACAGAGATCTGCCCCTTCAGCATCCGATGGGGCACTTCCAGCCTGGTCAGGTGGCCCAGGGGCTGGACAGCCTCACAGGCTGTCTGCGGTGTGACTGCCCTTTGCTTCTCCAGAGGCAGGACTCTGGACCCAGAAATACATGGTTTGACTCTTAGGCTTGCAGTTTGCAAGCTGTAGGCCTGCGTGGGTGTTGGCATCTGGGAAACGGGGCTGGTGGTCCTGAACGTGGAGCCTGTAAAAGCGGTGGCATTTTGGTGGGTGGGCTGTGCTCATACCTGTGCCCTTCCTCTCCAAGAGTTTTCCCCCAATTTCCTTCTTCCCTTTCCATCTGAGCCTCCCCTTCCTGTCCCCACACCCCTCCCCTCAGCAGAAGGTTCTCGCTTATCCATGTGTTGTACAATCATTGATCCCAGCCTTTACGTCAAAAGTAATGTTAGGTGCTGGAATAAAGGAGAAGTTCCCGACTTTTGAAGTTTCAGGCTTGAGAGGCAGAGTGAGTGGAGCCGGGTCACGTGACTAGAAGCCCGCCACCTGCCCTAAATCCGGGGCACCTGACGTTTAGCGCCCGGGGTGGGGCGAGGAAGAAAACGGACAAAAGGCCCTGCAAGTGACTGAGAGCCCAGTGCCCCGCCTCCCGGAATGGAGCCCGGGTCCCTGCGGAGCCCGAACTCCCTGCACGGCCTCTCTCGCATTCATCCGCCCTAGCTGAGTTGCCCGGGAGCCCGAGGGGAGGGCGGCGCGACGCGGACCCAGCCCACGGCCGCTCTGCCGCTGCGCTACGACGGACCGCGCCCGCTGAGGCCCCGGCCGCTCCTGGGGCCTCGGGCCAGGTAAGCTGGCCGGGACCCTGAACCACCTGCGGGGGCGGAGCGGGGGGGGGTCGCGAGGCCAACTTTCGAGCCGCAGGGGTTCGCTCGGAGCTGCGACTGCTCTTCAGGAAGAGCTGCCCCGCAGCACCTTAGTCCAGAGGAATTTGGGTCCCTTATCCCGCCCCTGACCTCCACCCGGCTTGTTTGGGCCCCGGGGTGGGGGTGGAAACCTGCGCGTCCTGAGGGAAATCGGGGAGGGGGAGGTGCAGAGCCCCTCCTCCTGACGGCGGGGAAGGGGTGGAGGCGTGTCTGTGCTGGGTTCTGGGGCGGGACTCCGCCTCCTAACCTCCCCTCCCCCCGCTTACAGTGGGTTCCAATAATGTTTAATTGCCTCTCGCGCTCTCGGGCTTAAAACTCATGCACAGGCTCGCAGGTCGCCTGGTTTAGCCAAGTGCCTCTGCGCTCCTTCCGCTATTAGATAAAAGTACCAGGGGGCAGGGGACGGGGGATGGGTGCCTTAGCCAACTAAAGAGGTTGGACCCGCGCTGTCACAGACGCCCCGGGGGACCCTTAGGGTGGTCGAGGACAACACTTACTTGTAAATGGAATTATTTTATTTATTTCAAATATTTTGTTACTATTGCATATAATGCAACTGGCTTTGTATGTTGGCTCTATGTCCTGCAACTTTATTGAATTTATTTTCTACCATACTGGGGGGAGGAGAGGTCGTATATAAGATCATGTTTTCTGAAAACAGAGGAAGCTTTACTTTTCCCTCTCCATTTTGGATGCCGTTTTATTTCTTATTTTTGTGTCATATTGCTCTGCTTAGGACTTCAGTACTGTCTTTAATAAGAGTAGTGAGTGTGGATACCCTTATCTTGTTCCTGATTAAAAAGGAAAAGCTTTGAATTTTTCACCATTCAGGATTACAAGGTACAGTACAAGGTTAGTTGTGGATGTGTATTATATGGTCTTATTTTGAGGTATGCTTCTTCTGTTCCCAATTTTTTGAGAGCTTTTGTCATTAAAATGTTTTGAATTTTGTCAATTGCTTTTTCTGCATCTATTGAAAGGATCATATATTCTTCATTCTTTTAGCAATGTGTATCACCCTTTATTGACTTATTTAGACTTTTTTTTTAAGACTTTTTTTTTTTTTTTTTGTGGTATGCGGGCCTCTCACTGCTGTGGCCTCTCCCGTTGCGGAGCGCAGGCTCAGCGGCCATGGCTCACGGGCCCAGCCGCTCCGTGGCATATGGGATCTTCCCGGACCGGGGCACGAACCCGCGTCCCCTGCATTGGCAGGCGGATTCTCAACCACTGCGCCACCAGGGAAGCCCTGACTTATTTAGACTTTTGCTGAGAATTTTTGCATTTATGTTCATCAGGCATATCAGCCTATAGATTTATTTTTTTGTCATGTTCCTTATCTGGCTTTGGTGTCAGAGTAATGCTGAACTCAAAATGAGCTTGGGAGTCTTCCCTCCTCAATTTTTTTGGAAGAGTTTGAGAATGATTGGTGTTATTTTTTTTTATAGATTAAAAAATTTTATTTTTATTTACTTATTTTTAGTTGCATTGGGCCTTCGTTGCTGCATGCAGGCTTTCTCCAGTTGTAGTGAGCGGGAGCTACTCTTTGTTGTGGTGCCTGGGCTTCTCACTGCAGTGGCTTCTCTTGTGGAGCACGGGCTCTAGGTGCGCGGGCTTCAGTAGTTGTGACTCTCCGGCTCTAGAGCTCAGGCTCAGTAGTTGTGGTGCATGGGCTTAGCTGCTCTGTGGCATGTGGGATCTTCCCAGACCAGGGCTCGAACCCGTGTCCCCTGCATTGGCAGGCGGATTCTTAACCACTATGCCACCGGGGAAGTCCAGTTTTTTAACGTTTGGTAGAATTCACCAGTGAAACCATCTGGTCTTGGGCATTTCTTTGTCGGGAGGTTTATGTTTGTTGTTTCAATGTCCTCATTTATTATTGGTCTGTTCAGACTTTCTCTTCATGATTCAGTCTTGGTAGTTTCATGCTTTGGGAATTTATTTATTATAATTTATCTAATTTGTTGGTATGTAATTGTTAATAATATACTCTTATGGTCTTTTGTATTTCTTTGATGTCTCCTCTTCCATTTATCAAATTTTTTGACTTCTCTTTTTTCCTTGGTTAGTCTAGCTAAACGTTTGTCAGTTTGCTTTATTTTTTAAAACCAACTCTTAGCTTGATTTTTTTTCTAGTCTCTTTATCCATTGTTTATCCTCTAATCTTTGCTCTTTCCTTTCTTCTAATCTTGTGCTTCATTCTTTATTTTCCTACTTTCTTGATGTGTAAAGTTAGGTTGTTTTTGAAAAGTTTAATTTTTTAAAATGTAGGCACATAAGAACTACTGTTGTTGTATTCCCTACATTGTGGTATTTTGTATTTATATTTTTTCAAGATACTAATTTCTCTTTCGATTTCTAGGTTATTCAGGAGTGTGTTGTTTAATTTCCATGTATTTGTAAAATTTCCAGATTTTTCTCCTATTGATTTCTAGTTCCGTATCATTGTGGTTGGAAAGCTTTGAGATAAGATTTTAGTCTTAAATGTGTTAAAGTTGGCTTTTTGGCCCAGGAATGACATATCCTTGGGAATGTTTTATGTGCCCTTGAGAAGACTGTGTTTTCTGGTGCCCTTGGATGGCATGTTCTGTATATATCCGTTATGCTTACTTTTCTAAAGTGTTGTGCAGGTCAATGTTTTCTCATGAATTTTCTGCCTGGATGATCTATCCACATTTACAAATGGGGTATTGAAGTACCCTGTTACTTTTATTGCTTTTTCTATATGTAGTTTTGTTAATATTTGCTTTAAATGTCTACATGTTTCCAGTTTTGGGTGCATATTTATACTTGTAATATTCTCTTGATAATTTGACTCCTTTATCACTGTATAGTAACATTGTCTCGTGACTGATTTTGATTGAAAATATGTATTATCTAAGTATAGGTACTCCTGCTCTCTTTTGGGTTGCCATTTGCATGGAATATATTTTTACATCCTCTCACTTTAACCTATATACGTCCTTAAAGTTAAATTGAGTCTCCTGTAGACAGCATATTGTAGGTTCTTTTTAAAATTATTTTTTTTTTTAGTTTTTATTTTGGCCACGCCACGCTGCCTGCAGGATCCTTGTTCCCCGACCAGGGATTGAACCCAGGTCCCCAGCAGTGAAACCACTAGACCACCAGGGAATTCCCTGTAGGTTCTTTTTATAAAATTAATTCAACCATTTTGTGTCATTTAATTGGAGAATTTCATCTGTTAATGTTTAAGTTAGTTGTTGATAAGGACTTGCATTATTTTCTCTTTGTTGTTGTTGTTGTAGTTCCTTTGAATTTTTTTTGATGTGATATGAATTAATTCTTTTTAAAGAAAAAGGATTAATCTTTTGTGTAACTACAATAGATGTTCTTCTTTGTAGTTTCCATGAAACACATATAAAGTATCTTGTATGTAAAATATATTCAAGTTAATAACTAATCTTTAATTTCATAAAATAACTATTTATGTACATTTTATATATTTTTTCTCATATTTTATGTAAACAATAAATTATCTATCCCCAGAAAAACACTTGTATGTGTGTGTATATATATGTATACACACACATATATACACACAAATATATACATACACATATGCATATTAGTATATTTTTCTCTATATATAAGGTTTCTTATTATATTTAAGGAAATCTATTTTTCCTTTTCTTCAAATCTGTATTATCTATATAAGGAGTTCATGATAATTTTATTCATATAGGCTTTTCACATGTGTTGTTAGATTTATTTTTATTTTATGCTTTAAAAATTGCAGCCTCCCTTTTAACATACCTGGTAACTGCTTGCAATGTGTCTATATGAACTGTGTACTACATGCTTATGTTATAGTCTTTAAAATATTTTATTGTCTTATTTTCTGTAACAAATTTCCAGTTGTTCTTTGGGCTTACTAGATATATATCCATATGCCCTGCAAATGGAGATAATTTTAATCCTTCTTTTCCAGTGGTAATTTTTTTTTACTAATACCTCAGTGTTAAGTAAGTTAGGTGTTCATGTCTCCTAGTGATCTTTCTGACAATTAGAGGAAATTAATCTATTATTTCTCTATAGGTGAACTAGTGTTGTGGGTATGTGACATTTCTTTGAGTACATATGCATTAATATCTTCTTTATTTCTATAAGTTTTACCTGTAATATTCTACCATGCTACTTTATTTGCATCTATCAAGTTGGTCACATGCCTTTCCTAAATTTGTAAGCTGATTAGTTATATTAATATACTTCCTAACAACCAAAACATTGGAGTCCTGGCATAGGATTCACTTCATCTTGCTATAAAGTTTTTTCTTAAGTTAGGTTTATTAATGTATTATTCATTTATTTATTTAAGTTTTATTGAGATATAATCGACATACAGCACTGTATCCAAGTTTAAGGTATACAGCATAATGATTTGACATACAGACATCATGAAATGATTATCCCAATCAGTTTAGTGAACATTCATCTCATATAGATACAAAATTAAAGAAATAGCAAAAAATTTTGCGATAACTCTTAGGATGTACTCTCTTAACAACTTTCATATATAACATACATCAGTGTTAATTATATTTATCATGTTGTACATTACATCCCTAGTACTTATTTATCTTGTAACTGGAAGTTTGTAACTTTTGTCTGCCTTCGTCCAATTCCTTCTCCACGCACACACTGCCTCTGGTAAGGACAAATCGCTTTTCCTGTGAGTTTGTGTTTGAACTATAATTGGCCTACAACACTGGTAGTTCCAGTTGCCCAACACAGTGATTTGATATTTCTGTACCTTTCAAAATGATCAACACAGTAATAAGTCTGTTTATGATATGTCACCATACGAAGATATTACATAGTTACTGACTATATTTCCCAAATCTCATACCCAAGACTGTTTCTTGTTTGCATCTGGAAGTTTGTACCTCTTGATCTCCTTCACCTATTTCTTTCCTCCTCCCACCCCCCTCTCCTCTGGCAACCACCTGTTTTTTCCTCTGTATTTACAAATCTGTTTCTGTTTTGTTGTATGTTCATTTGCTTCGTTTTTTAGATTACACAAATAATTGGAATCATACAGTTATTGTGTGTGTGTGTGTGTAACTTCTTTATCCATTAATTGATGGGCACTTGGGTTGGCTATTATAAATAATGCTGCAGTGAATGTAGTGGTGCATATATATTTTCCAATTAGTGTTTTTGCTTAATACCCAGAATTGGAATTGCTGGAACATATGGTAGATCCATTTTTAATTTTTTTTGAGAAATAGCCATACTGTTTGTCCATAGTGGCTGCACCAATTTACTTCCCACCAACAGTGCACAATGGTTACCTTTTCTGTACATCGTTGTCAACATTTGTTACTGTCTTTTTGATAATAGAATATTCTGACAGTGAGATGATATCTCATTGTGATTCTTTTTTTTTTTTGCGGTACGAGGGCCTCTCACTGTTGTGGCCTCTCCCTTCGCAGAGCTCAGGCTCCGGACGCGCAGGCTCAGCGGCCATGGCTCACGGGCCCAGCCGCTCCGCGGCACGTGGGATCTTCCCGGACCGGGGCACGAACCCGCGTCCCCTGCATCGGCAGGCGGAGTCTCAACCACTGCGCCACCAGGGAAGCCCTCATTGTGATTCTGATTGGGGTTTCCCTGATGATTGGTGGTGCTGAGCATCTTTTCATGTACCTGTTGGTCATCTGTATGTTTTCTTTGGAAAACTGTCTATTCAGATGTCTGCCCATTTTTTTTAACTGGGTGCTTTGTTCTATTAATGTTAATTTTTATGAGTTCTTTGTATATTTGGGGTATTAACTCTTTATCAGATATATGGTTTGCAAATAAACTTGAGCCTGAAGCCACCTAGTGGACCAATTCCAGCAGAGATGAGAGTTAAACAAGAACCAAAATACATGGTTAGCCTGGTAAAGTGTTTCTATTTTCAAGCCTTTTAAAATATACAATCAGAAATAACAAATAGAAAGACACCCAAATGCTATGATGTTGAACAAGATTTAATTCTTTATCCCCAAAGGTTGTGTTTTAGAAAATCCGTATTTTTCAGGTATTCCTCATCTCCATCAAGTCTTAAAAATAGCCCTTAGCAGAAGAACACATACTGCTCTGACACAATATCTTTGGGGCTTATCCCCAAGGAAAAGATACATAATGACATTAGGGGGTGGCTATTTATACTAAATATATTAATAAAAATGTTTAAAATGACTGTGGGAAAGGAATTTTCATGCTTAAAGCCAAAACATTACAGAAAATACAAAAATGGAAGTGAACGAACATTAATTTACCTCTTTTTTCTCCCCCAAAATCATAAAATGAAAATAAAGGAGTTTTGTTTTAAACATAAACTTATAAGACAAAGAGAAAAGAGGACTCAATGGTGACATTTTGGCAGCTGTGCCTGTGAATATGAGGTCTTGGGAGGCTGCTGCAGTGCATGAGGCTGTGCTGTGTTCTACATTGTTCTAAACATCTGCTGCCAAGTAACCCTTGTTGATTTTTTAAAAAATAAATTTATGTATTTATTTTTATTTTTGGCTTCATTGGGTCTTTGTTGCTGCACGCAGGCTTTTCTCTAGTTGCAGCGAGCGGGGGCTACTCTCTGTTGCGGTGCGCAGGCTTCTCATTGTGGTGGCTTCTCGTTGCAGAGCACGGGCTCTAGGCGCACGGGCTTCAGTAGTTGTGGCTCGCGGGCCCTAGAGCGCAGGCTCAGTAGTTGTGGCGCACGGGCTTAGTTGCTCCGCGGCATGTGGGATCTTCCCGGACCAGGGCTCGAACCCGTGTCCCCTGCATTGGCAGGCGGATTCTTAACCACTGCGCCACCAGGGAAGCCCCCTTCATTGATTCCTGTGAGTCTGATTGACAACACAAACCTTGAAACTTATTCTAGTAGTGTAACTGGGATCATGAAACAATGCCTTCAAAATTCTGAGGGGAAGTTATTCCCAATCTAGAATTCTACACCCAATAAACTATCGATTAAACTGAGGGTAGAATAAAGACATTTGCAGATACTCATAGCATCGAAAATGTTCCCCAACAATAGTCTTGTCTGACAATCATCCCACCACCATGTACCCTTTTCTCAGAGACCTTCTGAAAGATATTCCCACCAAACTGAGAAAAAGACTGGATTCCAGGAAACAGGTGTTCCAATTCAAGGAGAGGGTGAAGAATGCCCCCCAACTCCCTCCAGGAGAGCTGTGGAGGAAGATCCAGGGAAGCCAACAGTGCAGAAGGTCTAGTGACCAATTAGCCCAGGCTAGAGGTGGTCAGAGGCTCTAGGAGGGATTTCTTCAATAAGAAGAGCTTTTTAGGACACTCAATGTGCTTCAACATACTGAGAGAAGGTCACACAACTGGCAGAAGAGTTTGGCTACAGGTTAGCAATAAAATATAGAAACCAAGTTCCCCCCCTCCAAAAAAAGTCAAATTTTAAATTCAGAAAAATAAATTTTATAAGGACAGGGAAAGTAATCACAGTACACAACACGACAAACCTGTGAGTAGCATTTACATAGTCATAATACCAAAGAATGAATATTGATGCCACCAAAATGAAAGAATATGGGGAGGATGGAAAGATGGAGGTGTGTGGAGAGAGTGAGGTGAAAGAAAGCTCTTTCATAATGGTAATTCAAAAGAAAATACCTAAAACTGAAATACTAGTAAGGAACATGTGATTTGGAGATTTGGAGATAAATACAAAATAATCAGCTAATATAGTTGAGCCTGGTGGCCTCTGGGGTGGGGCGATACAGAGGACAGCGTGGGACTTACTGTTTCAAAGTAAGGTTTATAGGACTATTTGCTCATTTAAAATGTGTAGGTGTAATTTTACTAAAAAATGACTTAATTTACAGTAATGGAAGTCTTTTACTGTCACATACATGTTAAAATCAGCCAACATGTCAACATGTACATGACAAATGTGCACTTACATTAAAAGCAAAACTGAAAATGGAAAAAAAAACACACCTGATACTGATTTTAGGCCCTTGTGACATTCTGAACTAGACTTGAAGAAATCATTCACCTTCTGGATGCTTCTGTTTCCAGAACTATAAAGGAGTATTCTGAACAGATGAGATCTAAGTTCCTTTGAAATCTGAGTCTATTTAAATGCAATTCATTGAATAAATACATTTTTATGGACAAGGTTCTAAAGGGTATTCCATTTTAAATGGGCCTCATTTTCAACTGATACTGATTAATGGGGCTTTTAACTTTTCTCAGAAATATGTTATAATTTTAAATGATACCAAAAAATAACCTTAAGAATATTACACATGAAATGAAGGTTCTAAACTGTTGCTTAATCCTAAAAAGCAACAGTAATAGCCTCAGCTAAATGCCAAGTGGCCACTATTGGCAATACCAGAACTTCAAAAAATTGCTCTCAAGTGGGTCAAAAGCAGATTGTTGTGGCAGATCTTAAAGCTGAACTGTTCATGCATGAAATGAGGAAGATTTATGAGAGAAGTTATATTCTCAAACTCAATAAGTAACTGAGGAAGAGAAACCCATAGAAAAGCTGAATAAAAGAAAAAGCTTTGGCAGTGATGCAGTGAAACAGTACATGTAAACCTGCATGCACTCTACCTGACAGCTGGGTGGTGAGCCAGGCCCACACTCACCCCGCCTCCAGGTGGCATATTAGATTGTCACTTGGCAGTAAACAAATGCAGAGCTCTTTTTTTCAAATTATGAATTCACTATTATTCTCCCCATCTTTGAAATTAAGGATGATGTATTTTTAAGTTTTGATTTCTCAATGCTAAGGGATGAACCCTCTTGACTGTGAATTCCTAGATTTTAGGCAGGGGGCTACCCCAGGGCGCTCTTGGTACAGCTCAGCAATCTTTGTGCGAGTCCCTGACACTTCCCTTTCCTGCTTCCCAGTGTGACCATCTATCTCCATTACTTTCTCCCAGAAGTTCATCTCACCCCCACTGTTTGCCTGGCAACGCCCTGTAGCCCCTTCAGGACCTCCACTTCTACAAGACCCTTTCTCCATGACTCACCAGAGTGTATGCTTGTCCTCTTTTGTGCCACCACTGTTCCTAGTTACATCCACAGGGCGGTTCTCAACCTTGAGGGTCATCAGAATCACCTGGAGGGAATGCTGGGCCCTGCCCCCAGAGTTTCTGACTCAGTAGGTTTGGGTGGGCCTGAGAACTTGCACTTCTAACGAGTCCCCAGGCGAGGCTAATGCTGCTGGTCCAGGGACCCCCTTCTGAGAATCACTCTATTGCTTGATTTCATGCCTGCATCTTCCACTAGACTGTGAGCTTCTTGAGGTCAGGACGCATTTCTTACACATCTCATCTACAGGGTCCAGCCAGAGTCTAGCAGTCATTCAGTCAATCAACAACTATTTATTGAATGCCTGTTATGTGTCAGACACTGTTGTAGGCACTGGATTCAGCAGTTTAAATACACATGCACACACGCACATACACACATCCCTGCACTCAAAGACCTTTCCTTCTGGTACTACGTGGTAAACTCTCAATACATGTTGAAATCTGGCCAGTTGTACAGAAGGAAATATGGCATTATCATGACCATTTTAATAGTGCTACAGAAATAACCAGTTTTCCATTTCCTAATCATAGCTCTTCCCATTTGTATGTTTCTCCCTTTCGATATTCCCCACTATGTCCAACACATAAATCCACAAAACTGGCAAAACATTTGCTGATTGATTTACAAAATAGTTGATGTAGCTTGACATATCAGTTGAAAACAACACATCATATAGGATGAACTTGGGCTTCCCTGGTGGAACAGTGGTTAAGAATCTGCCTGCCAATGCAGGGGACATGGGTTCAAGACCTGGCCCAGGAAGATCCCACATGTTGCGGAGCAACTAAGCCCGTGCGCCACAACTACTGAGCCTGCGCTCTAGAGCCCATGAGCCACAACTACTGAGCCTGCATGCCACAACTACTGAAGCCCATGCACCTAGAGCCCATGCTCCGCAACGAGAAGCCACCGCAATGAGAAGCCTGTGCACCGCATGGAAGAGTAGCCCCCGCTTGCCGCAACTAGAGAAAGCCCGCGCGCAGCAACGAAGATCCAAGGCAGCCAAAAATAAATAAATAAATAAATAAATTTAATTTTTTAAATTTATTTTATTTTATTTTTTTTTTGCGGTACGTGGGCCTCTCACTGTTGTGGCCTCTCCCGTTGTGGAGCACAGGCTCCGGATGCACAGGCTCAGCGGCCATAGCTCACGGGCCCAGCCACTCCGTGGCATGTGGGATCTTCCCAGACCGGGGCACGAACCGCGTCCCCTGCCTCGGCAGGCGGACTCTCAACCACTGCGCCACCAGGGAAGCCCTAAATTTATTTTTAAAAAAAATAAGATGAGCTTAAGCATAATGTAAGCAAATCTCAATATTTAATATCGATAAATGTTAAAGAAAAGCTTAACCACTGGTTTTCAAATTAGCCTTAGTTACCTCTAAAGGCATCTTTCCTCCTATCCCTCTCTATTCCATGTCCTATATCTGTGGTGAGATGTTCTCAACTGCCAGGTTCTCAATGGAGGACCTAAGCACGCTGCTGTCCAAGCAGGGACATCGGTCAACATGTGGATTGTCCTGTGTAAAATTCTGAGAAACTGATAGGAGGCCTTGTGATGATATGTGAGGCCCTGGAAAGAAAGGGGGCAACAGCAGAGGCGAACCTGATTCCCGGCATATAGCCAGGGCAGTCATTCCTCAGCATGTCACGCCCCAGGCCTGCAGGCCACAGGCCATGCAAATCCCTCTCTAACTCTAGGAAACTAGAAAACATGTACCTTCATCTTTGGGCTTATTTTCTGAAAGTTTCTCAGCAAATAAAAATGAGAGGACTCACGAAGAGCAATTTGGAAAATAACTGAACTGACCATAATATTTACTTTCAAGACTTTCAGTATTCTTAAGGTTTGCAAATGTTTTTATAAGGCTTTCCATTCAAAGCCATGAGACATTCTGTGCTAATTGTATGGAGGGAGTAATGCGCAGCATTTATGAATGGAACTTGAAAAAGGCTAGTTTCAGTATTCAGACTAAAATATTTCTTCTCTTTAACATCATAACCAAATTCGAAGTTTGTTGTTAGTGGTTTCAAGAGTCAGTGATATCAAATAGTAATACTGTCTCAGAATTATATTCTCTTCCTTTTGCTACCCAAAATCAGTGATATAAAAACACCCTAGTCCAACAAATGACTGTGATTTCTACATATCGAAAGACTGAAGAAAAATTAATAACCTTGTTAGGAATATACTTTTATAATGGAGACCAGGTCCACCAACTTCATTTTTATGACTCAATCCTAATTAAGTAAATTCTGATTATTAGAAAGCTTTGAGTATAAATGGGAACTTTTGGTGAGCCATACACTGACTTAAAAATGGCCAAGTTGCCATTTATTTTCCTGGAGTAGTTTACTAACTATCACCTTCATAATCCAAAGGAATTAATATTTCTGGGCTTCTCTAGTAGCGCAGTGGTTAAGAATCTGCCTGCCAATGCAGGGGACATGGGTTCAAGCCCTGGTCCAGGAAGATCCCACATGCTGCGGAGCAGCTAAGCCCGTGTGCCACAACTACTGAGCCTTTGCTCTAGAGCCTGTGAGCCACAAGTACTGAAGCCCGCGCACCTAGAGCCCGTGCTCTGCAACAAGAGAAGCCACCGCAATGAGAAGCCCGTGCACCGCAACGAAGAGTAGCCCCTGCTCGCCGCAACTAGAGAGATTCTGTGTGCAGCAACGAAGACCCAACACAGCCAAAAATAATAAATAAAATAAATAAATTTATTTTTAAAAGATTTAATATTTCTGAAAAGATATGTAATTCTCTGCTGAGATGTGCACTCCAATAAACCAGCCCCTTTCAAACTGGTAATGTAAAGCTAAGACAAGGAGAAATCAATCTGTATGGCCGATTGAACTGGTCTCATTAAATTATTGATACCTCATTCAGTGTAATAAAAAAACACACCACTATACTCTGGAAAACACACAAATCTAAAATAAAAATATTCTCATTAATATCATTCATATGTTAGTAATAAATTAGCTTTCTTTAAAAAATTTGTTCAATTATATCCAAAGTCCATTCTTATTTTCTGAGTTAACAAGGCTGGATTTTAAAAGTGCAATAAAAATTCTTGAGGCCTTCACCCCAGTTTAGACAAGACTTCTTAGTGGTTTGCAAGACGCAGCTTCTTGTTTTGGTGCTGTTCTTCATCCTGGGGTATGGGTCCCAACACACCATCTAGCGTTCAAGAATAACTTAACGTCAGAAAAATGTCACTTCAAATAAATGACTATTTGTTAAAGTCACAGAGGTTGTAAGATCAAAATAATGCTTAAGTTAAAAAGGAATACTGGGTGGCCGCCATGAAGAAGGCGGCTGCAGAAGATGTCAACGTTACTTTTGAAGATCAACAAAAGATAAACAAATTTGCACGGAATACAAGTAGAATCACAGAGCTCAAGGAAGAAATAGAAGTAAAAGAAACAACTCCAGAATTTAGAAGATGATTGTGAGGATATCATGCTTGCAGACGACAACTGCTTAATGATACCTTATCAGATTGGTGATGTTTTCATTAACCATTCTCAAGAAGAAAACACAAGAAATGTTAGAAGAAGCAAAGAAAAATTTGCAAGAAGAAATTGATGCCTTAGAATCCTGAGTGGAATCAATTCAGTGGGTGTTAGCAGATTTGAAAGTTCAGTTATATGCAAAATTTGGGAGTAACATAAACCTTGAAGCTGATGAAAGTTAAACATTTTATAATACTTTTAAAAATTTGTTTAATAAACTTGAATATTGTTTAAAGAAAAAGGAATACTGATTTTATCTTAAAATAATTCTCAACTGTTGAAGAACAGATTCTAGATAGCTCACTCAGGTAACACAATATCTGACCTTTTAAAAACTGGATTCATTCAACAGTGTATAGCCAACAATTCATAAAACTGTTTTGGGGGGAGAGTTATTATTATTAGGCCGGAGGGAACAAAATGCACCTACTTATCCTCCAGGGAAAGAAGGGAGCCGTCCGTGGGGCAGGGAGGGTGTGAGGGAACACCCCTCCATTCCCACTCCTCCACAGGAGGGAAGACTGACCCATCTCCTTGGTCAGGTGGGAGAAGGGCCTGGCTTGAAGCTCTTCCCATCATTTGATTTCCATGGCTTTCCTGGTACATAAACTGTGTGTGTTTAAAGTGCACAATTTAATGGGTTTTAACCCAAGTATGCATCCGAGAAACCATCACCACAGTCAAGGTGATAAATATATCCATCATCTCCAAAAGTTTCCTCTTGCCCCACTGCTTCCTGTCTTTCCAGGGATCTGCCTGCTCTCCAAGCCTCTGTGCCCTGCTTTGCTCTGTCTTCCTAGTCTTAAGGACACAGGTGGAGGTAGATCTGGAAAGTCCTCTCTCTCTTATGATGTAATACTGGAAACATTAAAAAAAAGAATACGTGTAATACAGATGGGAGTTCTAAAGCCTAATAATAAATTAACACTCAAGAACCTACTACTCAACCCCAAAACTAGAATGCTACCACCTCCCCTATGCTCTGCAATCTAATCCTATCCCTCTGTCACCACCATTCAGAGGTGACCACTATGCTGAATTCTGTGTTTATCATTCCATTACTTCTTAAAAATAATTTTGCTACATGTACTAACCAACACACTATTTGCCTTCTTATTGAACTTCATATAGGAATTGCATCATAATGTATTTACCAAAGTAGATTAGTGGTAGCCCGGGGCTGGAGGTAGGGGAAAATAGGGATGACTACAAATGGGTAAGAGGAGTCTTTCTGAGATGATGGAAATGTTCTGAAATTAGGCTGTGGTGATAGTTGCACAAATCTGTGAATCTACAAAAACCCACTCAATTCTACACTTTAAAAGAGCAAATTTATGATATATGAATTATACCTCAATAAAGCTCTTATAAAATTGCAGAAGAGATAGCGATATTACTTATTGATATAGAACACTTGTTAAAAAATACATACAAAACATAAATCTGCAGTTCAATGAACAATCATAAGGCAAACTCACATTTAACCATTAGCCAGGTCAAGAAATAAAGCATTGCCAGCACAGCGAAAGCCTTCCTCTCATCCCCTCCCCCATCACGACTCCTCCTTCCCATACTTTCACCCACAGCATGTCTTGCCCTCCCTTCCTTAGTGATCTAGGGACAGTAAATCCCAGCCACAGACCCATCTTGATAATAAGTGGCGATTATCGCCTCTTCCATCGCTTGCCTTTGTACTCTTAATGGTATCTTTTGACAAACAGATGTTCTTAATTTTAACATAGATAAATTAATTCATTTTCTTATGGTTAATGCTTTCGGTGTCCTTTCCCTAACAGCAGGGAATTACTCTCACCCCTTAAAACACTGTTATTGAATACACATTCTTTAAACAGATACATATTTTTTCCTTTTTTTTTAAACCGCTTTTCTTTTCCTGATAAATTTTGAAAAAGAAAGATGGAGTGGATATGTATTTTTCTCCAGATTACAAATAAAAAATTTACTACGTGAATAAAATAAAGCTAACTCAAAACACAGAAAATCAATATATTCACATAGAAATTATTTCCATAAAGACTTTGTTTTTAACTCAAACTCCTCCAATTTTGCTTTTTTGACACCCTAATGATTACCAGCCAGTATATCAGTTAATCACTAAGCTTATTTATTTTTTAAATTTTATTTTATTTTTCTATACAGCAGTCATCCATTTTATACACATCAGTGTATACATGTCAATCCCAATCTCTCAATTCATCAAACCTCCCCACCCATACCCCCCGCTGCTTCCCCACCTTGGTGTCCTTACATTTGTTCTCTACGTCTGTGCCTCTGTTTCTGCCCTGCAAACCAGTTCATCTGTACCATTTTCTAGGTTCCACATATATGTGTTAATGTACGATATTTGTTTTTCTCTTTCTGACTTACTTCACTCTGGATGACAGTCTCTAGGTGCATCCACGTCTCTCTACAAATGACCCAATTTCGTTCCTTTTTATGGCTGAGCAATATTCCATTGTATACATGTACCACAGCCTCTTTATCCATTCATCTGTCGATGGGCGTTTAGGTTGCTTCCATGACCTGGCTATTGTAAATAGTGCTGCACTGAACATTGAGGTGCATGCATGTGTCTTTTTGAATTATGGTTTTCTCTGGGTATATGCCCAGTAGTGGGATTGCTGGGTCATATGGTAATTCTATTTTTAGTTTTTTAAGGAACCTCCATACTGTTCTCCACAGTGGCTGTATCAATTTACATTCCCACCAACAGTGCAAGAGGGTTCCCTTTTCTCCACACCCTCTCCAACATTTGTTGTTTTTAGATTTTCTGATGATGCCCATTCTAACTGGTGTGAGGTGATACCTCACTGTAGTTTTGATTTGCATTTCTCTAATAATTAGTGAGGTTGAGCAGCTTTTCATGTACTTCTTGACCATCTGTATGTCTTCTCTGGAGAAATGTCTATTTAGGTCTTCTGCCCATTTTTGGATTGGGTTGTTTGTTTTTTTAATATTGAGCTGTGTGACCTATTTATATATTTTGGAGATTAATCCTTGGTCCGATAATTCGTTTGCAAATATTTTCTCCCATTCTGAGGGTTGTCTTTTCGTCTTGTTTATGGTTTCCTTTGCTGTGCAAAAGCTTTGAAGTGTCATTAGGTCCCATTTGTTTATTTTTGTTTATATTTCCATTACTCTAGGAGGTGGATCAAAAAGGATCTTGCTGTGATTTATGTCAAAGAGTGTTCTTCCTATGTTTTCCTCTAAAGTTTTATAGTGTCCAGTCTTACATTTAGGTCTTGAATCCATTTTGAGTTTATTTTTGTGTGTGGTGTGAGGGAGTATTCTAATTTCATTCTGCTACATGTAGCTGTCCAGTTTTCCCAGCACCACTTATTGAAGAGACTGTCTTTTCTCCATTGTATATCCTTGCCTCCTTTGTCATAGATCAGTTGACCATAGGTGCATGGGTTTATCTCTGGGCTTTCTATCCTGTTCCATTGATCTATATTTCTGTTTTTGTCAGTACCAATACTGTCTTGATTACTCTAGCTTTGTAGTATAGTCTGAAGTCATGGAGTCTGATTCCTCCAGCTCAATTTTTTCCCTCAAGACTGCTTTGGCTGTTCGGGGTCTTTTGTGTCTCCATACAGATTTTAAGATTTTTTTTCTAGTTCTGTAAAAAGTGCCATTGCTAATTTGATATGGATTGCATTGAATCTGTAGATTGCTTTGGGTAGTATAGTCATTTTCACAATATTGATTCTTCCAATCCAAGAACATGGTATATCTCTCCATCTGTTGGTATCATCTTTAATTTCTTTCAACAGTGTCTTGCAGTTTTCTGCATACAGGTCTTTTGTCTCCCTAGGTAGGTTTAATCCTAGGTATTTTATTCTTTTTGTTGCAATGGTAAATGGGAGTGTTTCCTTAATTTCTCTTTCAGATTTTTCATCGTTAGTGTATAGGAATGCAAGAGATTTCTGTGCATTAATTTTGTATCCTGCAACTTTACCAAATTCATTGTTAGCTCTAGTAGTTCTCTGGTGGCATCTTTAGGATTCTCTATATATAGCATCATATCATCTGCAAACAGTGACAGTTTTACTTCTTCTTTTCCAATTTGTATTCCTTTTCTTTTTCTTCTCTGATTGCCATGGCTAGGACTTCCAAAACTATGTTGAATAACAGTAGTGAGAGTGGACATCCTGTCTTGTTCCTGATCTAAGAGGAAATGCTTTCAGTTTTTCATCATTGAGAATGATGTTTGCTGTGGGTTTGTAGTGTATGGCCTTTATTATGTTGAGGTAGGTTCCCTCTATGCCCACTTTCTGGAGAGTTTATATCATAAACGGCTGTTGAATTCTGTCAAAAGCTTTTTCTGCATCTATTGAGATGATCATATGGTTTTTATTCTTCAATTTATTAATATGGTGTATCTCACTGATTGATTTGCATATATTGAAGACTCCTTGCATCCCTGGGATAAATCCCACCTGATCATGGTGTATGACCCTTTTAATGTGTTGTTGGAATCTGTTTGCTAGTAGTTTGTTGAGGATTTTTGCATCTATATTCATCAGTGATATTGGTCTGTAATTTTCTTTTCTCGTAGTATCTTTGGCTGGTTTTGGTATCAGGGTGATGGTGGCCTCATAGAATGAGTTTGGGAGTTTTCCATCCTCCGCAATTTTTTTGGAAGAGTTTGAGAAGGATGGGTGTTAGCTCTTCTCTAAATGTTTGATAGAATTCACTTGTGAAGCCATCTGGCCCTGGACTTTTGTTTGTTGGAAGATTTTTAATCATAGTTTCAATTTCATTACTTGTGATTGGTCTGTTCATAGTTTCGATTTCTTCCTGGTTCAGTCTTGGAAGGTTATACCTTTCTAAGAATTTGTCCATTTCTTCCAGACTGTCCTTTTTTTTCTTCTTTTTTTTCAGTACGCGGGCCTCTCACTGTTGTGGCCTCTCCTGTAGCAGAGCACAGGCTCTGGACACGCACGCTCAGCGGCCATGGCTCACGGGCCCAGCCGCTCCGCGGCATGTGGTATCTTCCCAGACCAGGGCACAAACCCGTGTCCCCTGCATCGGCAGGCGGACTCTCAACCACTGCACTACCAGGGAAGCCCCAGACTGTCCATTTTATTGGCATAGAGTTGCTTGTAGTAGTCTCTTAGGATGCTTTGTATTTCTGTGGTGTCTGTTGTAACTTCTCCTTTTTCTTTTCTAATTTTATTGATTTGAATCCTCTCCCTCTTTTTCTTGATGAGTCTGGCTAATGGTTTATCAATTTTGTTTATCTTCTCAAAGAACCAGCTTTTAGCTTTATTGATCTTTGCTATTGTTTTCTTTGTTTCTATTTCATTTATTTCTGCTCTGATCTTTATGATTTCTTTCCTTCTGCTAACTTTGGGTTTTGTTTGTTCTTTTTTCTCTAGTTCCCTTAGGTGTAAGGTTAGGTTGTTTCTTTGAGATTTTTCTTGTTTCTTGACGTAGGCTTGTATAGCTATAAACTTCCCTCTTAGAACTGCTTTTGCCGCATCCCATAGGTTTTGGATCATCATGTTTTCATTATCATTTGTCTCTAAGTATTTTTGGATTTCCTCTTTGATTTCTTCAGTGATCTCTTGGTTATTTAGTAACGTACTGTTTAGCCTCCATGTGTTTGTGTTTTTTACGTTTTTTTCCCTGTAATTGATTTCTAATCTCATAGTGTTGTGTTCAGAAAAGATGCTTGATATGAGTTCAGTTTTCTTAAATTTACTGATGCTTAATTTGTGACCCAAGATGTGATCTATCCTGGAGAATGTTCCATGTGCACTTGAGAAGAAAGTGTAATCTGCTGTTTTTGGATGGAATGTCCTATAAATATCAATTAAATCTATCTGGTCTATTGTGTCATTTATAGCTTGTGTTTCCTTATTAATTTTCTGCTTGGATGATCTGTCAACTGGTGTTAAGTGAGGTGTTAAAAGTCCCCCACTATTATTGTGTTACTGTTGATTTCCTCTTTCATAGCTGTTAGCAGCTGCCTTATGTATTGAGGTGCTCCTATGTTGGGTGCATATATATATTTGTAATTGTTATATCTTCTACTTGTATTGATCCCTTGATCACTATGTAGTGTCCTTCCTTGTCTCTTGTAACATTCTTTATGTTAAAGTCTATTTTATCTGATATGAGTATTGCTACTCCAGCTTTCTTTTGATATCCATTTGCATGGAATATCTTTTTCCATCCCCTCATTTTCAGTCTGTATGTGTCCCTACATCTGAAGTGGGTCTCTTGTAGACAACATATATATGGGTCTTGTTTTTGTATCCATTCAGCAAGCCTGTGTCTTTTGGTTGGAGCATTTAATCCATTCACGTTTAAGGTAATTATTGATATGTATGTTCCTATTACCATTTTCTTAATTGTTTTGGGTTTGTTTTTGTAGGTGCTTTTCTTCTCTTGTGTTTCCCATTTAGAGAAGTTCCTTTAGCATTTGCTGTAGAGCTGGTTTGGTGGTGCTGAATTCTCTTAGCTTTTGCTTGTCTGTAAAGCCTTTGATTTCTCCATCGAATCTGAATGAGATCCTTGCCGAGTAGAGTAATCTTGGTTGTAGGTTCTTCCCTTTCATCACTTTAAGTATATCATGCCACTCCCTTCTGGCTTGTAGAGTTTCTGCTGAGAAATCAGCTGTTAACCTTATGGGAGTTCCCTTGTATGTTATTTGTCATTTTTCCCTTGCTGCTTTCAGTAATTTTTCTTTGTGTTTAGTTTTTGCCAGTTTGAATACTATGTGTCTCGGCATGTTTCTCCTTGGGTTTATCCTGTATGGGACTCTCTGCTCTTCCTGGACTTGGGTGGCTATTTCCTTTCCCATGTTAGGGAAGTTTTCAACTATAATCTCTTCAAATATTTTCTCAGGTCCTTCCTCTCTCTGTTTTCCTTCTGGGACCCGTATAATGCGAATGTTGTTGCGTTTGATGTTGTCCCAGAGGTCTCTTAGGCTATCTTCATTTCTTTTCATTCTTTTTTCTTTATTCTGTTCCATGGCAGTAAATTCCACCATTCTGTCTTCCAGGTCACTTATCTGTTCTTCTGCCTCAGTTATTCTGCTATTGATTCCTTCCAGTGTATTTTTCATTTCAGTTATTGTATTGTTCATCTCTGTTTGTTTGTTCTTTAATTCTTCTAGATCTTTGTTAAACATTTCTTGCATCTTCTTGATCTTTGCCTACATTCTTTTTCCCAGGTCCTGGATCATCTTCACTGTCATTATTCTGAATTCTTTTTCTGGAAGATTGCCTATCTCCACTTCATTAGTTGTTTTTCTGGGGTTTTATCTTATTCCTTCATCTGGTACATAGCCCTCTGGCTTTTCATCTTGTCTATCTTTCTGTGAATGTGGTTTTTATTCTACAGGATTGTTCTTCTTGCTTCTGCTCATAAAAACTTATATTTCCTGATTTTTCATAGTAGTCAAATCATTGTTATTATCAAGAAAATTTTACTTATTATACTAAACTTCTACTTACCTTGAATCGAATCTAAACAGAAAGATAACATGGCTAATATTTTAACATAATATTGTACAGTTAATAATAATTAATGTTCCAAATTATGTGCCTGAGGAATTGCAAGATCTCCCAAAGATTGTATTACATTAAGAATATCTGTGTTAATATGCAAGTAATAAAGCTCTGTAGATTACTAATTCATTTATGGTAACTGTGATGACTCTTAATTAGATTATTCAAATAACCAGAATATTTCTACTCTCTGACCAATCTGAGCTAATGTGGCTTTACTCTAATAACAATGTACATATCCTTATAATTTGGCCCTAGATCCATCTGTATTAATTATATGTATTTTTCCTTTCTAACTGCCCAAGAGGCTTTTGTTTTGGTTCAGAGGAGCACTGACATCTACTTTCTCATGTAAATTTAATTTATAAATTCAATTTGTACATGATTATTTGTATTAAACTGCAGAGCCCATAGGACTAGTCATTAATCAGCAGTTTCCATGACACCTAGCAAATAGTAGATACACAAACGTCTGTGAACAAATTGAATGGCAAAAATGTACCCTGCAAAAAGAATATGCTCCATCTCCAACCACAGCAATTTCCAACACCTGATCATTATAATTCACTATGTTTCTTTTCTTCTTAGCAGCAAAGTCAACCTCAATAAAGGACTTGTAAATACTTACTCTCTCTGCTTTCAGGCTCATTTTGCTCAAGAACACAAGTTCTTGATGGATTCAGTTGCCACTGTAAAAGGACACAAACATTTTATTTATATGTTTAATAAATAGCATTTCAGCACTGTGCTTTCAAATATCAAAACAGCTTAAACAATGTAAGAAAAAAGAGTTAGTGTGTCATACCAAGTCCTAATAACAACTCTGAATGACCCTGAATGATATGACTTCTGGAATGAGAATCAATATTCTTAGAGAAGAAAGTGTAAAAATCCTCCTTTACCTTTGTTTTACAGGTAAGGAAGTGGAAGACCAGAGAAGCGTAGTGACTTGCCCAAGGTTACATACTGACTAAAGACAGCAGTAGCACCAGAACCTGGGTCTGCCCATGCCCAATACTATAGAATTTCCACCACTTCATATTCTAGCTCCAGGTCCTACAGAATCTTATAATAGCTAGAGAAGGCCTAGATAGAAAGAATGAAAATAGGACAAAGACTATCTTGCCTTTTAATATAGTAATATAATATATACTATTATTTTTATCATAGCATACCATTTATTATATCATATCATACCATATCACATCTCCTCTGATTATAGTTTTCCATCTCAATCATTCAGAAAGAAATAGAGAAGCATGAAGATTCTCAGATATTACAGTGAAGACTGGAGCAGCAGATAAGAAAAACTGAGTGTAATCAATGTCTCAAAGCATACCCTTCCTTTCTTGTTTGCCTAGAAATCCCCACCATCAGAATCACTAATGACTTAACCAAAAAAGCCCCACTAGGGCACTCTCTCCAGAAAGACACAATTAAGTGGATAGTTCGTGGGAGCCTCCTCCAGAGGCATCAATTAGTTCATCAGATGAGCTAATTAATATCATGGGCCTTGAGGGAGAATGAGATATAAGACAGACATTTTACCAAGTATAAAAAAGTCCTTGGAAAGGGAAGACATCTAGAACTGGTTGGTCACCTATAGAAATGGGATGGTTAGGATTAGCACCAGGAAAAAGGAGGATTTCCAAGCAATGGGAAGATATATGTGATATTAAAAAAAAAAAAAGGCATGTTCAAAACATGTCAAACTACTAAAATCTATTACTTTGGGCAAAGTAAAAACTAATAACCTTGAATTTACATTTAAGGATCATCATAAAAAGATTATGTCTAACGGTGAAACCTTAGAAGCAATCTAGGTGTCCAACAAAAAGGGAATGGTTAAATAAGTTATGTCCATAGGTTGCAATACTGTGTAATCATTAAAAATTATTTCTGAAGAATTTTCAATGACACAGAAAATACAGCAACATGTTAACAGTGGTATCTATGAGCTGTGGGATAATATCTGTTCTTTTTTTATTTTCCTCTATATATCTGTTCTTTTTTCTATTTCCTCTATAATGAGCATATATTACTTTCACAATTTAAAAAAAGTAATATAACCTAATAAAGAAAAATTCACATGTATTAAACAGAAAAAAAATAGTTTCTCAGTAAATGGACTTGGGTTTACACAGGTAAAATATATTCTTGGAAATACTGTTGCCCAGCCCTAGCCTAGTCTGCAACAACCCCACAGAACAGAACCTCTTATCTCAAGGCATACGGTAACACCTCAAAGAGAAAAGAAAAAAATTTTCAAACAAAATTAATTTTAATTGGTTTAATGTTTTAAAAAATGAAATTTACTGGTACTCATACTACTTTTGACAGTCTAAAAGCAATATAATCATTATAAAAATTCCAATTTGGAACAAATACTAGTTTGTGTTAGTTACTGGTATTTACAAAACTAGGCATAGCTAACCAAGTAGTTTAAATCATTGACATAATATTGCAAGCCAGACCAGATGAGGGAAAGGATGAGAGGGTGGAGAGCTAATCTTCACTGGAAAGAGTACAGAGAGACCAGGTGTACCTGAATGAGGGTACTCCTGGGTGGGTCTTGGCCCAACAGGTATTTCTGAATCCCATCTCTGCCCGAGGGGCCTTCACTCCCTTTGTCTTCCTGTCTCTTCCTGCTTCTCTTGCCCTGTCTTACATTCTTCTGATCTCTTCATTCTCCTTATGGTGGAAAAGCTACTAATATCTACCAGTAAGCAAGATATTTCAGAATTTGCTTAACCCAGCACTCACAGTCCTGAAGAGCTAGGTCACTTACACTTTATAAAGAGAATTATTTCTTCCCAATCTTCAGGAGGAATGAAGGAACAGAAAATAAAAATACAGAACTGGTGATTTCCCTTTTGATTAGATGGATACAGACTTGTTTAGTTTTACAAAAGAGGCATCTGTCCCATCTCTCCCTTCTTTCAGTGCCCCCCTTTTCTTTTTAAAATCATGTCTTTTAAATAAGACAACTGGAAATAAAAAACAAAAATATATGACAAAAATAAAAAGGATAAAAATTTATGATTCTTCATACACACATAAACTAGGAAACTAAATAGTGTGTTGTTACATTAATTTTAAAATAAATTTTTAAATATATATATATGGTTTAGTAAGTATTTTGTAGGTGCCTTATATGTTCCAGGCACCTGGATTCAAACAGAAAAGTAAAGTTGAAATTTATAAACAGTTCTATTATATGCCTTTTGTGCCCACTGCAAACTACAGTATATAAATGTTATATTAAATGCCAGAATTATGGGGCTTCCCTGGTGGCGCAGTGGATAAGACTCCATGCTCCCAATGTAGGGGGCCCAGGTTCGATCCCTGGTCAGGGAAATAGATCCCGCATGCATGCCACAACTAAGAGTTCACATGCCACAACTAAGGAGCCCACGTGCTGCAACTAAGGAGCCAGTGAGCTACAATTAAGACCCAGTGCAACCAAATAAATAAATAAATAATAATTATTATTTTTTTAAAGCCAGAATTATCAAAGCAACATATGATTCTGAACAGGATCCTTTTGCTATATAGAACTTTATTGGGACAACTGGTAAACCCTGATTGGACTCTGTGGATTAAATGGTAGCAACATATCAATGATAATTTCCTGAGTTTTGTGGTTGTATTGTTGTTATGCAGGATAATATACTGTTTGAGGAAATATACAAGAAAGTATCTGAGAGTGATCTGGCATCACAGCAACAACTTAACTCTCAAATGTTCTGGAAAAAGAAATTATTTGTAGTATTTTTGTAACTTCTGTATGCTTGAGATTATTTCTAAAAACAAAAAGTTTGGGCTTCCCTGGTGGTGCAGTGGTTGAGAATCTGCCTGCCGATGCAGGGGACACAGGTTCGTGCCCCGGTCCGGGAAGATCCCACATGCCGCGGGGAGGCTGGGCCCGTGAGCCATGGCCGCTGAGCCTGCGCGTCCGGAGCCTGCGCTCCGCAACGGGAGAGGCCACAACAGTGAGAGGCCCACGTACCACCAAAACAAACAAAAAAAAACCAAAAAGTTTTTTAGAAACCAAAGTAGTAAAACACAAAGAATTAAAGTTCTGAGTTTTCCACAAACCACCTCAGCACTTTTTTGGAAATGTCAAATATTAAATTTTATTTATTTATTTATTTTTGGCTTGTTGGGTCTTCATTTCTGTGCTGGGCTTTCTCTAGTTGCAGCGAGCGGGGGCCACTCTTCATCGTGGTGCGCGGGCCTCTCACTATCACGGCCTCTCTTGTTGTGGAGCACGAGCTCCAGACGAGCAGGCTCAGTAGTTGTGGCTCACGGGCCTAGCTGCTCCACAGCATGTGGGATCCTCCCAGACCAGGGCTCGAACCCGTGTCCCCTGCGTTAGGCAGGCAGATTCTCAACCACTGCGCCACCAGGGAAGCCCCCGGAAATATCAAATATTAAATTCTTCTAATTTTTTCCTGATTCTTCTCATGAGAAATGCGTGTGTGTGTGTGTGTGTGTGTGTGTGTGTGTGTGTGTGTGTGTCCTTTTGGGTAATCTTAAACTACTTTCACCTCTGTTTACCACTTCAACCCAGAAAGAAGGGTAAGGGAAGAGATGGGTCAAGGATTTTCTTTTGTTAGCCACCAGATGGCACCAAAGGACTAACTAATTCAAGATCTGTAAGGTCCCTGCACAACTCTCAATAGAGACCTATATTCATAAGGCAGATCCTAAGCTGAACATTTGTAGTTAAGCAAGTGCTTGCACATAAAAATAAACTCAATGATAACTCTTTAAAAGGGTAAGAATCACTAATTTAAAATATGCAGCAGAGTACCTAACAATATAATAAAAAGTATATTTGAAAAAATCTGTTTCTACTTACTGTAAATTTGCTAACACCTTCAAGTTCCCCAAATCTCATGTAAGAGATATCTGCCTTCTTTTTTCCAACATCTACATCCCCTGCATAGATTTGTTTTATGCCCGCACCTTTAATTAAAGGTACACATTCATCACATGGGCACTTTGTCACAAAAATCATACTTCTTTCTTCTGGTTTTATCTCTTGACACCTACAAAATATATATATAAAATATTAGGAAGATAGTTTCTAAAAGGGTAAGTTATGTTTTAGAAAAATCTTTAAACATTAAAATTGAGCTGCTTTAGGAACAGCTTTACAACATTAAACACAATAATGATCAAGCCTTATTCTTGCTGAATTAGTCAACGGCAAGATTTTCAGTATTACATTACAAAGGAAATGAAAAGAGAGAGAGAGAAAACAATGCTTTCTAAGTAAGAAACTCTTTATAATGCCAGAATTAGGGGCTAGAACTAACACCCTCCCTAAGAATGTACCATGTGTGATTAGACATTAAGTCATCATGGTAGCCAAAAGGTCTACCTCTTATCTGGTAACTAACAGATATTTAATAAATGCTCACTAAATTGATAAATTAATATTAGAGTTCTGTTTTGATTTATAGTTCCCTTACTCCCTTCCCTAACACAGGATAATTTTATTTAACAAGCATTTGGATTTGACAAAAAGAAGCAAGTAATCTGTAATGAAGAGCACAAGGAAAAAAAAACAGAGGAGTTTGGTGAAATTTTACATGCCAGGGGTAGTTTAGGACTAAGGAATGCTTCATCTGAGGATACAGGATTTGTACTTCTGGGTTCTATGGTTTACACTGCTCTCAGTCTTATATTCCTTACCACCAGCCTTCTGCATCCATGTCCTTAGTTCAGATTCTCATTCTGTTCCCCTGTACTAGGGCAGCAGAATTATATGCATCTAGTCTGTTCAAACAATATGCCTGCAACCTAAGTAATCATTAGTGTGGCTCTGTCAATGTCATTCAATTTCTCCACTACCTACCAAATGAAGTCTAAACTCAAAGTCCTCTCTTGTCAGTCCCAACTGATCCCATGTGCTCCATGGTGCAGCCTAAGTGGAACATCTGTGTTCCTAAACACACAAGCATTTTCCTACTTCTAGCCCACTGCTATGCCTGAAGCAAGAATGGTTTCCCTTCAAGTAAGCATCTCCAATGGCCATAATCCTACCAAACCTTTAAAGCACAGCTGAAATGCCCGTTTCTCCATAAAGCCTTTCCCTCTCACTCCCCCGCCATCTGTAGCAGCCCCTGAATTTCCACCCACTTGGTGTTGGCCTTTCCCACACAACTGACCATGTTAGGTTGAACACAGTCTTATATCCCATACTGTGTTATAAGCTCCTCAAAGACAGAAGCCATGACTTACGCAGATTTAAATCCCCTAAGATCACCCACTTAATGGCAAATGCTAAGAAATGTTTGTAGAAATGATCTAAATTAACATTAGAAGGAGGTAATGCCAGTTATAATCTCTAACAAAAACTATGTTAAAGCAATTTGGTTCATAATAAAATCTATATATTCATAAATATAAATATATGTGCTCTACATTTAGAAAACAAAGCTGATCATATCATGCAGAAATATGCAAAACCCTAAGGACAAACTTCAAGCAGTTTTTATACCGGAGAGAGAAGGAAGAAAGGAAAAAAGACTTGCTCAATAAATTTGAAGGCCTGCAGGATCCCTGACAATGGCCTCAGGTCGGGTGGCAAAGACCAAGTATGACCAAAGTTATACTTCTGAAAAGAATATTTCTTGGAATTTTTAAAAAGGCAATAAATTACAGCTAAAAGAAAACTAATTTTAACTAACCCTTGCTACATTTTATAGAAAATACATGCAAACAAATTTCATACCTAAATGTCAAGGCATTCTGTTCTGCGTGTACAATGTATCTGAATTTCCTTATTTCTCTGTCTTTCTGTTTGTCATCCATGTGCGGGAAGTCCGCGTACTCAGATCCAACAGGAAAAGCATTATAACCACATCCTATGAAGTACATTGCTCCTGTTCCATCACAACTTCTCTATGAAAAATAAGCAAACCAACAAAGCTGTTTTCAACATTCTGAAAAGGCATATTACATTGTATCTTTAAAGCCTAGTATCATACTTCTTATAATGAATTCACTTTCCCATGATAAACTGAGCCATCAGAAAAATACAATATTAGATTTTCCTTCCACGGTGTGGTCTTGTCAAAGTTCAATTTCAAGCAGCCTGATCATCTCTAGTATATAATCTCAAGGCAGTCCTTTGTTTTAGCCGTTAATTAAATACTAGCTTAATTCACAAACTGTTTCACTTGATTCAGACACCTCTCCCTGAATAGGTTATAAGATCCTAGTGAACAGAAACCATGTTTTATACCTCCTTTCTACCCCTTAAAGTAGACCTATTACAGTGTTCCATACACAGCAGGTACTCAATAAATTATTGTTAATTTCTTGTATGCTCTGTGTTGTGCTACTGGTTAGCAAGTCAGAAATCCTAAAAATATTTTGAACACAATTTCTGTTTTGGGCTAAAAATGTGCTAGTGTACATAGTTGGAAAATAATGCACTTTCCTTTAATTTTCATGTTTACTGAGCCTCTACTGTGTTTTTGTGTGTGTGTGTGTGTGTGTGTGTGTGTGTGTGTGTGTGTGTGTAACAGAACTTCCTACTTAAGTGGCTTTTTTATTTCTCCTGGTCAGTGGCATATTAGTGTTAATATGAATGATTTATCAACTATAAAAGTAAAATATTTTATAAATCAGAACTGTTTATAATAGTTTGGAATATGCTATAAACCTCACTAAATTTCAAGGTATTATACATAGTTACTCATGTGATAGTTTCAACAGACTCAGTACTATAGCAGCTTGATAAAAATGATTGTTATGATGAGCTGACAGAAGCTTACAAATAAAATATTATCTCATTAATAATAAATTATCCTTGAGCATTCACTAAAGGTTAAACATCATGCTCACTTTTTCTTTTTTTTTTTTTTTGTGGTACGCGGGCCTCTCACTGTTGTGGCCTCTCCCGTTGCGGAGCACAGGCTCCGGACGCGCAGGCTCAGCGGCCAGGGTTCACGGGCCCAGCCGCTCCGCGGCATGTGGGATCTTCCCGGACCGGGGCACGAACCCATGTCCCCTGCATCGGCAGGCGGATTCTCAACCACTGCGCCACCAGGGAAGCCCCATGCTCACTTTTATATGTGTTATTTAATTAATCCTCACAACATCCTAGACAGTAGTACTATTACTATTCCCATTGTATAGATAAGGAAACTGAGGCTAAGAGAGATTAAATAACTTGTCCAAAGTCACAAAGCTGGTACGCAATATAGCCAGAATTCAAGGATGGGTTGCTTGACTCCAAACCCATGTCCTTCCACTTTATCATGCTGCCTACACTCTAGATAATATAACTGGAAACCTAAATTCTCCATAAAGTAGTTCAGAACCAGGTGTTAAACAAAAAGACTGCTGAGCATTTATATAAATCCAAGGGAGAGTTCCAACAATAGGCCAGGCCCTGTGCTAGGTTCTGGTATATACACTGGTAAATGTGACAAAGAATCCCAGCCCTCATGAACCTTCTGATCTGGAGACGATAAGAAACTGGACATGTAAATTTAACTGTGATGAGCGTCACCACTGAGTTGTACACAATACTATGGGAGTTTCTGGCAGAGGAACCTATTCTAATAGGTGCTAACAATTTGAGAAGAAATAAGAGTCAAGAGATAGTCTGAAGGTGGAATTCACAGCATCTGGTGATTGATTGTTTGAGTGGAATGGGGAATGGGATGGTGACCACTAGTGAAGGAATAGGTTAGCCAGGAAGACACTGAATGTACTGGCTAGGTTGAACTTGAGGGGCTCATGACATATCCAGGCAGTCAAATTACTTGCTATAAAGTCTGTTGAAGGACACTTAGGCCCTCATTCATCTTTTAGTTATCCTCATAGTTACGAAGTTATCTCTTGGTTCCATGCCCTCCCAACCCATCCACATAATTCCAAGTCCTCCTCATCTCTTTTTATTATCTCCCTATTTCCTGTCTAGCCCCACTTCATTTTTTACATGCAAATCTAATCAAATCACTTTCCCACTGAAAATATTCTTGGATTGCTCTGTCCAATATAGTAGCCAGTAGCCCCATGTGGTCAGTGCAAACTGAGAGGTGCTATAAGTATAAAATACATACAGGATTGTGAAGACTCAATACTCCCCCCAAATGCAAAATATTTTATTAAAAACTAACCAGGGCTTCCCTGGTGGCGCAGTGGTTGAGAATCCGCCTGCCGATGCAGGGGACACAGGTTCGTGCCCTGGTCTGGGAAGATCCCACATGCCGCGGAGCGGCTGGGCCCGTGAGCCATGGCCGCTGAGCCTGCGCGTCCGGAGCCTGTGCTCCGCAACGGGAGAGGCCACAACAGTGAGAGGCCCGCGTACCACAAAAAAAATAAAAAATAAAAAAATAAAAATAAATAAATAAATAAAATAAAAACATTAACCAGTATTTTTATATTGGTTACAGGTTGAAACAATAATATTTCTGGACAGATAATTAAGTAAAAAAAATATATCTATATATATATATATATATCTATATATATATATATGTATATGTATTTTTTTTGGCCATGCCGCGTGGCACCTGGGAACTTAGTTCCCCAACCAGGGATTGAACCCGTGCCCCCTGCAGTGGAAGCACGGAGCCTTCCCCACTGGACCACCAGGGAAGTCCCAAGTAAAATATATTCTTAAAATTAATTCACCTGTTTCTTTTTATTTTTTAAATGTGGCTCCTAAAAAAATTTAAATCACGTATGTGGCTTGCCTTTTATTTCTGTCGGTTAGCACTGTGCTAGCGTATCCCACTATCTGATGCATAAAGTCTAAACTCTGTGTGGTATACAGAGTTCTTCATGGAGCAGCCCAATTTTTTGCTACTCTGCTAGACACAGGACCCTGGGCTTCAACGTGCCAAATCACTTGCATTTCCCCACATTCTCACGCCCTACCTCTGCATGTCACCCTTCTAGTCCCACTAACTTGCTCTGCCTGATGAACTCCTACTCATTCTTCAAGACTAATAGCACCTGACCTCCCCTAAGAGTATTTTACCCATTTCTCCAAGGGGAGTAAAGGTGCCTCCTCTGTGCTCTCAAGGTATCAGGTTAGGGGCTTCCCTGGTGGCGCAGTGGTTGAGAATCCGCCTGCCGATGCAGGAGACACGGGTTCATGCCCTGGTCCGGGAAGATCCCACATGCCGCGGAGCAACTGAGCCCGTGAGCCATGGCCGCTGGGCCTGCGCGTCCGGAGCCTGTGCTCCACAACGGGAGAGGCCACAACAGTGAGAGGCCCGCATACCGCAAAAAAAAAAGAAAAAAAAAAAAAAAAAAAAAAAAAAGGTATCAGGTT
This sequence comes from Kogia breviceps, assembly GCF_026419965.1. Lineage (NCBI taxonomy): Eukaryota > Metazoa > Chordata > Mammalia > Artiodactyla > Physeteridae > Kogia > Kogia breviceps. Next base: position 19,062,614 of record NC_081325.1, read on the forward strand.
ATAATTACAGTTATATTACCAGTCTCTTTTTCACCTCTGTCTCCATCACTAGACTATATATAAGGCTATGAAGGGTGGACTATGTGATCCTTAACTCCCCATTGTTCACTGTGGCACAGAGCCTACCCTGTGGAAGGTGTTTAATAAATGTTCACTAAATGAATAAATCTATATAATAAACTGTTGAGAGAATATGCAAATGTTTATAAATCTTAATAAATACACCAATAAGAAATATGAATCCCCAGGGGTCAACAAAATGTCATGTACTTAAGATCGAAATATGTTTAAACAAAATCAAGTTTAAATGTTTATAAAGAATTATTTTCATACTTACAGATTTTCCTTCTGCCCAGATGACTGCTCCAACTCCTGTTTTATGATCCTCTGAAAGATACATGGCATGTAACTCAGTAAAAATCAATGACTTGTTAGTTTCAGAAATACATTTTTTCCAAAAATAATAAACATGTATTTATTGAAATATACTTCATAAATGTAGCAGCAATCCTTGACAACCTCACTAATTACGGAAAAAGTATGAAAATAAATATTGTCAAGCATAGAATATATGGGAGCTAGGTACGAACTAACTATAGACAGTGTCACTACCAACCCAATCTCACATGATCTATGTGCAGAGATAACACAATGGCAGTGCCCGCACTCAGGTGACTTCAAAGCTGTAACCAGAACTGAGTGTAACTTTATTGAATTTCCACCAACAAGTCAGTTTTTAAATGACTATTTCTAATAGATGATGAAATCAATTAAGAAAGAAGTTTCTGAACTAATGGATTTAGTGTAATAACCATTCACAACAATCAAATCTGTCTTTTCCTAGCATTTTTTGCACTCTAATCATGGAAAATACATTTCATGAAACTGTTCTTGCTATGAAAAAAGTTCAAACTCATAATACAAACATAAATCTTTATGGGCTTTCATATATATATATATATATATATATATATATATATATATATATATACACACATTTTTTTTTTTTGCTGGAAGGTACATGAAAGGAATTTTGATTTAAATAAAATGATGTCCTTTCCCTGACCTTCATAGTTTACCTTGAGGGGAAAAGAATGCCAAGTTAGTGACATGATGCCCATTTCTAAATCAAGTGCCAGAAGTCACAAATATAAGATTATAATTTCCCTGCAGAACCAACCTATTTACTTTGCAACAAGGCTGTATTTCTTAAAACTATTAACCTTAAACAGAAAATACAAAACCAAAATAGAAATTCTAAATATTAAGAACTGACTTTTTCTTTCTACTACTACTAAGGGTGAGTTTAAATTTTCTAAGACAATTATACACAAATTATAAAAACCATAGTATTTATCAAAATCTTAGTAAGAGACCAATATAGTTAAGTAGGTACATTTACACAGAGAAAGTGAAAATTATCTGTGAACTTGCCCTCAGGCATTTTCATATTGATGAGGATTAAATGAAACTGTGGCTTCACCCCACAATTTCCTAAAAGTTAATCGTTCCAATAATAACATATTTAAATACTTTTCTAGTAAAAGTACAAAGAAACATTATTCTACCTATGCATGAAAAACTAGGATGCCTGATAAAGTTAATTTTTTTTTTTTTTTTTTATTGCGGTGCATGGGCCTCTCACTGTTGTGGCCTCCCCCGTTGCGGAGCACAGGCTCCGGACGCGCAGGCTCAGCGGCCATGGCTCACGGGCCCAGCCGCTCCGCAGCATGTGGGATCTTACCGGACCGGGGCACGAAACCATGTCCCCTGCATCGGCAGGCGGACTCTCAACCACTGCGCCACCAGGGAAGCCCAAGTTAATTTTTTAAGAAAGTTATGATACTATAATGAAATTCCCCATCTTCGGGTCAAGCAAGCTTGGGCTTTCAAAATTATACCACAAAGCATTTTTATAATTTATTTTAAGCACTTGTTATCCATTATCTCATTTTTATCCTAAAGGTAAAGTAGACAAAATTTCCTTTTCTAGATGAGAAAACAGGCAAAGAAATTAAGTGACTAAAATTTAGCCCTCCACACCTAACCGGCTTGCCTCCCTCCGATATGAAGAATTTTGTAACAAAGGTTCCCCTTTACTGCATACCTGAGTGCCTGTACTCAAGAAGCTTATGGTTCGATGGAGAAGGAAGATGGTAACAAGGAAACATCCAAGAACCTAGGTGCTGTGCTGGGCTATGAAGGAAAGGAGCAGGATGCTGAGGATCAGTGAATGGGAGAAACATACTTTATAGAGTGGAGACTGTCAAGAAAGGAATTTTGGGGTAAACAGTTTTTTGTTCCTTCCAAGATTGTCAGAATATAACATGAAGGGGAAAGAATATAATTATGGCTTTACGCTCCTTTCTAAGGTAAGTAGAAGTTAAAAACCTAAGATTATATTTCATTTATATTATAAATGAAAACCTTTATGTAAAATTGTACTTAATACATGCATAAATCTGAAACAGAAAATGAAAAACTCAAATAGAAACTCTTCATATCAAGAGTCTACTTTTCCTACCATTGACACTAAGTATTTTTCATATTATTATTTTTTAGTCCAGGAGCCACTTTTTCTGTTTCAGTCTAGGGACAGCCTAAATCTTGTCAGGAGGAAAAAAAAAATGTGATATTTTAAACTAAGCTCAGGGACTTCCTTGGTGGCACAGTGGTTAAGAATCTACCTGCCAATGCAGGGCATAGGGGTTCGAGCCCTGGTCTGGGAAGATCCCACATGGCGCAGAGCAACTAAACCCGTGTGCCACAACTACTGAGCCCACATGCCACAACTACTGAAGCCCGCGCACCTAGAGCCCGTGCTCTGCAACGAGAAGCCACTGCCATGAGCAGCCCGCGCACCGCAACGAAGAGTATAACCCCACTCACCGCAACTAGAGAAAGCCTGCGTGCAGCAACAAAGACCCAATGCAGCCAAAAATGAATAAAGCTCTACTGCTTAGCTAAGGTTAGTTTCACCAGAAAATATTCTTTACTACATGTCTTTTGAAATCAGAATAAAATTTCATCCATATACGATGAGTAGATTTCATCCAGCCCCCAAGGTTGGATGACAGATGAGGTAATTTCTCCAAAATATTTTCACATCAGTAATTTTTATGTAAAGTTTCTCAAAAAACTTTCATGTCTGTAAATTGCTCCCCAGGATCTGGTCATTCACAGGATTTTCTCTGTATACCCTTGAAGGAAAGGTCAACTTAATATCACTGAGCCAAATTCCTGAGACTCTTTGGTCACTGAAAGTCAGAGGACTCTTTATCCTATGGTTCTGGAACACAGGCATGGTTATTTTAGCTCCCAATACTGCGGTCATGTCAGGGTTTGTCCAAGTGTGGTTCACAAACCAACTGCATCAGAATGATTGGATGCTTGTTACAAAGGCAGACTCCTGGCTCCCATGGAAATTCCATGAATCAACCCCTCCAAGGGAGGCGGCAGACTCAGGAATCTGTACTTCTCATGAGCATCACCTCTGATCGTAGGCAACTAAAAGTTGAGAGCCGCTGAGTTATGATTTGAAACAGTTAACTTTCTTGGCTACTCCAACCTACTTTCATCATCAGCGTTGTGGTTCAGAAGGAAGGCATAATTCGTCAGCTTTGGAAAACGCCTAGTCTAATGGGAAACAGGACATAAAAAGAAATCAAAACTCACACTTAAACCAAGTAGGTAAGATGTGATGCCCTCCTATCTCTGTTTCTTCCCCTAGAGTCTAAACAAATTTTGTCATTTTGCTACCCTCAAAGTAGCTTAGAAACATACTTTTAATGACACCTCTGTGGATCCTATTTACTCATCATTCAAAAATCAATTATTAATTACCTACTTTCAATTAGTTTTAGAACTCTGTTAGAAGTTTTGGCATTCTTTTTAATCATATGTATATTTTTAAATGAAATAGTTTAACAGAATGATTTCTTCACCTATTAGAGTGAAATAAAGTTATGTGAGCTGAACAGCGTAAAATTTAAAGTTGGAGTTATTAGAAACACGCTAAGTCAAGGGGATATCTACCTTGCTGGATTGTCCTCAATGTTAAGTGAGGTACATATATAAATCACCTAGCTCTGTGCCTGACACATAGTAGGTGCTCAATAAATTGTTATTTATTATTATCATCAATGAGGAGTATCAGTCCAGAGTTCCTTATCTGCAATCCCTTGTATCAAGTTTTTTAAAACAGCTTGACACACATACATATAGCATGTACATATTATTTTTCTAAAATTTGAAAAATTCTGAATTCCTTTCATCTGGCTTCAAGAGCTTTGGGTAGGGGACTGTGGACCATTTATCTTTGTATATAAAAGTATTTCTTCTGCGCTAAGGAAACAACAATGATAAGGACATGGTCTCTCCCCTGGAAGAGCTCACAGTGGAAAGGAACACATGACAAAGAGTCGCATTCTATTCAGGATTTGGGTTCCAGGCAAGAAAGTCATACACAGACAAAAAATTAACCTTGAAAAACCTTTTAAATCACCCATCAAGCACATAAGTACAAAACTCTGCACAGTAACAGCAGATAAATTTCCAATACTATAACTATACTAGTAGAGTAACTAATAAGGAATATATATGCAAATTTATATCTATACATTACTGCACCTTTAAACAGGGGAGTCATACACGGTATTATTAGGTATTGTGAGAGGAGCTCCTGAGATCAAGTAAAAAAACAGATTCACACCTCCCGTCTCATGCTCACTCTGGAATCTGAATTCTAATTAGCAAATGAGAATTAGTGAAGTATAGCTGTAAAAGCTGTTTCCATTTACGTTTCTGTCTTTCCAGAATGGTTGGGAGAAAAATTCTTTATAAAGCTGGAGTTGGCAGAGACTCACATATAGCCCACGATACAAGATAATTACATTAAGTCAGACCTTTACATAATACAGTTGCTTGGCATCATGTAGTTTGTGCCTATAGTAGAATCAAATTCTTTAATGAGAATCAAGTGATTATTAACCCTGCTGAATGTTGGAATCCCTTACAGAAATTTAAAAATTCACAGGCCTAGGACATACCCTTAGGGACCAGGTTTAGTAGGTCTGGGTTAGAATTTGAGCATTCTTACTTTTAATAAAAGTTTCTAGGGTGATTCTAACATGCTGCCATTTGAAAACCTCCATTTTACTGAAATTACTTCAACCTGTGGTCTTTGTTGAGCTTATACTGCAGACCAGTGGCATTTGTATAGACTTTTTCTGAAGATTTTCTCTTCTCCTTCTTTCTTGGGATAAGTTGAAAAATTCCTACCATAGCCTACTCACCAAATCTTACTCTACTGCTCCTCTTGCCTGCATTTTCTTTTCCTTATTTCAAAGTTGCATTTTAAAAAGTGATCATTGATTCCACTTGGAAAAATCTTATGTCTGCTGAGATGTAAAAACACTGTTTTTACAGTGTTTGGAAATACAGATACCACCTTTTATCATGAAAGAGAAAATTCCCAAGTAATATTTTCCTTTTTCACATACTTACTCAGGTACAACTTAATATAATAAAGTAAAAATGTTTGATTTCTCCACTTGCTGATTGAAGACATACCAGAAATTGGAAGAATATGACAAAATTCCTTTACTTTGATGCTATTCGTTATTTTGAATTCGTATTTTTAAAGATTTTTTAAGTTTTTACTAAATACTGAATACCTAAGAACATTGAAGAGTTAAGAAAAAAGTGAATAATTCTGGTTCTCTCTCCCCTCTCTTTTTGTCCTATCTCTAGTGGAGGGCTCATTCAACTGTGAAATGATAAAAGCAAGAAGCAGAAAGGGCCTAATCAGATCCTGATTTATAAATGTAGCACCTGATATAGGCCACAAGAAATCCTAAAACTACTACTCTAAGAGTTGTCTACTCAAGGGTCTTACTAACTTCTCTTTTATTTGTATGACCAACAAAACCTTAGTATCTAAGAGTCAATAAACGCTACCATAGATGAACACCACTTTACTTCTGAGACAAATATGACCCAAGCAGCCCCGATTTATGAACTAAATGTATAACTCACCAGTTCGATATGCCAATAACCTGGCCTGAATCATGCAGTGCCTTGCAATTTCTTGCGGCAAACTCTGATTGTGAATTTCATTAATCTGTTCGGTACTGCTACAATAAAATCCGTAGTGTTTAAAGTTGGGCACACTGGAAGCTACTGTGGCCAAAAGTAGGATAAGGTCTTTCATGTTTTGTCTTAGATTGCTAAAGTATGGATTTTCACACAGGTTCTCCAAACCTATAGTCATCAGTATTTGCTTATGCATTTCTTCTCTGGAAACCAAAAATATCATTTCATATTCTTTTATTCTTTCTTGTTTACATTCAGAATAAAAGTCAATGGTAGTGTCCGGCAATGTTTTTGAAATTTTTTGAATAAAGTCACATTTGTAAGAGGTCTCCTCTACAAACTGCACCATGTAACACACCAAAGGCTGAAGTAAGACACACACATGGGCCCGACTGTTTGACTTCAGTCTTTCCACTGCTTTGGCATCTAACTTTGCATCTTCAGAACTAGAAGCCTCAGTAAGCAAGCTTATTTCTGGATCAGCAGGCCAATATGAAATTCGGTTAACTCCAGCTGAAATAAAAAATATGAAAGGTAGTTATCAGATGCATGCTGAAATTAAGGGTTTTCTTGATAAATCCACCATATCACTGCAGTAGGTCCAAAGGTCCCAATATAATAAAAGTCTATTACCAAGTCACCAATAATATAGCCCAAGTGCTGGCGAACTACGGCCACAGGCCAAATCTGTCCTGTTGCCTATTTTTATACAGCTTGCAGGTCAACAATGGATTTCGCAGTTTTAAATAGTTGGAAAATCCAAAGAAAACTGTTTGTGACATGAAAATCATATAAAACCCAAATTATAGTGCCTATAAAGATTTGTGGAAACAGACAAACCTAATCTTTGACATTGTCTCTGGCTGTTTCTATACTACAATGGAGTAGCTGAGTTGAGAGCTGAATAGCTGTATGGATACCCTACGGCTTGCAAAGCCTAAAATACTTACTATCTGGCCCTTTATAGGAAAAGTTTGCCGACAACAAAACCCATAGAAGTTATCTGTGGAATCACTACCTTTGCTAAGTGTGGTCCCAAAGCCCAGAGCTAGGACTATATACCAGAGTCCTCCAAGCAATCAAATGGTGGCTTTTAGAAATACCATAACATAACTGATACTGGCTAGAGTTTTGTACCTGAAATAAACAATTCATCCACACATCAAAAATGTACCTGAACTCTAAACTCTTCCTCTGGGAAGCTCTTCTAAGAAAATATTTGAAATAAAGACAAAAGAAAATTCATGCATGCATATGTTTAGCGCAGCATTGTTTAAAACAGTAAACACATAGAAAAAATCTAAATGGCCAAAATAGAGGAATGGTTTAACACATTACAGTCTTCCTCATAATAAAATATGCAGTTATCCAAAACATCCACAAAGAATTTGTAATGTGAGGGCAGCACAGAAGCGAGGGGGTGGATATTGTTTTTAAATCCACAAAATTGAAGACAAAACAACAAACTAGAAGGAACATTTTTCAATCAATGTAACAGAGAAAAGGTTAGTAATCTTTGATATACAGAGATTTTAATCCACTAAGAGCACATAAGAATTGACAAGAATAAAGCCTCCAAAAGAGACAAAATATATGAACAATTTACAAAAGAGAAAACAAAACTGGATAACAAATATGAAAAAAAGTTTTAAAATTTGTGTTTGAGAATGAACAATGAGATACCTTATACAGAACTAAGCACGTAAATGTTCATCAATCAGTTACTATTTTACAACAAAGAAACCCCTTTGCTAGTGTCTCATGTAACTTCCGCTAGGACAGGCATTTACGTTTTTGATGATTGTGCCCAGAAGTGAACAGGCAGATGGCCCACATGTTTTCTGCATTCAAATATACTGATGAACTAAAAAATTTCGAGTTAAACAAACACACATTTCTAACTACTCCCTGCTACTACTGACCCTTACTGTGCCTTGGGCTGTAAAGTAATTTTGAAGGCCTCAAAGCTATCAGAATGTTTCCTCTGGCTGTTTCTTTTTTCCTCTGTTGGAGTTCGCATAATTCATTTCCTAACCAGCAGTAATGATCAATCTTTCATCTAAGCATTCTGGTTGCTTCTAGTAATCTTGATTCAAGAAGAGGGGATGACCAATGTTTAAACATATTTTCATGTACTAGTAGCAGAAGCTACAGCAAAGGTTCTCAAATTTTTTGGTCTCAGACTCTGTTACACTCTTAAAAATCGATGAGGACCCCAGAGTTTTTGTTTATGTGGACTATATCTACTGATATTTACTGCATTAGAAAATTTAAACAAAATTTTAAAATATTAATTCATTAAAAATAGCAATAAGAACCATCATAAATTAATATAAATTACATAGTTCAATAAAAAATAACAACTTTCCAAAACAACAACAAAAACCAGTTGAGAAGAATGGCATTAAAGTTTATACAAATCTCTTTATTATCCGGCTGAATAGAAGATAGTTGGGTTCTCAAATCTGCTTCTGCTTTCAACCTCTTGTCTTAGCTTTTCATTGAAGTATATATAAAAAGTGTCTGGCCTCACATGATATACAGTTAAAAAAGGAGTATTTTAACAGCCATTTCAAATAATTATGAATATTCTTCACACTATATAAAATTTTGAGAAGGGATAGTTTCTTAGAGGTGAGTTACAGTGTGGAATCTGAAATCACACAACAAACTTTTTGTGCTGTTATGTTAAAGTCCACTGGTCTATCTTACACTTAGAATGGCTCTTTCACTCACGCATGATTTTATAGCATCATGCACTGGTCATTTGGAAAACAAGAGTTCACTGATTTCACAATACTTAAAAAAAAAACAAAACTCATTCATTAATATAACCACCAATCTCATCAGAAGAATCTTTAAGCAGTGGGAAACTGTAAGCTTATGATGATGGTAGACAAGAGTTTTTCAATTCTAATTTTCACTTGAAGCCTCAAATTTTATCAGTGGCAATAAATGCTGTCAGTTCTTTCCCAGGAAGTGACGGTTTCACTTCATTCATTTTTGAGAAAATGTCTGCCAAATAGCCAAGTCTAAGTAACTATGGTTTGTTAGTTCATGGTGTACCATGAAAAAAATTGGACAATTCAGTTTGTGACTCAAACAATTGCATAAGCGGTTTTCCTTAAGGCAAACTTCATACTTAGGTTTATAGCAAAAGTGCTGTATGTCCACCTCCTATTTTCTCATACAAAATCTTAAAAAGATGCGTACTAAGGGTTGGGTTTAAGAAAATTGATTTTTTTTTTAAACTGTTTCATCAATGACATTCTTACATGAAACCCCACACCCTCCACCTTTTTTTTTTTAACTCCCAAAAGGTGGCTATGTAAGAGTACAATGACTACTATTGCCTTGATTCATACAACTGCAACAGTAGTTTTACTCAACGTTTTTTTAGTACTATTAGCATAAATGTAGTATTGTTATGAAAATAGTTTTGACCTTGTGGTCCATGAGGAGGTCACAGACCACACTTTGAGAACCACTATGCTTTAGAAATGTTTGCTTTGTAATTGAGGTAACAGTAATTATAACTGAAATAAGTTAGCTAGAGCACGGGGTTAAACCATGCCCCTTTCCAAGATAAGTAAATAACATATAAGCCTAATCAAACATAGCAATTTTATTTACATATGGCTCTAATACCAGCATAAAAGCATTTCCATTCCACGTCCTTCCTGATTTTTCACATTTCATTATCTCTCTTGCAAGGTATAAGCGTCTGAACTCAAAGATACAAGCAATGGTGAATTACTCGTACTCCTCCATTTTTCTAATTCTTGGCTCTGAGGCTATTAAGAGTGCTTTAAGTGTAGTCAACGCAGCGCAAAACACGACTTTTATTCATCTCTCTGGACTCTAGAAGAAATCAGTCGACAAATGTCTGGTTCTTTCACATTCTTTCCTTTCTAGGTCAGTGCCGCCACCTGAACCCTATTTTACACCTTATCTAATGCAACAGTCTACTAATCAAGCTCTCAACCTCTTTATCTTTCCATGTTCTAATTCAATAACAACAACAAATAATAATCATGTTACATCCTGCTCAAAACTCTTCAATGGGAAAAGGAGAAAAAAATGCCACCACTGGGCTTCCCTGGTGGCACAGTGGTTGAGAGTCCGCCTGCCGATGCAGGGGACACGGGTTCGTGCCCCGGTCCGGGAGGATCCCACATGCCGCGGAGCGGCTGGGCCCCGTGAGCCATGGCCGCTGAGCCTGCGCGTCCGGAGCCTGCGCTCCGCAACGGGAGAGGCCACAACAGTGAGAGGCCCGCGTACCACAAAAAAACAAACAAACAAAAAAATACCACCACCACTATCACACTTACCTTCTCTATTCATAATTGCAGGGGAAAGACTATAGAATCTAATAACGTATCATAGATACCTACCTACCAGCTTGAAATACTCGATGCAGGCCAGGAGACTCTAGCCACGTGACCATTTCTTCTGGAAGTGCTTCCACTTGTATGTTAAGGGAACTGCCCTGATCACCGATCTGATCCTTACTCTTAAGACTTTGATATAAACAAAAACAGCTCTTCCTCAAAGCAAATTTAGCAACTCTGTTCTATACGATAAAGCCCAAAGGCCAGTCAGTTTTTCAAAGTTCTCCATTAAGGCCCCAACCTATCATTATAATCCTTCTGCCACTATTCTCTTCAAGAATAATTTTCCACTCCGAACACTGACCCCCAGAACCCTGCTTCCCGCATGCACTGTCCTCCTGACCAGGAATGTGTTCCTCCTCCTCTACATCTGACCCATGAAGGTCCAGCTCAAGCCCCAGCTATTTATAACAGGCCAGCCTGCAGGAATCACTGTCTCTCCTCTGAGCTCATATATCATTTACAGCTGTTATTACTCATTTGGTATTACATGATGTATTAAATTGGTTTTTGCCCCCAAACAACAGCTTGAGGGAAAGGATTAGGAACTACATTAGCCTTTTTTTCCCCAGAAGCTCTCTGAACTGTGTCCTTTTGGGTTTTAAGGAAGCTTCATTACATAGGCATGATTGATTAGGTCACTGGCCATTGGTGTTTGAACTCAAACTATAGCCCAGCTCCCCTCCCCAGAGGTCTGGTGGGGGTGAGGCTGCAAGTTCCAACCCTCTAGTCACCTGGCTGGTTCCCCTGGCAACCAGGCCCCATCCATAGGGGATTCCCAAAAGTTACCTCATTAACATAAACTCAGTAATGGTGGAAAGGGACTTGTTATGAATAACAAAACACACCTTTCTCATTCTTAACACTCAGGAAATTCAAAAGATTTTAGTTGCTCTGTGTCCAGAATGGAATGAAGACTAAGTATATAATTCATATTATAAATCACAATGATCACAGTGCCTATGTAAAAGATAATACTAATTTTTAAATAGGAAAGTGGTCTGAATACTTACCTGGGTGCAAAATAGAATCATAAGCACAAAGAGGATTAGTGAGTAGCCCAGAGTGGCCGAGATAGATAGCTATATGTTAATACTTTGTTCTCCTCCTTCCAAAGGGTGGAGTAGTCATTGGGAGGCAGCCACCCAGCCAGAAACTACAGTTCCCACAATGGATGTGAACAGAAATGATGTTTGTGACTTCCAGGCCAGGGTTTTTAAGAAGCAGGTATGCCTCCTCTACTCTCTGTCTCTAGATGCAGAGGAGGCCAGGATGACAGTAGCAACAAGACAGAAGATGCCTAGGCCCACGGATCAACCACATGGAGAATAGCTGTCTGCTGTTCAGCAACACTGGCACTGGACTATTACATGGGTGATAAGTGTCTAGTGTATTAAGCCACTGAAATGTTGATGTTTATTTGTTATAGAAGTTAGTATTAAATCTACCAATACACTGAGGGTCATCTAACTAGTTAGTGACAGAGCTGAGACCAGAATCCATGTTTTCCGACTCTTCTTCTTACAGTACATCAAACTGTCTTCAGATATATATTTATATTTCTAAATTATCTCTGTGGTATTTAGGCAATTTGTTCCCACTTGATTTGTTCTCAGGTAAATGCTATTAATCTCCAACAAAGCCTTATCTGCACTTACCATTTACAATCATTTTCAAACAAGCAGAACATGGTTTTCTGGAAAAATAAAGATCACAGTTTTTCAACCTTGACCCATGTTTTATCAGAGCGATTTTCCCAGCATGTAAATCTTCACTTGAACAGTGGAGACCAACAATTTTCATGTTTTTCACCACCACAAGACCAGTTCTCTTCACCTACATTAAGATACAAAATAATAATTTATGTGATTAGTTGTAATATCTAATGATCGTATCATGGATTATACTTGATTTATTAATAAAATGAAAGTTTTGTTTAGTTCTTCATCTGAACACTGTTTGAACAAAAGCACATTTCTCATTAGGTCCAAAAATTTTTCTGAAAGTTTAATGTTGACTTTCTACCAGAAATTTTCTAAATCTAGGCTTTATTAACCAAACAGTTATGCATTTAATTATCATAAATTTACCCTAGTAAAAAATGAATACATTTTAACATAGTAAAGGGCAATAATGAAATTGATTTGACTTGTTTCTTAATCTAGTCTAAAACTACTTAGTATTAAGCTTCGAGATAATAAGGAAAAACTTGGAAAACCCTGTGATTTTACATGTGGATAAGTGAAGCCCAGAGTTTACATGATTTTCTGAAAGACCCATAGATGGTAAAGGCAGAACTAAATCAGAGGTCATATTAAGTTTTCAAAAATTTTTTTTTTATTGAAGGACAGTTGATTTACAATGTTGTGTTAATTATTGCTGTAAAGAAAAGTGATTCAGCTATACATATATATATATATACATTCTTTTTAAAAAAATATTCTTTTCCATTATGGTTTATGATAGGATATTGAATATAGTTCTCTGTGATATACAGGGACCTTGTTGTTTATCCATCCTATATACAATAGCTTACATCTACTAAATTTTAAAATATTTTAAATACTGACTAAAATAAAGATATTTCTCAACTTCTTTCTAAAAATTGACTTTAACAATTTTTAGGACTATGGCAGTCTAGACTAATGTGGTAGGACCCACCTCCTATAAATATATAGATTATTTATAATTTTAAAAATGTTTTAAAATGCATAGTCAAGCTCAAAAGAAAGGAAGACATAACCCTCAGGTGTTAGAAAGGAAGACAGAACTCAAAGCAAAAGCAGTCAACTGCAGCCATCTCAGCAGTTTCCCACCCACAGTAAGGAACTGGGCTAACTTTGCTTTAAGCCCCAGAGGCTGAGCACTGGCTGGAGTTCTAAAGAGTGGTTACTTCAAACCTAAAGTGTCCTAACTTATACAGATACTAATCAAATAAGCTACTGTAACAATATTAATATCAGATAAAACAGACTAAGGTTAAAAATCAGTTCTACATAAGCCACAAAACAGTCTATGCTGTTTTCACAGCAAAAGATCCTGAAGTAAGGAATGTAAACCTAATCCTTGGGTTCATAATGGATTTTACAATATGAAGGGGACTTGGGCTGAGAACAGAGTGTCCATTATTCCCTACTCCCTTTCAAAGGGATTTTACTCTACAGTTATTCCCAATAGGACACATTTGAAATCACTTTAAAGATCAGACCAAAGCAGTATTTACTAAAATAGTCAAGTTTCGGTTTCAATTATGAGTATAAATTTTTGAAACTATGGAGAATGATACTTTGTGAAATGTGAAGGAACAGAGAAGATTTCATAGAATTCCCTTTCAGAGGTAATCAACCATATCCTAAACATTCTGGACATTTAAAAGGAATATAAAAATCTTTCCCTTACAAAATACATGTCCAAAAACATAGATTAAATATGAAAGACCTGTCTATACTGGGTTTTAAAATAAGCCTTAAATTTACCTTGACTCCTTTCCCCTCCCTATCCCAAAATTTCTTAAGAGTTTTATGTTCCTCAAACATAAAGTATATGTTAGTATCTACTTCTAAATACTTCCAGCAAGCTTTTAAAAAAATTATCACTGATGAGGCCTTTTCAAAAGATCTCAGTAGACTAGAGCTCATTTTATTTAAATGAACCAATTGTGACCAATGGAAATGGCTGCAATTAAATGATTTTAGCTTTAGATTTTCTAAGTAGTTATGCAGACAGAAATAAAGCCAGAAACCCTGACCACAAAAGACTTTAAAAAAATTATTCCTAAAAAATGGGAAACATACTCATCAATTTATTTTTTTATTGGAACTATCTTTTAGGCCAAGTTTATCACATTTTTGTCTACAGTCCTTTTCACTTCAGAAAATACCTTTTTTTTTTTCCATTTTGTTTCTAGTTAAGGCCAAAATATCAAGTTTGAGACCAAGATTTTTCCATCCCAAACTGAAAACAAAACAAAACCAATAAAAGCATAAGTTGCATTCCATTTTGATACTTCCACTTACTCCAACTCCCAGAAGACTGAATCTTTGCAGTGAATCACTGTTCTGGATCCTGATTTTGCTTCACTTCACTAACATCTTGGCAAGTGTCTATGTAATCCTAGTCACAGAGTTTTACATTAAAACACAGGCATTTACATGGTTTGTAAATGAACTAGTACATTTACTTAAATGGCAATTCACGACTCTTTTCCCTTTTGCCTTTCTTATAATTAAAAACATCTAACTATTCTAAAATAAATTCTTTCTATATTCTTGTTGGGTATTTTAGAGACTCACTCTCAGAAATAATCAGGAAATCTCCAGGAATGTACATCAGAATCATCAAGGTAACTTTTTTCAAAATATACATGTCTCCACTTCACACCCAATGAATCAGAATCTCTCTGGAAAACTCCGAAGGTTAAAATAGCAAGGAAATACTATGCAATATTAAAAAGAACAAGGTTCATCTTGCCAGGTTTGGGCTTTGATTTTACCCTACTTACAAGCTAGTAAGTTAGCCTGTTACTGTTTCATGGATGCTAGCAGAAGACATGAAACTCCTGGGTCAGAAACAAAGGACTTTATGGTTCATAGCACAGCAAGCCATGTGAGCATCATGTTTGTGATGGTTTCCTTGCCCACAAGTCCCACAAGGGGTCATGCAGATGGGTCCATATGGATTCCTGGACATGAAGCGGGTTGTGTTACAGGAGGGGAACACTGAGCTCGGGAATCTGTTGTGTTTTATTGCAAATAGTGAGCAAACCTGCTCTATGTCCCAGAGGGAGACATCTTCTCAACCCTCAAGGTTGCTTGAGGCAAACACAACTCTTCAGAAATAGCCTAGGTAAAGAACAGTTAGGGCCTTGCATTCTTGGCAAGACCAGCAGGATGTGTTGGAGTTTGAAAGAACATGAAGAGTGTTTCTCAACACATCTATATAAACTAATATGGGAAGGTGAGAAGAGTTAAATTTGAAAAATTTTAAGAAAGAGCAAGATGTAGAAACATATTACAGAATACATAATCCCATCTGTTCTCCCTCACCACCCCCAACCTTTGGAGAAACATGTATAGTCTTGTAAATGTATGATTTTTAGAAGAGGATACAAAAACTCTCTTGGAAGTGGGAATGGGGAACTTCAGTATAAAAGAGACTTTTATTCTACTTTATATCATTCCTTTTGCTTTGTTATTATGAGCCTATATCTTTTTTTTAAATCATAAAAATTCACCTGTTTTTTGTCAGTAGATACTCTGGCCATCTCTTCCTTATCTCCTGAGGGTCCATGCTTTCCTTCCTCCCTTTCCTAATTAAACACAGATTAAGGGGGGAAAAAAGATTAGTACATGTGATTAATTCAATATTTCCTATTTAAAGACTGGTTTCTTTGGCTGTGGTCATTTATTTTTTTCCTCGATGAAACTCTGTATTGACTTCCTGCTTTGTTCAGGTTCAAGTTCAGACTACTCAACCTAGTAAATAAGGCTTTTATAATCTGGCCCCTGAATACTTTTCCAAAATACAGAAGAACTGAAAATAAAATTCTGTAGTTTAAGGTTTCAGAGTTGGGGCAGTTTTGAGCAATGGAAAAGTCCTAGTGTGGCCATGGCTAAGAAGGACTAAAGGGGAATAGAGGTAAATTACCTGGCATTGGGAAGGTGAAGAACTACGTAGCAAGAATATGAACTATGGATTGTAGTAGGCAGAATAATCATCCCCCAAAGACCTCCCGGTCCCAATCCCTGGAGCCTGTGGCTATGTTATATTACATGGCAAGGTTGCATACGGAATTAAAGTTGTTAATCATCTTGAGATGGGGAGGCTGTCCTGGATTATCTGGGCAATGTAATCACATTACCAATGTAATCTCAAGGGTCCTATAAGTGAAAGAGGAAGGCAGGAGAGTCAGTGCTAGAGGGATGCAACATGAAAAAGCCTCATCCCGCCATTGTTGGCATTGAAGGTGGAAGAAGAGGTTCACAAGCTCAGGAATGTGGGCAGCTTCTAGAAGCTGGAAAAGGCAAGGAAACATATTCTCCCTGAGAGTCTATAGAAGAAATGCAGCCCTGGCAACATTTTGATTTTAGTCTAGTGAGACCCATTTTGGACTTCTGACCTAGAGAACTTTAAGAATATACATTTGTGTTGCTTTAAGCCATGAGCTTTGTTGACACTAATATAGGAATGTCCATAAGTCTCCTCTAAAAGTAAAACTTAAAGTAGAAAGTTTTGCACCAGGGGATAAATTCGTTCATCCATCCGTCCATCCATGCAACCAGTTTTTGAACACAAATTTTCTTAGCAGATTTATTTTTCATTTATTAATTCAACAAATATTTATTGAACCCTTTCTATGTGTCAGCCATAAACCCAGTTGCTCAGGATGCAGCTCTTATAGAGCTTATGATTTACGAACACAGGAAAGTGATTTATGAGGTAAGTAGATGACAGAATGAAATAGCAGAATCCTGTGAGCCCCAAAATAGGTGGGATATGCAATAAATCGAAGAAAGTTTGAAAGTGGGAATGACAAACTCAGTGTATGCTGACCTCTTAGTTTTCTGAAATAAGGGCTGGATGCTAGAAAAGGAGTAACCTCTAAGAAATTTACAAGAAAAGCCATGTCCTGGGAATAAGGTTTCTGTTCAAGTAGAACAGGAAGTGGAAGAAGTAATTATGTTGGTAATGTAATTATGGGGATGTGGATGGTAGTAGTGGTGATGCTGATTATATGTATGATAATAATAATAATACTTAACATTTACTGAGTGTTGGCCATGTATCAGGCCCTAAATTACCTCATGTAATCTCTACAACTTTACAAAAGTAGCTATGATTATTCCCATTTTGCAGATGAAGAAACTGTGGATAGAGATTAAATATCTCAACCATGGTTACATAACTAACAAATGGGTAAGCAAGGATCTGAGCCCCAAATCCATTGTCTTCACTGTTATCCTATATTACTTCTGTTCTGGGAAAGTATGTGAGGTCTTCTAGCATAAAGATAAGGTACACCACCAGAGGACACAATGGGAAGAGCTGGGAGAGAAAGACAAATATGTGATATGCAGAGAAATATGAGGGAACAATGCACAGTTATTCTAATTCTTACTAAAGTAACATTCAGGCAATTTAGGTAAGTCTTACTTAAGTGAAATTTAAAACTATAAACCGGTAGGAGAGAGAACTATTTTTAAATGACAGCAATGTTCAACAGTACTCGATTTCTATTTCAAAACTTTTAAGTACTTATGGTTTTTTTCCTCAGAAGTCTCATAAATAGTTTCTCTCTGACTTATTTATCTAGTTTTAGACTATATTATTAAAAATCCTTACTCTTTATACTCAATATATAACTTGCTAAACAATCCTCAAGGCACACTCACACACTGTAAATATTTGACAACATAGAAAGCTCAGATAGTAGTTATATTCTGAAGCGGTTGAAGTTAATAATTCCATAAGGCTGGTAAAAATGACAGACAATTTAAATGTCCAATAATAAGGGAATAAACATGTTACACTGCTACAATGGACTGTTATGCAATAATTAAGAGGACAATAAAATGATAATAAAACCCATAAAATTCCTAGAAGAAAACAGGTGGTAAGCTCCTTGACATAGATTTTTGGCAATTTTTTGAATCTGACACCAACAGCAAAAGCAACAAAAGCAAAAATAAACAACTGGGAATACAACAAACTAAAAAGCTTCTGCACAGCAAAAGAAGCCATCAAGAAAATGAAAAGGCAACCTACTGAATGGGAGAAAATATTTGCAAATCACGTATCTGACAAAAGGCTAATATCCCAAATATATAAAGAACTCATACAACTCAATAGCAAAAAACCAACAAATCCAATTAAAAAACGGGCAGAAGATCTGAATAGACATTTTTCCAAAGAAGATATACAGATGGTCAACAGGTACACAAAAAGATACTCTACATCATTAATCATCAGGGAAATGCAAATCAGAACCACAGTGAGATACCACCTCACACCTGTCAGAATGGCTATTATCAAAAAGACTAGAAGTAACAAGTGCTGGGTTTAGGGTGTGCTGAAAAGGGAGCTGTCAGGCACTGTTGGTGAGAGTGTAAGCTGGTGCAGCCACTATGGAGAACAGTATGGAGGGTCCTCTAAAAATTAAAAATAGAGCTACAATATGATCCAGCAATTTCACTTCTGGGTATTTATCCAAAGAAGATGAAAACACTGACTTGAAGAGACATATGTACTCCCAATGTTCACTGAATCATTTACTTACAAAAGCCAAAATATGAAAACAACCTAAGTGTCCATCAACAGATGGATGGATAAAGAAATTGTGGCACATATATATACATACACACACACAGTGGAATATTATCTAGCCGTAAAACAATGAAATCTTGCCATCTGGAACAACACAAAGGGATCTCAAGAGCATTATGCTAAGTGAAGTAAGTCAGACAGAGAAAGACAAATACCATATGATCTCTCTTATATGTGGGATCTAAAAACAAACAAACAAAAACCCCCAAGTTCACAGACACAGAGAACAGAATGGTGGTTGACAAAGATAAGGGTGGGGGTGGGAGAAATTGGTGAACTATAAAAAACTATTTAGTTTAAATAAACTGAATTTTAAAATAAAATAAAATAATAACAAACACATAAAGTACATAGTATATGCCAAGCACTATGTAAGATCTTTACAAATATTAAATCATTCATTTTTCAATAAAAGTTCCATGTAGTGTAGTATGTACCAGTAACACTCCATTTTACAGATGAGGAAGATGACACAGAAAAAGGTAAAGTAACTCATGCAAGGTTACACAACTAGTAAGAGATGGAGCCAGGATTTGAACCCAGGCAAGCTAACTGTGAAACACTGGCTACTCCCAAAGCATCAGACTAAGTTGCCACTCCAGTGTTTATGATAGTATTACAGCATGAGAATTTTCCTATGTTAAGTGAAAAGGGCAGGATCCAGAATTAAATGATATCAAATAAGTAAAGGAAATAGAGAAGAAAGATTGAGAAACAACACAAAAATGTTAGTAGTCTCTAGGTGGTAGAATTATGAGGGATTTTTTTTCTTCTGTCAATTTTATAAATAATAAATATGTATTACTTTCGTAACACATAAAAATATTTTATTTTTAAAAAGACAAAGGTTTGGGCTTCCCTGGTGGTGCAGTGGTTGAGAATCCGCCTGCCTGTGCAGGGGACGCAGGTTCCTGTCCCGGTCTGGGAAGATCCCACATGCCGCGGAGCGGCTGGGCCCGTGAGGCACAGCCGCTGAGCCTGCGCGTCCGGAGCCTGTGCTCCGCAACGGGAGAGGCCACAACAGTGAGAGGCCCGCGTACCACACACACACAAAGACAAAGGTTTGTAAAGTGTCAAAAGCAATGTTTCCAATACAAGTACGTGTGAAACTGCATCTTAGAGTTTCTGTGACTTAATTTGTATAGCAAAAGCAGGATAAATAATTTAAGTGAAACAAATTTATTACTTTAGCTTAAAGAACATTTTTCTTCTCTTAATAGGAAAAAGATCTTAATCAACTTTATGAACATCATGTGCAATTAATAGTGGAATTATTTATTTAATTTAATGTGCCTCTCTGCTGAAAAAGAACAGGATGTATTCTTGGGATGTGTGTGTGTGGGGGGGGCTGTGAATGAATTAAAATGAGACCAAATCTTGATATTAAAAAAGGTTCTTCAAAATTATTACTCAATTTGTAAAAAGCCCAGCTTTTAATTAATTTATTTTTAACTGAAATATACTTGACATATAACGTTGTGCAAAATTAAGGTGTATAATACATTAATTTGATACATTTATATATTGTAATATGATTGCCATTGTAGCAATAATTAGCACTTCTAGGGACTTTGCTGGTGGTCCAATGGGTAAGACTCCATGCTCTCAATGCAGGGGACCCAGGTTCAATCCCTGGTCAGTGAACTAGATCCCACATGCCACAACTAAGAGTTCGCATGCCACAACCAGCAAGTCCACATGCCGCAACTAAGATCTGGCGCAGCCAAAAAAAATAAATAATAAATAAAATAATAACAATAATAATAATTAGCACCTCTATCTCTTAGCATGTTTGATGATTATAATACAATATTGTTTTCTACATTCACTGCACTGTGCATTAGATCTCCAGGGCTTACTTACTACTCATAAGTTTGTACCCTTAAACAACATCTGTCCCTGTCGTCACCCCCCACCCCCGCCCCAGCTCATGGTAACCACCATTTTACTCTCTCTGAGAGTGAGATCATACAGTACTTGTCTTTCTCTGTCTGACTTCTCATTTAGCATAATGTGTTCAAGGTCCATTTATAGTGCTGCAAATGGCAGGATGTCCTTCCTTCCCTAACACTCCCCTGTAAAGCCCAGCTTTTTAAATGCACTTTTAAAAGGCTTAAATCTCTAAACATTTGCTTCTAATCTGTCTCTTCAAGAGAAATTTCATCAGCAAAAACCAAACCAAACCAAAAAAAAAAACAAAAACCCAACAGCTTAGAAGTCTTCTACTTTCATAAAATAATACTAAGCTGTTAATAACTAGTTAGAATAAAGGACTTCAAAATCCATGAAGAAAATGAAGAACTTTCTCAAAGCCATTAATAATATGTGGAGCCAGGGTAGAAGTTAAGGGAGTGGTTGAAAAATAGGGAATAAAAATGCATAACATTTTAAATAATGTTTTATTATTTATAAAACATTTTACATAGGTATTGGGAGAAAACTACTCCAAGAGATATCATTGTATCATGAAAAGTGGAATTCCCTATCAACACACAGACCTTACACCCTTCACAAAAGTTAACTCAAAATGCGTCATAGACCTAAACGTAAAATACAAAACTATAACACTCCTAGAAGATAACCATAGGAAAAAACCTAGGTGATCTTGAGTATGGCTATGACTTTTTAATTACAACACCAAAGGCATGATGCATGAAAGAAATCAATGATAAGCTGGACTTCATTAAAAACTTCTCTGCAAAGGACAATTTCAGGAGAATGAGAAGACAAGTCACAGACTAGGAGAAAATATTCATAAAAGACACATCTGATAAAAGACTGTTCTCCAAAATATATAAAGAACTCTTAAAACTCAACAGTAAGAAAACAAACAACCTGATTAAAAAATGGGCCAAAGACCTTAACAGACACCTGACCAAAGAAAATACAGATGGCAGTCTGAGAGTGTAACTGCATGTTCTACTTTTAGACTGGAAAAAGCAACGATCACAGCTATGAATGACAAGTATCACATTAAACCATGAAGGTATTTTGCAAATTTGAAGCCTTGTTGAGTTTAAGTTTGACCGAAACTAGAGCAATAAAATCAAATTTTAGACCACCGCTTGTCTAAGGGGAAAAACTGTCCAAGGAAACAAATTATACCTGAGACTTTTGTCTTTGACTTTTGACTGCTGGGAAGAGCTCCATCCAGAGACTGAGCAGAGTGAAAAGGTTGACTTTAGAAAGCCTTGGTATTTCACCTGCAAGAGAGGGCAAACACTTTAACATTTTACTAATGATGAAAATAAGAACTAAGCTCAATGCCACTTGGGTACTGCAACCTTAGCTCAGCTGTTTTAGCAGGAGGCAGAGAAAAAGGATTCGTGTGCAAGAGAATCAAATCACTTTCTTATCAGGAGACTGATTTCAACCTCCTTGCCGGCAATGTCTTCCAGCACTTTCCAAAGTTGGGCCCTCTTTCACCTAGCAGAAAAAAATAGTACAGCTGATACACGTAGCTATGGGAACAATCCAAGAAAAGTTATGAAAAGTCCTTGCATCTGAGATCATCGTGGAGCAACCTTTACTTTGGACTGTGATGAAGCGTTGCAACAAGGCCAGTGGTTAGAACCCAGACCTAAAAATACGGTGACCTTAGAAGGAAAAGCAGTTGAAATAAAGGAAAGCGTCGCGTGCAGCTAATTTTGAAATCGAATAAAAAACACAGTTTGGGGAATTTGCAGGCTCGTCGATCCCAGCTCCAGGTCCTGGGAGGAAAAGTAAAGGGGAGTAGTGAGCGCAACTTCAAAAGCCAGTGCAGCAGGGCCAAGGGATTCCGGTGACCGAGGTGGCGACGCGCCCAGGGCGGGGATGGGACACCCAGGAGCAGAAACGCAGGCGAAGACGGCCAGGCAGGGAACCCAGAGTGAAACGTCGGGAGACGCACAGAAAGAGCGAAAGGCGAGTGGCGGGAGAAGGATTCGGGGCACTCACCGGTCATGCTGCCAGTCTGGGTGCTGACTGACCGTCCGGCCCCCTCGCTCTCCAGATTTTGCATCTGCCCTGCTTCTTTCATCGCCAGCCCAGCGGCCTCTGCTGCCCAGGAAACCTCTCGCTGTCCTGCATGATCTTTGCCCCAGCTACCTCACTTCTCGCCTCCTCCCAGCAACTGTACAGCAACGGCCAAACTCTGCGCGACCGAATGACGTAGGAGTCCGGCAGCCATTTCCCGGCGCCCTGTGTGACGTTACGGCGAGGGGTGGATGAGGCGACACAGGGCTGCTCCTCCGGCGGCGACCATGTGGGTAGGAAACACAACACAATAAATCATTTGACACTTGTGTTTGACTGTGTTCGTGGGTTTTGCTGAAATCTGGTCGCTTGAGGATGTCTTGGCTCGAAGTCCGAAGTTGCGCAGACTCTCAGAGGGTGATGGGGGCTTCACATACATGAGAGTTTTGGTCAGAGAGCGAAAGAGAATTGAAATGGAAACCTGCCCAATCTGTCGTGGTCAAGGTCGTGGAGAATTTGGGAGACGAACGGGGTGGGAGCTGGGCGGTCCAGATTGTTGTTATCCTCTAAGATTGGCCAGTCCTGGGGAACTTAGTGCCAGGGACCACCACAGGAACGTTCTGCTTCTTATTAAACACATGAAGACATTAAGAGGTAGAACTGTAGTTGTGGGAAAATTGAAGATAGGAGGAAGTGGCCCCTAGAAAATCTGAGAAGTACGTGACATTGTGGATTTGTGCCCAGTGCAATTTATTATTTTATAAGTGTCCTAGGCATGACTCAGAATGAAGCCCCTCCCTCAACCAGTGACTCAGAGCCTGTTTTCCATCACCAACTTGCGCTATCACAACTTGAAATACTTAAAAATAGTGAGACACAAAAACTGCTCTGAGACTCTGAAAGCAAAAGCCAACATTATGAAAGTACATTATTTTGTAAAGGATTAAAGAGAGACTTTTCAGTGTTGATGGGTATGACTGTGGTTCATTAACGGTCACTACTGTATAGTATTTCATTGTATATATATACCACAATTTATTTATCCATATTTGAGTCAAAAGACATTTGCAGTATCTCCAGCTTTTTGCTCTTGCAAGCAATGTTGCTTTAAACATTTTTGTATATGTCTCCTTATGTTCATATGGAAGAGTTTCTTTAGGGACTACACTTAGGAGTAGAATTCTTGAGTTGTTATTGTCAAGTTTCCCTGATAATGCTGAAAAGTTTTCCAGAGAGATTGGGCCAATTTACATAGCTGTATATCCCCACTGATTCTTGGTATTGCCAAACTTTTAATGTTTACCAATCTGGTTGGCATAAAATGATATCTTGTGGTTGTGATTCCCCCTGATTTCTACTTAGATAGATTGGCTATACATGTGTCCTCTCTATGAAATACCTGTTAACCATTTTTCTATTTGGTAGTTATTTCTTATTCATTTGTAAGCATTTTTTATACATCCTGGATATTCATTCTCAGTTGGGTATGTGTACGGTAAATATCTTCTTCCCATTTGTCACTTGCTTTCTCACTTAATGATGTTTTTCAGTGCACAGTTCTTTATTTTAATGTGCTAATTCTAGGAGATAGATCCTATATTACCCCTCTTTAAAGTGAAGAAAGTAAGGCTCCTTGAGGTAAAAGCAATGTGCTTACGTTTATATACAGCCAGTAAGGGAAGAAGCCAACAAAGAAACCTTTATCTGCCTAATGTAAAACATATGCTCTTTTTTTTTTTTTTATTTTGTGGTACGCGGGCCTCTCACTGTTGTGGCCTCTCCCATTGTGGAGCACAGGCTCCGGACGCGCAGGCTCAGCGGCCATGGCCCACGGGCCCAGCCGATTCGCGGCATGTGGGATCCTCCCAGACCAGGGCACGAACCTGTGTCCCCTGCATCGGCAGGCAGACTCTCAACCACTGCGCCACCAGGAAAACCCTAGAGGAAACTATTTTAATGTTAAACTTTAAAGTATGGTTTTTGCTGTAGGCTTTTGATAGCTGTCCTTGATCATATTATGCAAATTAACTTCTATTTCTTTTTTTTAATCAGATTTTGAACTTTATTAAATGCTCACGGTAGATGCCTCTAATCAGCTTAAGAAAGGTCCTTTCTCTCCTGTCTCGCTGAGAATTATTATCATGAATGGATGTTGAGTTTTATCAAATGCATTCTCTGTATCTAATAATATGATCCTATACTTTTTCTCCCTTAATCAGTTAATGTGGTGAATTATACTAAAAGATTGCTTAATGTTAAACCAGCCTTGTGTTCCTTTGGTAGACCCATCTTGGTCATTATGGGTTATTTTCTTATTCACTGCTGGATTAAATTTGCTAATATCCTATTAAGATTTTTGAATCTGTGTTCATGAGTGAGCTTAGTGTGTAACTTACCATGGTCTCTTTGGTTTTGATGTCTTGATTAGGGCAACCTCTTAAATGAGTTGGGTAGTGTTTCCTATTTTTCTTTTCTCAGGAAGAAGTTGTGTAAGATTGGAATTATTTGTTCCTTGAATGTTTATTAAAATTTTCTTGGAAAAGCCAATTGAGCCTAGTGTCTTCTAAATGGAAAAATATTTCACTACTAATTCAATTTCTTTATTGGTTAAAGGACTACTCAGACTATTTCTTCTTGGTCAGTTTTTGGTAAGTTATATTTTTCTCAAAATTTGTACATGTTACTAAATTACCCACCAATCATGGATCCTTTGCCTGTTACTTCACCTCTTGTCAGTACAAAGAGCTCCCATATCTTCTCCCCAAATTTGCAGTTTTCAACATTTTACCACATTTACACTATCTTTTATAATTCTTTCTCTCTCTCTCTCTTACCTTTGCACACCACTCCCCCTCATTCTTATTTATGAATCATTTGAGAGCAGGTTAAAGACAGTATACTCGATTCCATCCTGACCCCAAATAAAGACTCTAACTCATGCTAATTCATCCATCCAAAACAAGAAATCACCATCGATTGGACACTACTGTTCAACCCACAGGCCCTTTCAAATTTCAAAAAGTGTTTCAACGTGTCATTTTCCTTTCTGGTTCAGCATCCCATCCAGAATCACTGAGTTTTGCATCTTGTTAGTTTCCTTCAACCTGGAATATTTTCCTCAGTCTTTCCCTCTGTTTTACAACATTAACAGTTTTAAAGGGTACAAGCTTTTCATTCTGTAAGATTTCTGTCAACCAGAGTCATTCTGAGGTCTCCTCACAACCAGACTCAGGTGGGAATGCCGCAGAAGATGCTGTGCTGTTTTCCATGATGACCTCAGGAAGCACCTCTGTGTTAACTCATCCCACCCCTGGTGATGCCAACCTCAATCATCTGGCAAGTTAGTGCCTGTCAGTTTTCTATACCATAAAGTCATTTTTTTTCCCTTTGTAATTTATAAGTATTTTGTGGGGAGATACTCCCAAAACTATGCCAATACCCTATATATGTTACCAATACCCTATATATGAACCAACTTTGACATCTTTTGGTGATTCCCATGTGAATTAACTACCATCGTGACGGTTGACCGATTGTGATTTTCTGTTTCCATCATTTCTTCTACATGTAGTAGTTGTCATTCTACTATAAGGCAGAGCTTTTCCCTCTTCCTCATTCATTCATTTATTCATGTATATCAGTATGGATTTGTGAATTCCTGTTTCATTCAGTGGCTTGTAATCTGTTATTTATTTTAATCCTCAAATTGTCCCACATTTGGCTGATGAAATCCCCTACAAGTTGACTCCTTTATTCTTTTGATGTGACCCCATCATTCTTTGAGCATTTTCTTACATTCTGGTGGAACAAGACGCTCCAGGCTCATCATGTTCCTTCCCTGCCCCAGACCTGGAATCAACCATTCCCCCAAGTAGCCCTGGTTCCTCTCAGTGTTGTTGTTGTTTTTAAAATTTGTATTGAAATATAGTTGATTTGCAATGTTGTGTTAGTTTCAGGTGTACAATAAAGTGATTCAGTTATATATTCTTCTGTTTTTTTTAACATTCTCTTCCATTATAGGTTTTTACAAGATATCGAGTATAGTTCCCTGTGCTAAACAGTAGGTCCTATTTCATATATAGTTGTATGTATATGTTAATCCCAGACTCCTAATTTATCCCTCCCCCTCCTCTTTCCCCTTTGGTAACCAAAAGTTTGTTTTCTATGTCTGTGGGTCTGTTTCTGTTTTGTATATAAATTCATTTGTATCATTTTTTTTCGGTTCCACATATAAACCATTATCATATGATATTTGTTTTTCTCTGTCTGGCTTACTTCACTTAGTATGAAGTGAATCTCTAGGTCCATACATGTTGCAGCAAATGACATTATTTCATTCTTTTTTGTGGCTGAGTAATATTCCATTATATATCTATATATATCTATATATACACACCACACCTTCTTTATTCATTCATCTGTTGATGGACATTTAGGTTGCTTCCATATCATGTAAACAGTGCTGCTGTGAATACTGGGGTGCAAATATCTTTTCAAATTATGGTTTTCTCCGGGTATATGCCCAGGAGTGGGATTGCAGGATCATGTGGTAGCTCTATTTTTAGTTTTTAAAGGAACATCCATACTGCTCTCCATAGTGGCTGTACCAATTTACATTCTCACCAACAGTGTAGGAGAGTTCCTTTTTCTCCACACCCTCTCCAGCATTTATTATTTGTAGACTTTTTGTTGATGGCCATTCTGACCAGTGATACCTAATTGTAGTTTTGATTTGCATTTCTCTAATAGTTAGCAATGTTGAACATCTTTTCATGTGCCTTTTGGCCATCTGTATGTCTTTCTTGGAGATGTCTGTTTAGATCTTCTGCCCATTTCTTGATTGGGTTGTTTGTTTTTGTTTTGATATTGATCTGTATGAGCTGTTTGTATATTTTAGAGATTAATCTCTTGTTGGTTGCATCATTTCCAAATATTTTCTCCCATTCTGTAGGTTGTCTTTTTGTTTTGTTTATGGTTTCCTTTGCTATGTAGAAGCTTTTAAGCTTAATTAGGTCCTGTTGGTTTATTTTTGTTTTTATTTCCATGACTCTACGAGATGGATCCAAAAAGATATTGCTGTGATTTATGTCAAAGAGTGTTCTGCCTATGTTTTCTTCTAGGAGTTGTTTTTTTTTAATTTTTTTTTTTTTTTTTTTTTTTTTTTTTGTGGTAGGCGGGCCTCTCACTGCTGCGGCCTCTCCCTTTGCGGAGCACAGGCTCCTGACGCGCAGGCTCAGCAGCCGTGGCTCACGGGCCCAGCCGCTCCGCGGCACGTGGGATCCTCCCGGACCGGGGCACGAACCCGTGTCCCCCGCATCGGCAGGCGGATTCTCAACCACTGCGCCACCAGGGAAGCCCTGTTTTTTTAAATTAATTACTTTATTTGGGTTTTTTTGGCTGTGTTGGGTCTTCATTGCTATGTGCAGGCTTTCTCTATTTGTGGCAAGCAGGGGCTACTCTTCATTGCAGTGTGAGGGCTTCTCATTGTTGTGGCTTCTCTTGTTGCAGAGCATAGGCTGTAGGTGCGTGGGCTTCAGTAGTTGTGACACCCGGACTCAGTAGTTGTGGCTTGCAGGCTCTAGAGCGCAGGCTCAGTAGTTGTGGCGCTTGGGCTTAGTTGCTCCGTGGCATGTGTGATCCTCCCGGGCCAGGTATCGAACCCATGTTCCCTGCATTGGCAGGTGGATTCTTAACCACTGCACCACCAGGGAAGCCCCTCTTCTAGGAGTTTTATAGTATCTGGTTTTACAGTTGGGTCTTTAATCCATTTTGAGTTTGTTTTTGTGTATGGTATTAGAGAATGTTCTAATTTCATTCTTTTACATGTAGCTGTCCAGTTTTCCCATTATCACTTACTGAAGAGACTGTCTTTTCTCCATTGTATATATTCTTGTCCCGTTTGTCATAGATTCGTTGACCATAGGTGTGTGGGTTTATTTCTGGGCTTTCTATCCTGTACCATTGATCTATATTCCTGTTTTCGTGCCAGTACCATACTGTTTTGATTACCATAGCTTTGTAAAATAGTGTGAAGTCAGGGAGCCTGATTCCTCCAGCTCCATTTTTCTCTCTCAAGATTGCTGTGGCTATTCAGGGTCTTTTGTGTTTCCATACAAATTTTAAAATTTTTTTGTTCTAGTTCTACGAAAAGTGCCATTGGTAATTTGATAAGGATTGCATTGAATCTGCAGATTGCCTTGGGTAGTATAGTCATTTTGACAATATTAATTCTTCCAATCCAAGAACATGGTATATCTTTCCGTTTGTGTCATCTTCAATTTCTTTCATCAGCATCTTATAGTTTTTGGAGTACAGGTCTTTTGCCTCCTTAAATAGGTTTATTCCTAGGTATTTTGTTCTTTTTGATGCAATGGTACATGGGGTTGTTTTGTTAATTTCTCTTTCTAATCTTTTGTTGCTAATGTATTGAAATGCGACAGATTTGTGTATTAATCTTGTATCATGCAACTTTATCGAATTCATTGTTGAGCTCTAGTAGTTTCCTGGTAATGTGTTTAGGTTTTCTCTGTGTAGTATCATGTCATCTGCAAACAGTGACAGTTTTACTTCTTCTTTTCCTATCTGGATTCCTCTTATTTCTTTTTCTTCTCTGATTGCTTGGCTAGGACTTCCAAAACTATGTTAAATAAAAGTGGCAAGAGTGGACATCCTTGTCTTGTTTCTGATTTTTGAGAGAATGCTTTCAGCTTTTCACCATTGAGTATGATGTTAGCTGTGCGTTTGTCATATATGGCCTTTATTGTGTTGAGGTAGGTTCCCTCTATGCCCACTTTCTGGAGAGTTTTTATCATAAATGGTTATTGAACTTTATAAGAAGCTTTTTCTGCATCTATTAAGATGATCATATGATTTTTATTCTTCAGTTTGTTAATGTGATATATCACACTGATTGATTTGCAGATATTGAAAAATCTTTGCATCTCTAGGATAAATGCCACTTGATCATGGTATACAATCCTTTCAATGTATCATTGGATTTGGTTCGGTAGTATTTTGTTATCATCAGTGATATTGGCCTGTAATTTTCTTTTTTTGTGGTATCTTTGTCTGGTTTTGGTATAAGGGTGATCGTGGCCTCATAGAATGAGTTTGGAAGTGTTCCTTCCTCTGCAATTTTTTGAAATACTTTCAGAAGGATCGGTGTTAACTCTTCTCTAAATGTTTGATAGAATTCGCCTATGAAACCATCTGGCCCTGGACGTTTGTTTGTTGAGAGTTTTTCAATCACGGATTCAATTTTAGTACTTGTAATTCATCTGTTCATATTTTCTCTTTCTTCCTGGTTCAGTCTTGGGAGATTGTTTGTACCTTTCTAAGAATTTGTCCATTTCTCTAGGTTATCCATTTTCTTGGCATATAGTTGCCTGTAGTAATCTCTTATGGTCCTTTTTATTTCTGTGGTGTTGGTTGTAACTTCTCCTTTTTCATTTCTCATTTTATTGATTTGGGCCCCCCTCCCTTTTTTTTCTTGATTAGTCTGGCTAAAGGTTTATGAATTTTGTTTATCTTATCGAAGAATCAGCTTTTAGTTTCTTTTTTTTAACATCTTTATTGGAGTATAATTGCTTTACAATGATGTGTTAGTTTCTGCTTTATAACAAAATGAATCAGTTATACGTATACATATGTCCCCATATCTCTTCCCTCTTGTGTCTCCCTCCCTCCCACCCTCCCTATCCCACCCCTCTAGGTGGTCACAAAGCACCAAGCTGATCTCCCTGTGCTATGCAGCTGTTTCCCACTAGCTATCTATTTTACATTTGGTAGTGTATATATGTCCATGCCATTCT
Source organism: Kogia breviceps (assembly GCF_026419965.1). Lineage (NCBI taxonomy): Eukaryota > Metazoa > Chordata > Mammalia > Artiodactyla > Physeteridae > Kogia > Kogia breviceps. Next base: position 19,093,185 of record NC_081325.1, read on the forward strand.
CTCACTTTGTCCCAGCTTACCCTTCCCCCTCCCTGTATCCTCAAGTCCATTCTCTAGTAGGTCTGTGTCTTTATTCCCTTCTTGCCCCTAGGTTCTTCATGACCATTTCTTTTTTAGATTCCATATATATGCATTAGCATATGGTATTTATTCTTCTCTTTCTGACTTACTTCACTCTGTTTGACTGTCTCTAGGTCCATCCACCTCACTACAGCTTTTAGCTTCATTGATCTTTTCTATTGTTTTCTTCGTTTCTATTTCATTTATTTCTGCTCTGATCTTTATGATTTCCTTCCTTCTATTAACTTTGGGTTTTGTTTGTTCTTCTTTATCTAGTTGCTTTAGATTTAAGGTTAGGTTGTTTATTTGAGATTTTTCTTGTTTCCTGAGGTATGTTTTTGTCGCTATAAACTTCCCTTGTGGAACTGCTTTTGCTGCTTCCCATAGGTTTTGGATTGTTGTGTTTTCATTTCTATTTGTCCCTAGATATTTTTCTGTTTCCTCTTTGACTTCTTCAGTGATCCATTGGTTGTTTAGTAGCATATTGTTTAGCCTCCACGTGTTGGTGTTTTTTGCAGTTTTTTTCTGTAGTTGATTTTTTAAAAATATTTATTTATTTATTTGGTTGCACTAGGTCTTAGTTGCAGCTCACAGGATTCTTAGTTGCAGCTCGCAGGCTCCTTAGTTGTGGCATACGTACTCTTATTTGCAGCATGCATGTGGGATCTAGTTCTCTGACCAGGGATCAAACCCAGGCTTCCCCTGGAGTGTGGAGTTCTATCCACTGTGCCACCAGGGAAGTCCCTTGTAGTTGATTTCTAATCTCATAATGTTGTATTTGGAAGAGATGCTTGATTTCAGTTTTCTTAAATTTACCAAGGCTTGCTATGTGGTGCAACATGTGATCTATCCTGGAGAATGTTCCATGTGCACTTGAAAAGAATGTGTATTCTGCTGCTTTTGGATGGAGTGCTCTATAAATATCAATTAAGTCCATCTGGTCTAACGTGTCATTTAAGGCCTGTGTTTCCTTATTGATTTTCTGTCTGGATAATATGTCCACTGATGTAAGTGGGGTGTTAAAGTCCCCCACTGTTATTGTGTTACTGTCAATTTCTCCTTTTATGTCTGTTAACATTTGCCTTATATATTGAGGTGCTCCTATGTTGGGTGCACATATATTTACAGTTGTTGTATATTCTTGATTTGATCCCTTTATCATTATGCAGTGTCCTTCTTTGTCTCTTGTAACAGTTTTTATTTTAAAGTCTATTTTGTCTGATATGAATATTGCTACTCCAGCTTTCTTTTGATTTCCATTTGCATGGAATACCTTTTCCCATACCCTCACTTTCAGTTTCTATGGGTCTCTAGATCTGAAACAGGTCTCTTGTAGAGAGCCTATATACAGGTCTTGTTCTTGTATCCATTCATCCAGTCTATGTCTTTTGGACATCGAGCATTTAATCTGTCTACATTTAAGGTAATTATCAATATGTATGTTCTTATTGCCATTTTGTTAATTGTTTTGGATTTGTTTTTGTAAGTCTTTTTTCTTCCTTTCCTCTTTTGTTCTCTTCTCTTGTGATTTGATGTCTATCTTTAGTGTTGTGTTTAGGTTCCTTTTTCTTTTTTGTGTGTATATCTATTATAGCCTTTTGGTTTGTGGCTACCATGAGGTTTTGATATAGGAGTCTATATATACATGATTGTTTTAAGTTGCTGATCTCTCAATTTCAAATGCATTTCAGATATCCTGCATTTGTACTCTTCTTCTCTCAGGATTACTGGTTTATATATCACATTTGTGTGTGGATGATTTCCTACTGTATGTTTGCCTTTACTGGTAGCTTTCCCATTTAATAGTTTTCTTTTATTTTTATTTTATTATATCTTTATTGAAGTGTAATTGCTTTACAATGTTGTGTTAGTTTCTGCTGTGCAGCAAAGTGAATCAGCTATAAGTATACATATATCCCCATATCCCCTCCATCTTGAGCCTCCCTCCCACCTCTCTAGGTCATCACAAGGCATTGAGCTGATCTTCCTGTGCTATGCAGCAACTTCCCACTAGCTATCCATTTTACATTTGGTAGTGTATGTATGTCAATGCTACTTTCTCACTTCGTCCCAGTTTCCCCTTCCCCCGCTGTGTCCTCAAGTCTGTTCTCTACGTCCGCATCTTTATTCCTGCCCTGCCACTAGGTTCCTCAGTACCGTTTTTTTTAGTTTCCATTTATGTACGTTAGCATACAGTATTTGTTTTTCTCTTTCTGACTTATTTCACTCTGTATGACAGACCCTAGGTCCATCCACCTCATTACAAATAACTCAATTTTGTTTCTTTTTAAGGCTGAGTAATATTCCATTTTATATATGTGCCACGTCTTCTTTAGCCATTCATCTGTCAATGGACATTTAGGTTGCTTCCATATCCTGTCTTTTGTAAATAGTGCTGCAATGAACATTGTGGTACATGTATCTTTTTGAATTATGGTTTTCTCAGGGTATATGCCCAGTAGTGGGATTGCTTGGTCATGTGGTAGTTCTATTTTTAGTTTTTGTTTGTTTGTTTGTTTGTTTTGCCATACGCAGACCTCTCACTGTTGTGGCCTCTCCCGTTGCAGAGCACAGGCTCCAGACGCACAGGCTCAGCGGCCATGGCTCACGGGCCCAGCCGCTCCGCGGCATGTGGGATCCTCCCGGACCAGGGCACAAACCCGTGTCCCCTGCATCGGCAGGCAGACTCTCAACCACTGTGCCACCAGGGAAGCCCTATTTTTAGTTTTTTAAGGAACCTCCATACTGTTCTCTATAGTGGCTGTATCAATTTGCATTCCCACCAACAGTGCAAGAGTGTTCCCTTTTCTCCACACCCTCTCCAGCGTTTATTGTTTCTAGATTTTTTGATGATGGCTATTCTGACTGATGTGAGGTGATACCTCATTATGGTTTTGATTTGCATTTCTCTAATGATTAGTGAAGTTGAGCATCTTGTCATGTGTTTGTTGGCAATCTGTATGTCTACTTTGGAAGTGTCTATTTAGGTCTTCTCATAATTTTCTTGTTTGTAGTTGCAGCCTTTTCCACCTAGAGAAGTTCCTTTAGCATTTGTTGTAAAGCTGGTTTGGTGGTGTTGAATTCTTTTAGCTTTAGCTTGTCTGTATAGCTTTTGATTTCTCCATCAAATCTGAATGATAGTCTTACTTGGGTAGAGTATTCTTTTTTTTTTTTTCTTGCAGTATGCGGACCTCTCACTGTTGTGGCCTCTCCCGTTGCAGAGCACAGGCTGTGGACTTGTTAGCTCAGTGGCCATGGCTCATGGGCCCAGCTGCTCCACGGCATGTGGGATCTTCCCGGACCGGGGCACGAACTCATGTCCCCTGCACCGGCAGGCGGACTCTCAACCACTGTGCTACCAGGGAAGCCCAGGTGGAGTATTCTTAGTTGTAGGTTTTCCCCTTTCATCACTTTAAATATATGATGCCATTCTCTTCTGGCCTGCAGACTTTCTGCTGAAAAATCAGTGGGTGACCTTATGAGTTTCCCCTGTATGTTATTTGTTGCTTTTCCCTTGTTGCCTTTAATGTTTTATCTTTATCTTTAATTTTTCTCAATTTGATTACTGTGTCTCAGCGTATTGCTCCTTGAGTTTATTCTGCCTGGGACTCTCTGTTCTTCCTGGACTTGGATGACTGTTTCCTTTCCCATGTTAGGGAAGTTTTCAGCTATTATCTCTTCCAACATTTTCTCAGGCTTTTTCTTTCTCTCTTCTGCTTCTGAGACCCCTATAATGTGAATGTTGGTGTGTTTGTCATTGTCCCAGAGGTCTCTTAGATTGTCCTCATTTCTTTTCATTCTTTTTTCTTTATTCTGTTCCATAGCTATGATTTCCACCACTTTGTCTTCCAGCTGACTTACCCATTCTTCCACCTCATTTATTCTTCTATTGATTCCTTCTAGTGTATTTTTCATTTCAGTTATTGTATTCTTCAACTCGGTTTGGTTGCTGTCTATATTTTCTAACTCTTTGTTCAAAACTTCTTGTAACTTCTCCCTCTGTGCATGCATTCTTTTCCCAAGTTCTTGGATCATCTTTGCTGTCATTACTCTGAACTCTTTCTTGGGTAGATTTTCTAGCTCCATGTCACTTAGTTGTTCTTCTGGGGTTTTATCTTGTTCCTTCGTCTGAAACATATTCCTCTGCCATCTCATTTTGTCTCAATTTCTATTTGTATTTTTATGTATGTGGAATGTTAGTTATGTTTCTCGACCTTGGAAAAGTGGCCGTCTGTAGGGGATGTCCTATATGTCCCAGTAGTGCACTCCCCTCTGTCATCTAAGGGCCAATGGCCAGCTGGTCCCAGGGTAGGTTCTGACTTGCCTTTAAAGACTCAGTTCCACAGGCTGCTGGATTGTAGTTTTCTTGCTTCTGGTGTCTGCCCTCTGGTGGATGAGGCTGGTCTAGAGGCTTGTGCAGGCTTCCTGGTGGGAGGGGTCAGTGCCGGCCCACTGGTGTGTGGAGCTGGGTCTTGGCTCTCTGATGGGCATGGCCATGTCTTGGGGCATGTCTAAATGTGGCTCAGGATGTCTTTAGGGAGCCTGTCCGCTGATGGATAGGTTGTGTTCCCGCCCTGTTTGTTGTTTGGCCTGAGGCACTGGAGCCTACAGGCTCTGGATGGAGCCAGATCTTGGACCTAATTACCCAAGCAAGATGTTTGCCTCCAACAAGAGTTCAAGTAGATGAACACTCTCCGATATTTCTGCCACTGGCTTTTATGACTACAGAGAGAGCCATGGCCACCCTCCCCCCAACCCCCTCCAAGACCAGCATGTAGGTCTGGCCCAGACTCCTATGAAGTCACTGCTTTTGCCCTGGGTCCCAGTGTATATGAGACCTTGTGTGCACCCTCCAAGAGTAGAGTCTCTGTTTCCCCCAGTCCTGTGGAGCTCCTGTGATCAAGCCCCACTGTCCTTCAAAGCCAAGTGCTCTGGGGGCTCATCCTTCCCATGCCAGACCCTCAGGCTGGGGAGCCTGATGTGGGGCTCAGAACTCTTCCTCCTGTGGGAAGACTTCTGTGATATAACTATCCTTCAGTTTGTAGGTTGCTCATCTGGGAGGTATAGCATTTGATTAGATCACACGTGTGCCCCTACTACTGTCTCATTTGGTTTCTTTTTTATGTCTTTGGATGTAGAATTTTTTTTTTAGTAGGTTCCAGTCTCTTTTATTGATGGCTGTTCAGCAGTTAGTTGTGTTCTTGGTGTTGTCATGAGACCTTGAGATGAGCTCAAGGGCCTTCTACTCCACCATCTTGTTTCCAATCCCCCGCTCCTTAGTGTTCAAAAACTTAAGATCTAGGCAGTAAGTGTGCTCATTGCTACTGGTATGTCATTACCACTAGACCCTCTGAGAGGCTAGCTCTACAAAACATTTATATCTATATATGTGTATATAAATACATGTACACACACTCATATAACTGTATCTCTCTCAATAGCTAGCTAGCTAACTATCTAAAAGAGTTCACACCAATACCTTCAATTCCAGTCTAGCACAACAGGGTTTTCTCTAGCCTTCCCCCTTTCCATACTTGCAAATCTCTTCTCCAAACAGCAGGAAACCTGGCTCCCATTATTCTCAATATAGTTTTTTTCTTTTTTTTCCCCACTCAATTCCCCCTATGTGACCAATCTCCCTAGCACAGTGGCTACCTCCTTGGCTTCCCAGCCCCTGTGCTGCTGCCTCTACAGCCCCTTCTGCCTTCAAGGAAAAGAAAGGGAGGGGAAAAGGAGGGGAGGGGAGGTTGTCAAATGGCTTTTTTTTTTTTTTTTTGGCCGCACTGTGCAGCATGTGGAACTTCCCTAACAAGGATTGAACCTGCACCCCTTGCAGTGGAAGTGCAGAGTCTTAACCACTGGACCACCAGGGAAGTCCTGTCAAATGGTTTTTTTGACTGAATTATTCAGAGAGGAGGGAAAGAAGGAAGGAGGGACGGATAGAGGGGATGGAGGAAGGGAGGGAGAGATATATGTTTATCACAAATTTTCTTGAAAACTAAATGATTCCAGGTAGCACAGCTCCTGCAAAGAATAGGTGTTCAGCATCATTAATTAGTATCCCTCCCCACTTTGTGTTTCATTTGCTTATTCTCCATAGATAACCCAGATCTTTTCCTTTTATTCTAGGTCCTGTTGGTTGGGAATCTTGGTCCTAGCAATGTGTTTATTTGGACAGAATCCTCTCACAGCAAAACAAGCTGAGGTCCCATGGAGCTCATCATCCATACATAGTATCTATACTGGATTTGTTGATACTGGTGATGTTTGGCAGAGACTGAATACCTGGCTTGTAGAAGAAAATGTACCTCACACTCGGTTTTGCTCTCGTATGTGGAAGGCACACATGACCAGTGACCATGGCTTTTGCATGCCTGGAGATAAGGCAGCCACAGGACCAATAGGGACTCCTGGTGGCCAGCGCACCCTTGTACAAAGGATTGGCCCTAATTTGGTCATTTTCAGGCAAAGATGTAACCATAAACACCACCCTGAATCCAGAAATTAAGGTTTCCTAAGCAGTTCTTGGAAGGCAGTTCCTGGCAGCACTAAAACCCCAAAGAAGCAAAGAGAAGCCAAAACAAAATCCATATGCCCTTCGTGGAACATTTGCTTTGTTATGGAGGGCAGTGCTGCCAAAGAGAAATGACTTCTCAGGTTTTCCATATATTGTCCCTAATGGTGTCCTCAGAAAAGTAAACTTGGTGCCACATAGATTAATGTGCTACAAGGTAAGACTGTCCAGGAGCCCTGAGAACGTCTGTGCCCCACGAGATGGGAAGGACGGGCAAGCCCGCTTCCTGTGTTACCCTGGGTCACTCTGCCGTAGGCAGCCTGGGAGTGGGCAGGCAGTGGGCCTGATACCACGGTCCAAATGGGGTCAGGGTCCCCATTAGTGTGGCATCCTCTGGACTGGGTTTGGGCATTTCTGAATCAGCAGCCTGAAGAGGTTCTCTAATTAGACATGTTAGAAATCAACAGAATTTGGAGGGAGGGGTAGGGTTGAGAGGACAGCTCAGAGGGACTAGAGAGGAAACTAATGCTGATGGAATAGCTGCTTGCATCAGTCAGCTTATGTAACAATGATGATAGTAATAATAATGGTATCTTACATTACTCAGCATTTACTATGTTCCAGGCTCCGTTCTAGCTACTTTACATATATTATCTCATTTACTCCTTTCAGCAACCTTATTATGAAGTGGGTATTTTTATTGTTATCCCTACTTATAAGGACCAAGACATTGAGTACCTTGATCAAGCAGACACAGCTTGAGAGGGGTGGGAGCAGGATATATATGTTCATCACTTCATTTAATACTCACAACAACCCAATGATATAGATTTTCATCATCTCCAATTTACAGGCAAGGAAACTAAGGCCCTTGGACCAGCAACATCAGCATCACGCAGGAGCTTATTAGAAATGCAAAATCTTTGGCCCCACTTCAAACCTACTGAGGCAGAATCTGGACAGAACCACCGGTCTAGACCAGAGGGCCCAGCGAGTCTCAAACTTGCACGTGCATGTGAGTTGCCCAGAGACCGGGTTAAAACCTGGATTCCTGGGCCCCACCCACCCTTGGAGATGCTGAGTCCCTGGTATTTAGCAGCAGTATTTTGGCCCTCTGTAGAGTTGCTTCCATACGTTGTTTTTGGCATCACATCATCTACCAACATTAGCTGATATTGAAAAGCAAACTTTTCATACCAGTTTAGGAACAGGAGTCAAAGTTTCATTTTAATTCAGGGGTTGACAGACTTTTTCTGTAAAGGCCCAAATTGTAGATATTTTACTCTGTGTGGGCCACTGGGTCTCTGTCATGTCACAAGAGCAGCCATGGTCAGTATGTAAACAAATCAGTGTGTTTGTTTTCCAGTACAACTCAATCAACTCCCCCTCGTTTAACTCAGAACCGAGGGAACCTCTGGTGATGGCAGCATGCCCTAGTGCAGAGCGGATTTGAAGAATGGAGATCTTAACGTTTGGAAAGGAGAGGACTAAGTAAAATAGCTCATACTGTAGGGGAGCAAAAACAGGTTCCCCTCTACTCTTCTAGGTTCTTGGCTGAGACGCCCTTATAGCAAAAGACAGATTAACAAGAAAAAACATTTTAATTACTATGTAAGGGAGAGCCACAAAGATAGGAGACTCAAAGGGCAGCCAGGCAACTGAGGCTTATATACCACCCTGAGCTGAGAAAAGGGACAAGGGTCTGGGCCTTCAAATGGAGGAGGGCCATTCATGGGAAGAGGAGAAGAGCAGATATTTGGTAAACAGATGTTTGCCAGAGGTGCAGATAAGTCTCTCAGAAGAAAAAGTGATATTGGGTAGTAGCTCTCTTCCTGGTACAGGGCCCCTTCCTAATTTCTTTTAGGCAGTTAAGAGGGAGGTAAAAAGCTTTTCCTGAGTCTGCTGGGTCTTGACTGCTTTCAGTTCAAAATAATCCACATGTGAAAATGGTACTTTCTGGGGCATCCTGTTCTGAACCCCCTCCATACCATATGCCTAGTTAACTTTCTTCAGGTTGATTAAACCATAACACCTTTGGGGTAACTTTTCTACCAGGCTATAAAATCCTAATACTTTATCAGTTTCTGCAAACCTCTCATCTCACAGGCTATAAATTGTCACTGTTTTTTATCATTTGTGTTATTAAAGAAAAAAAAGGTGTGCCAACAAATTTGCCTTCCCCCAGAATATCAAGTGAGAGTTCCATTTGACAAGGTCCTGCTTTTACTCAAGCAGCCATATTATTTTCTAATAATAGAAAAGGCATTAAAAAAAATCAAGTAATCACCTTCTGTCATTTTCCAAGTGTGAGATAACTTTTCTCATTGGCCTGATGAGAAAAAGCCCTATGATACTCAGTGTTGATTGCTGTAAGGATTACTGTTGGTTATTATTATGCTGTAAAGTTTATTATGGTTTTCTAGCTTATAGGATGTCATCTTGGAGTCCCCACAGGATAAACTCTCCTGTCTCCTGTGAATCATGTGACCTTCCTAACCAGACACCAAGGCATGAGTTTCGTGTCCTCACTTTCTCTCTGGTATTATAATCTTATGTTACCTACACTAGTTTTTACTTAGTTTCTACTTTCTCCATTTCCTTAATGTTTGTCTTATTTGGGGGCATTTTTGTAAATTGTCTTCTGTCCTTTTTGGAATACAAATTCATTTAAATCAAAAGAATATTCAGGACTTCCCTGGTGGCCCAGTGGTTAAGAATCCGCCTGCCAATGCAGGGACACAGGTTCAATTCCTGGTCTGGGAAGATCCCACGTGCCATGGAGCAACTAAGCCCATTTGCCACAATTACTGAGCCCACGTGCCACAACTACTGAGCCTGTGCTCTAGGGCCTGTGAGCCACAACTACTGAGCCCGTGAGCCACAAGTACTGAGCCCATGTGCCACAACTAATGAAGCCCACGCACCTAGAGCCTGTGCTCCACAACAAGAGAAGCCACCGCAATGAGAAGCCCGTGCACCACAATGAAGAGTGGCTCCCGCTCGCCACAACTAGAGAAAGCCCGTGTGCAGCAACAAAGACCCAATGCAGCCAAAAATAAATAAATTAATTAATTCTCTCAGCTTTCTCCTTGGAGAGGTCATCTATTCCTGTCACTTACATCAGTGGTTCTCCAAGTGTGGTCCTGGACTAGCAACTGCAGTATCACCTGGAAACCAGACAGGAATGCACATTCCCAGGCCCGGGCCCAGGCATACAGAATCAGGTCTTCTGGGGTGGGGCCCAGCAATCTGTTTTAAGAAGCCCGTCAGTTGTTCTGACACACGCTAAAGTTTGAAAACCACTTGTTTAAATGGTCACTTCTAAGCTGTTGACTCCCCAATCTTTATCATTAGCCCTGATTTCATACCCACACTTCCCTCTGGTATTTCAAACTGGAGTGTTCTGTGGAATGTTACGAAATGGGAGGGGAAAAAAACATAGCTCTATGGTTCAAAATAATTTCCATGGGGGAATTCCCTTCCCCCCCCCAAAAAAAAACAGTTTCCATGGTATTGCAGCATTTCTTAAGGTTTGACTATTGTGACCTATTTCCCAGTGGTTGTGGGAGGATGCAACAAAAGGATGGCGTCACTGGAAAAGAGATGAATTGAAATGGAATTCATACTAACAATATTGTAAATCAACTATACTTCAATTTTAAAAAAATGGAATTCATTATTGTCCCCTGCCAAACCACCTCTACAGCCTATTTCTTTTTAATTTTTTTAAGTTGAATATTTTATTATTAAACTCTTATTTTCCTGCAAAGCTGTAGCTTCATTGTATAAAAATAGCACCAGCAAACACAGTATGTTGCAAAATTAAGATAGTATTGTTCTTCATCTGACACTGTACAACTAACAAAAACTTTTCTCCACAGCCAGTTATTTCCAATGGAAAAATCATTAAGTATATTGACCCAATCCAGGGATGGCTGTAAGCTGTTATAAGGCTTAAGATAACAATGTTATCCTTGAATTACATAATTGTTATAACTAGTTTTACCACAGATAATTTCAGGAATTCTGAGTATTGTAAACTGGAGCCTAGCCTAAAAATCACAGGGTGCTGTGGAAAAGATGCATAGTGTTTATCTGCAGTCATTAGGAAGTTAAGGGGTATTTTCTGCTGGTAACATGTTGCACGTAGTTTCCTTTGCTACAAGTTGCTTTTTAAAAAATCTATCCACTGGGCTTCCCTGGTGGCGCAGTGGTTGAGAGTCCGCCTGCCGATGCAAGGGACACGGGTTTGTGCCCCGGTCCAGAAGGATCCCACATGCCGCGGAGCGGCTGGGCCCGTGAGCCATGGCCACGGAGCCTGTGCTCCTCAACGGGCGAGGCCACAGCAGTGAGAGGCCCACGTACCACAAAAAAAAAAAAAAAAAAAAAAAATCTATCCACAACTAATTTAAGACAACTGTGCTAGATTAAGTTGTTTCATACTAGTTTATTTAGGGGTTCCATTTTCACTCAATAGATTTTATGTGTTTCTCATATGCTTCTTCACTCATTAGTTCATCTAGTTCTGAAGGGTTACTGAGTGTCACATTGATCAGCCAATCATCTTCATAACAAGATTTTTTGGACACGTCCTGGATTTTCTGCCAGAGCTTCATTAATTTCAGTTACTTCTGATGGAGGAAGAAGAGTAGATAAGCAGCTTTCAAACTTTCTAAAGCACCAAACTCCTCTCGTTTGTTCAATTTTGTCCCAACTTCAGGCAGATTACAGTAAGCAACATCTCCCAAAGCTCCCTTTGCAAAATTGCTGATTCCCGCTGCTGCAACACCGTTTTCTGTTGTTATCTGTCCACGTCCGCCTGTGAATTGACGCGCGGAGAGCGGAGCTGGGACGGGGCGCGGTTCCCCGCAGGGCCGGCGCCCCCCAGAGATTGCGCGCAAGCGCAGACGGCAGACCTCGGCGCGCACACTCCGCGCCTCTCGCTGCGCCAAGCGCCCGGGCTTCTGGCAGCCCTTATCTTTCAAACAGACCAAAAATGTTGGAGTTCTGACTTCCTCTTCTCCCGTATGCAGTCAGCCTCTGAGTTTTAGGGACTCAGTTACGTTAACGTTGAAAGGTTGGAGACCTGACGTGACTTTGGAGCGTGAAGCAAGCTCTTGTTGAGACTTCGCAGAGTCAAGGCCCGCTCCCTGGGACCCGCAGCCCGGCCCGTCCGCCCGGCTGACCTCAAATAACCAGCACCAGGCACAAGTCCCGGGGCTGTACCCAGGGCCACAGGTGACATGGGGTCTCACGCCTCCGAGAAGGCCACAGGAAGAGCTGAGAAGGCCTTTTCTGGAGAAAAGGAGGAAGAGCGCAAGGAGCTAGTCAGGACTTGAGGGAAAAGAAGGGCAGGAAACAGGGTGGAGGCCTGGTGACGGAAAGGAGCAGTCGAGGAAGCGTGGGCTCAGCCTGGCCCGTGCGTGGAAGGACCTCGGCGTGGGCGGGAGACGTTCAGGGGACCGGGGGGCTGAGGAGTCAGGGAGCCATCGCCGGACCACAGTCATTCCACAGTTTCTGCTGGAACATAAATGACTTTCCCACGAATCCACCGCCCAAAGCCACCTGCAGTATCTTTGTTTACTGTCTTCGTATCTTTTCCTTTATCCTGAGGTAAATAACGGGGAAAGGGAGGAAAGGGGTGGGGCGGGGGAGAGGGTGGAGAGGGAATGGAAACGATTTCGGTGAGGGAGAGCGTACTGATGGTTCGCAGTCTTGTCTGCACACTGGAATCGCCTGAGGAGCTGTAAAAACCACGTCTGGGTTCCACTCCCAGAGATTCTGATGCCGTCGGTCTAGCCTCTCGACTGGTGCTTCTCAAACTTTAATGTGCGTCGGAAGCGCCTGGGGCTCTTGTTAAAATTCAGGTTCTGACGCCGATGGCTCGGGGTGGGGCCTGAAAGTCTGCATGTTAACAAGACGCCAGGTAATGCTCATGCCACTACTCTGTGCCGCCCATTTTCTGTAGCAACCATCTACCGTAGCGGCTCCCCGAGGGTGGTCCCCACACCATCAGAATCAGCATCCCCCGGGAACTTGAGAGAAAGGCGCATTCTCGGGCCCCAGCCCAGACCCACCGAATCTGGAATTCTGGGGGTGAGGCCCAGCAAGCTGTGTTTTAACTCTCCCTCCAGGTGATTCTCACGCGTGCCCAAGTTTGCTGTAGAGAATTACAGAGGGGACTAAAAAGCCTGAGGGAAGGGCGCTAATAATCACTGTAATGACAAAGTAATGAATTATTGTGGAAGTAAGACAGAAACAGATCACGTGGAGCCCTATGTATGTTCCAGTTATGAACAGGGATAACCATTATAGTAAAATTAAGACACCACGACTTTGAAAACTGCAGGTTTTCAAAAAAAATTTTTTCTTAAGTTTTTTTATCTCTATCATCATAAGTCGTAGGAATTATTGGAACATTTTTGAGACTTGCACACTCGCTGCAAAGATGAGGGAGAGGAGATGTCATTACTGGACCCGTCATGCTGTGGGCCTGCCTGAGCTGGGTGGGGTGCAAAGGCACAGATGCAGGAAAATAAGGTGGGGATGCCTGGCACTGGGGATTGAGGATGGGGAAAGGGGTGCTCCCTGTTCTGAGGCCACGAGGTTGCCGGCGTCTTGGTGATGGGAGGTGCTGAACCTGGTTGTGTTACTGATCCAGTGTCACCACTCTACCCCACGAGTGCCCTGTGCCTGGATTACAGTACCTAACTGGTCCCAGCTGGCCTCCCAGGCTCAGCCTCCCCAGACCCCGCTTCATTCGCTTTGCAGGCTCCAAATCCTGATTGCACCAGTGCCCTTGCCTCCCTCTTCTCCTCTTCCTCAGAGCCCTGTCCTCTACTCCCTTCAGCACCCACGCCCCCTGTGTGCCCTTTTCGCCCCTGTCCTTTCCCTCGGGCTGACCGATGGCTCAGAATGGACGTCCCAGTCATCTGCTTACTCAGCCTCCATCTCTGTCCACCCACTGGGGTGAAGATCCCTGTCCACTTGAGTTCAACACATATCTACCTGTGGGCAAGAGATGCCAAGGGGGATAAAGCACAGTCTGTCCTTAGGAAGCAAGTTACAAACTCTGGGAACCAGTCCCCAAGGTGTGACGGACCAAGTGCCGTGAAAAAGATTCACATAGAGCATCGCCCGACTGTCTGCCCACTCTCAGCTCTCCTGGTCCGGCTGGCACTTTTTGGCCCTTTATTACACAAGCGTCTGCTAATCTTTCCAAAGTGTGTGTGTTGTTTTCCTAACAAGGCCGCCAGTAGAGTCTGCCTCTGTCACCTCCTTGTAGCTTACACAGAGTGGGGGGCACGCTGAGTGACAGCCACAAAGCATGCCACCCACAGAGCACACGCCTCTCGATGACAAAGGTTCCTGCGCTGCTAGGAGCAGCATGCTGATTTTGGAAGGCTGCTCAGAGCTGACTAGGTTCTTTGTAATATTTAGAGTTCTGAATCTTTAGAAAGTTGGCTCACAATTGAAAATGGCCTCACAGCTGCATTTAAGAAAAGCCTTTTATTAAAGCTCCACTTAAAACACTTGTACAATCACTAATACTTATACGTGAATGGTTCCACATACTAGCAAATGTTACTGTTACTTGGGTAGAAATGGTAGGAGAGGCCATGGTCAGACTTTCAAACATCATCAACACATTGCTCTCATGTCCCCTGGCCTCCTGGGTCCTCGGAGGTGCTGTGCAATTGCTTCAGAAGTGGGAAAGTCTCCTATAGAAAGGTGGAGGGAAGTCGTGTAGATGATGCTAACCTGAAATTCTGCAGGTCCATCCGATGTGAGTGCTTTTATTGGCCTGTGAGCTGAATCTGAGGTTAGTCTAGATGAACAATCACACATTTCAAGGCAAAAAAGACCATTAAAAAGTTGATTGATTTCAACACCATGACATGGACTAATGTTTCTAGAGTATTTTGACATACACATCTAGCACTTAGCAGTTGCTTGGTGAATATTTGTGGAGTGAATGAATGAAACACAAACCCTTCCCCAAGGTTGGTTCCTCCCCTAAAAAAGGCGACTTGTTCTACAGAAGGAGCCCTGCAGGGACCCAGCACACATCTTCATCCGAGGGCAGCAAGAGGTCCCAGACACAGCATCCAGGATACCATCCCCAGGGCGGAGGGAGGCCCACAGCTCGGCCATCCCTCTCCAGTGATCCCTGACTTGGCCACCCCGAGTCTTCCCAGGACGCCTCTCCCCTTTATAGCCAGTTGTCAACACCAGAGGACACTTTCTTCTGTGGTAGAGAACAAGTTTAGACCTTAGAACAGCTTTTCATAACCCACAATGAGAATGCATTTTATTTTATGAACCGTGAAAGGTACCAACCAATATATAATTGAAACAAAAGTTTCACAACACAACAGTTAGCCTCACTACACGTGATGCACTGATTCTCTATTCTGTTTGCAGCCCAATAAAGAAACATGTGACACACTCCACTCATCTCACGATCCACTAATGGGTGAGATCGGCATTTTGAAAACAGGTGCTCAGCGATCCACAGGAGGAATGGAATCAGATACTCCATCTCAGGGACCCAGTGGCAAGAAAGGATGATCCTCCTCACACCTGGGAACACACCTAGGTCACAGGAAAGTGTGATGCAAATCCCTCTTTTCTAGAATCTGAACAAGAAAACTCAAAGGGGATGTCTTTGCTTCTATATCTAAAATATTATACAACTTCTCAGAGCCTCTGATGGGATATTTTGTGTTGTGACTCTTGGGAAGGTGGATACAGCATGCACTGTTCTTCTGCCATATTTGACCACAGAATCCTTTTTTCAAATACTCCCTGAGAATCCACAGAACACAGTTTAGGGACCACTGCCCCAAGTTGGAAGAAACACAGTGTAGACGGGGGACTTCCTCACTGTCGCACCAGTTGAGGGCAGGGCCAGGCTGTTAGGACACTTCAAGGGGACTTGAAGGCACTGTACATAGTCAATCACATGAAAAAGCAACAGGACCTTGTCAGCATGTGGAGCAGACCCTTGTTTATGGAGTCACCATTTGTAGTTTACAGCTGACCTAGTTGTATCCTGCCTACCTTCAGGGGGCGCCACTCATAAGACCCTGGGTTGACTGGGGCCCTTTGGAGTCCAGCAAGGCAGTAGGAGCCCTCCAAAAACAGGTTTATGTTTTAAACTGTAAAAACTAAAACAGAGTTACAGAGTTGTTGGCCAGAATGTCCAGCACAGTCTCTCTCACCCTTGAGTACATCCATTGACTCTCATTTTTTCTGTTAGTGCAGCTTCTCGGGGTGGGAGTGGGTAAGGCTCTTAAGAGTTCAGACTCAGGCCCCAGACTTGGTTCCATCGTTGCTTATCCCACCAAGCTGAGGTGAATAAGGCATATTAAAGCTCTTATCAATGTGATCAACAGTCTCTTCGTGGAAGCCACATCCTGCTGCAGCTCCCCTGCCCTCAGACTTCAGTACCCAGGTTCTGAAAGAGGGTACTGTGCCTAAACTTAATGATTTGCTCTGAGCCTGAGAGAGGGGGGGACCCCTGAACACTGGACTCTACCCAGAATTCCTTTCACTTGTTTCTAAACATTTTTTGCTGCCATATAGAAGCATTAAGTAATTTCTTGGATTAAAACTCTCATCATCCTGGATTCCTTGTAGATGCACTATCACATTTATATCCAAAACATAAAACAAAATACACCTCTGACCTCACAGGTGATCACTTTTACGGCAGCATCTCTCTGGATCACTTGTTAGCTGGAAAATGAGTGGTCATATTTCCCCAGAGTGTAAGAATGAGGACTTACAAAACCTCCCCAGAGAACACTTTGTGATGTGGGATTTCAGGAGGATAAAATGAACGTCCCCAGGGCGGTACATGAAAGGAAAACCAGAGAGACTGGTACGGTTACATTTCATACCTTTGTTAAAAAAATAATAATAATGCTAAGTTGCTGACCAACTTGCAAAATGTCAACCACTCTTTCTGATTCTCCCTAACAGCTTCAATTACCCCCTCGCAGTTCTTTTCTCCGTGCAGACCTGTTTTCCCTTAAGTCCCAGAGCTGTGGGATGAGGCGCTGTGTTTGGCCATACTGGTTGCCAGTGTCTGTACATTAGCGCTGGTCTCGGTGCAGCCAGCCGTGTCTCCTTCAGGGTCCCCTTCAGGCTTCCTGCTTCTGCAGAAACCTCTCTGTCTGGACCGCCTGGCTAGCAGCAGTTTCCAGGCCGCTGCGCTATACTTCTTTGAAATGAGGTAGTAGAGGATGGGGATGATGGATGCGCTCAGATAGAAACATTGTTTCTATCAACATTGTTGCAAGGCAACAATGTTGAAGTACTGAGAGAAGTACATCATCCGGGAATCGTTGGTATTTATGTAAATGATTCTGCCAACGTGGAAAGACAGCCAGCAAACTATAAACGCCAGAACTACCACCACTGCAAAACAAGACATAGGCGCCAGGATTAGCTAAAGCATCCGAAAACAAATAAGCATCCCCAGGAGACCATCTGAAGTAATAAGTAACAGCAAAATAAATAAAATTCTTGCCTAGCCAAATCTCCACCCCAGAAAAACTACCAGGTTGCAGACAGCATCGATATTAGCTTTAAAGCTGAATATTCAGCTCATACATTTACTATAAACGCCTGACATAAACCAGAAGGAGCGATTTCTACTAACAAGCTGTTCTGGCAGGCCTCCTTCCACAAACCCACTTCGGAGACATGTTCTCTTTTCGGTTGAAAAGAACTCTGAAACAACTCTGCACAATCTTTATTTTTTTGATATGGGCATGGTTCACTTTAGTCTTCAGGATAACATAACATTAAGTAAAGAAACTTTATCTTAACATGATCTATCCCGTCTTCTCCAGGGTTCTGTAATTCCACATCTGCAGCATCAAACAGAGACAGGCAGTTGGCTTAAGAGCCTGCAATTATCCATCTTGGATCAGCCCAGCTCGCTGATCACAGAGGCTTTGGGAAATAATTGCTGTTTACAGGACCCGGATATCCCACTCTCAAGGGACGCCTGGGGTGACCCAGAGCCCCTGGAGGAGGGAGATAGTTTTCTCTGGAGACTAGAAGGAGAAGCAGGTGGAGACTGGGGTAGAACGACAGAATGAAACGTGGCCAGAAGAGGCGCCGAGGGCTGGGAGACAGGGGAAGGGGACACAGCCTGGACCATGGGTTGGGGTGTTTGGAACAGAGGCGGCGCCACTTGCGCAGGACGCAGACCGTCTGCTGGTGTCCCTTCTCCCGAGCGGAGGTGGCCGGGCCTCGCAGCGGCCCGCGGCTCCTCCACAGCTCCCGCCCGATGAGCCCGTAGAGGACGCCGAGGCACAGGAAGGGCAGGAAGAAGTAGGCGGTGGTGACCCACAGCATGACGTGCAGCGCGCCCCGCTGCGCCGGGCTCGCCCGGGACTCCCGTCTGAACAGCGCCGCCAACGCCGCCGCCGCCTCGGGCCCCGACGGCTGGGGCAGCGGTGGCGCCCGCGAGGACCCGACGAGTGAGGGCGGCGGCGAGGCGCGGGGCGCGGGGGTGAGCTGCGCGGTGCCGTTAAGGTCCTGGACCGCGTAGCTGCCGGGGTCCTGCTCGACGCCCACCAGAAAGAAGAAGGGCCCGGCGGAGAGCAGCGCCACGGCCCAGAGCGCGGCGACGAGCGCGCGGACGCGGCGGCGGGTGACGAGGACGCGGGCCGGGAGCGGGCGACAGATGGCGAGGTAGCGCTCGAGGCTGAGCGCCGTCATGTGCAGCAGCGTGGCGTATGTGCAGCCCTCGCCCACGTAGAGAGAGAGGCGGCAGAGCAGCGTCCCGAACACTCAGGGCCGGGAGCGCCAGAGGCGGTACAGGTCGAAGGGGAGCCCGAGCAGGATGAGCAGGTCGGACACGGCCATGCTGCCCAGGTACAAGTTGGTGGTGGTCCGCACGTCCCGGTAGCGCCCGATAAGCAGCACCGTCATCACGTTGCCGCTCACCCCGACGGCGAACAGGCCCAGGCACACGGCGGTCACCGGCACCAGCGCCCCCAGGGGGAAGGGCAAGGGCGAGCAACGGCGCTCGTCGCAAGGCAGCAGCTCGGCCCACGGCGGCTCCCCGCGCCTTCCGAGCCGTCGCTGCGGTTCTCGGCGCTGCCCACGGCCGCGCCGCGCCCCCGGGCCGGGCCAGGAGCCTAGCGCCTGGTCCCGCGGCAAAAGCGCTTCCTTCGGCGGCCGGTGCGCGCTGGGCGCGGCAACCCCCTGCCGCCTGCACAGCCCGAGCCCGGCGGCACCGCGCGGGAACGCGGCACTGCAGGGCCCGCCTTGAGGGCTGCCAACCGGGCGAAGCGCAGTCCCCGCCCCCAGCCACCGCCCGGCCTGCCCCGGCCCCGATCCTACTCCCAGGCCCGTGGTAGTCCACGTACTCCAGGCGCTTCCCTCCCCGCCAACTGAACGCGGGAGGCGGCCGCCGCGGACGAGCCCCGCCCAGACGCGGGAAGCGATTCCTGAACCCCAGCGAGGTTGGTTACTGGACCCAGCGGAGCGTGGGCTCTTTTGTATGTTGGGTTCAGAGGGGGACCTTCTGAGGGACCTCGGCTGGCGGCTGCGTCTTGGCGGTTCGGGAAGGTGCCGCAATACTAATAATAGGAGAGGAGCCTAGACCAGAATCTAAAGCCCCTTCCGGGTTCTGGTCGTGGCTCTACAGCCGAATCATCTCGCATCAGCCCCAGTCTTGCCTGCCCAGCCAGTTCTCCTCTTCTGTAAATTTTCAAGCGGTGATGGAGTTGACCAAGTAATTTCAACGATGTCTATGACTCTGAAATCTGTGGATATGACCACGTCTATTCATTTTGAAGAACAAGGCCTAAGTATTTACGTTTACCTCTGAGTACTTAAACGTGTGCTGTTTGGTTCCTGTGTACAAAATATGCTATAAATGTAATAAAGCAGAGTATTGGCCAACATCAGAAAGAACTAAAATTCTGGGGAAAAGACTAAAAACTGGTTTATGAGTCAATTCATTGTGGTCCTAATGACAATAGCTGACACTGAGAACTCAGGATGTATTTCGTGCTGTGCTTCCCATTTAATCTTCAAGTCCTTAGAACTGAGTTTTTTATCTTTTCATGGATGGACACTCCTCTAGTGGTTTTTCCATCAATCCTACTGTGGTTTAAATCCTCAACTTTTCCCAAGGTTCCCTTCCGCTTTCTGGAACTGAAACCAGGCTTTGCTCTAGTGCCTCCCATTCCCCCCCCCCACCCCCGTTCCCCGTGGTCCTCTCTCACAAGCAGAGCCACGGGCTTCGAGGAGGAGTACCTGTCACCTTCCTCATCATTGCTCTTCCCAGCCGTCCTGAAACTTACCTTTGAATCTAACTTCCTCACACTCTGCCCTCTGCAGCCCCCTGCCCCATCGCTCACCCTCATTCTGGAGAATTTTGCTGCCTGACCTTCACTCGCTCAAGCACTCCTCCTAAAATTCACACCCCTGCACGATTCCCCTGCCTCTCCTTTCTATCAATGGCCTTGTCCTCCACCACATGTCAGGCAGCGGTTCCTGTGTACATCCCTTACACCGTATCATTACCAGGACCTGGGAGCTCGCCTTCATCTCAGTTTCAGCCCTCCCAAATTCTGACCTCCACCCCCTGTCTTTCTAGCTCACTTTCTCTAATACCTCAACTCCTACAATCCTTCAACCGCACTGGGACCTCCATTCGGCTTCTCCTCCTACCTTTTCCTTGTCCCTCACCTGCCTCAAGTCCACGCTTCCCCACTTGAATGGATTTAAAGTCCGAGAGCAATACTAATCGCCCCCAGGAAAACACCCTCAATTCCCCGTGTGCTCTTTTCTCTGTTGTCATATTTGTCTCCTTACGAGAGCACAACCCTAACCCCGGTTAAGTGGAGCCCTCTGCTGACCCTGTGCCGGCTCCCAAGTACCTGGAGTTGTTTCACTTGAAATTCACTACCTCTAGCTGGATGCTTAGTTTTGCGGGCCTCTCACTGTTGCGGCCTCTCCCGTTGCGGAGCACAGGCTCCGGACGCGCAGGCTCAGCGGCCATGGCTCACGGGCCCAGCCGCTCCGCGGCATGTGGGATCTTCCCGGACCGGGGCACGAACCCGCGTCCCCTGCATCGGCAGGCGGACTCTCAACCACTGCGCCACCAGGGAAGCCCCAAACCACTCTTTTGTACATCCTCCTCTCTCCTTAATCCCCAAGACCTCCTCCCCATCCTCGCTCTCAGGTGATGACCTTGCATTCCAATTCCTGGAAAGAATAGAAACAGCTGGAAGAGAACTACATGCTCCCCCGACCCATCCACCCCTTGGACAGATGAATGAGTGGATGGTACTTGTGCCCGAAGTCAACTCCGCCCCTTGGCACTTCATTCACCTCCTCAAAATTCTAGAAATCACTTTAGAAAGTCTCTCTCTCTCTTGCATCAAGTTTCCTCCCTCTTCTGGATCATTTCCATGTTTTCAGCAAAACTCAAAAGAGTTTCTGCATTCACTCTCTCCACTTTTCCTCCCTCCCTCCTTCCCTCCTCCTCCTAAGCAGCGGTCTCTAATTGATCTCAACTTGCCTTGGACTCTCACCGACTGGGCAGCAAGAAACAATTATCCAGCCTGAGTAAAGCAGTGTCCAGTTGGGTGAATTAAACAGCTCCTCTGGGTAGTGTTCAGTCCTCTTGGATAATAACATCCTGTCCTCTCCAATGGCTTCCTCCCCCTGCCCTGTCTTTCCCTAAGGGGGCCCAGGTGGATGGGGAGGGAGGGTCAGGTGGCTTAAAGGCCCTTAGGGGTACCTAGCTTTGTACCAGTTCCTGGGGGAACCGGGCTGGCATTTGCTAGACTCCAGTTCAGTGTCCCCTTCCCGCTTGGCCACCAGGTGCTTTGCTAACCCAAAGGCAGAGAGGTCTGTGGCCAATGAATTTGTGGTCTCTTCCTTTGACTCAAGTGATGCTCCTGGGAACACCTGGTACCTTCCCATTGGCTCTCACAGGCTGCAGCCCCCTGAGTCTCTTTCCTTTGATCCATTCTGCTCCATGGCCTGGTGGTCTGCCCACCTCTGCTGAAGGCTCCCTCACCTCTCTCCACCACCACAGCAGCTCTGAGAAAGGCTAACTGGGGCTCAGACAGTGTCTGCACCATCAGGCTCACGAATGCCAACTCCACCCTCTCTGACTGTTCTGTACTACACACCCTCCATTCAGACACTCCCCTGCTCTGCTGTATTTTCTCTGTATAGCTTATTACCAACTGACCTACTATTGAATTTACGTACCTCTTTGTTTGTCATCTGCCCCGCTCCATCTCCCGACATCACGTGATCCAGAAGGTAGGCTTTAATCTTTCCCTAGTGCCTGGTACAAAGTGAGAATTTAACAAATATTTGTTAACTCCGGGAATGAATAAGCTTCTGCAGAACCAGGTACCATTATTTTCTTTACAATTCCCAGCAGCTGAGAACAGTACTCTGATTATAGTGGGTACTCAGCAAGCATTCCTTGATAATCTGGTTGGAAATGGAGAATTAGATTCATGGCTGGCTTTTTGTTATGTTTTGGTTCAAGCATGACTTGGCCCCTAGGGCAGATCTGAACCCTATTATAATGGCTTGGCCTTCCATGTTTTAGGAAGAAACAGGATCAGACATTTGAAGAATGACTAAAGCCTCTTGTACTTTGTATTTCTTTTTTTTTTTTTTTTTGTTTTGCTGTACGCGGGCCTCTCACTGCTGTGGCCTCTCCCGTTGCGGAGCACAGGCTCCCGACGCGCAGGCTCAGAGGCCATGGCTCACGGGCCCAGCCGCTCCGCGGCATGTGGGATCCTCCCGGACCCGGGCACGAACCCGTGTCCCCCGCATCGGCAGGCAGACTCTCAACCACTGCGCCACCAGGGAAGCCCGTACTTTGTATTTCTAAGTCATCCACCAGCTCATGACTTCATACTTCATCTGAGGAGAGGAAGAGGAAGTTCTCAGTAGTCCAAGGTGTGTGGATACCTTTCTCCTCTACCTCCACACTTGGTGATTGTGCGGGGCAAAACTGAGTCTAGGTCTGGCCTTGCTGTCCCCCTGTTTCCCTGGAAGCAAAGGTTTGGTGTCCTCAATAGGCACTTGACCCCTGGCTGGAGACCTCACATGTTGGTATGTTCTGGAGAAAAATAAATCTAACACATGCTGTGTGCAAGGCGCTGTTTCAAGTACCTGAATATAGTAACTCGTTGAGTCTTTAACAACAGCCTTTTGAGTGGGCACTTTTAGTACGTCCATTTTATAGATGAGAAGACCAAGGCATAGAGAAGCTGCCTTAGGTCATGCAGCCAATAAATGGAAGTATGTCTGCTTCATGAGGCCACAGGCAGAGGACCTCTTGCTATGTAGACCATAGCACAACTAACCTTAGGAGTGGTTGGTGTGATCGGCTTCTGCTAGGAAAGTGTCTTTCAGCTTGGATTCCAGAAACCAGATTTTGTGAACAAATGGAAGGAGACAAAAGTTTGTTTTCTTTTTTTTAATTTGAAGTATAGTTGATTTACCATGTTGTGTTAGTTTCAGGTGTACAGCAAAATGATTCAGTTATATATATATATATATATATATATATATATAATATATGTATCTATATTCTTTTTCAGATTCTTTTCCCTTATAGGTTATTACAAAATACTCAGTATGGTTCCCCATGCTATACAGTAAGTCCTTGTTGGTTATCTATTTTATATATAGTAGTGTGTATATGTTAATCCCAAACTCCTAATATTTCCCTCCCCCTGCTTTCCCCTTTGGTAACCATAAGTTTGTTTTCTATCTCTGTGGGTCTATTTCTGTTTTGTATATAAGTTCATCTGTATCATTTTTTTTTAGATTCCACATATAAGCATATCATTTGTCTTTGTCTGGCTTACTTAATTTAGTGTGACAATCTCTAGGTCCATCCATGTTGCTGCAAATGGCAACATTTCATTCTTTTTTATGGCTGAGTAGTATTCCATTGTATATACGTACCACTTCTTCTTTATCCATTCCTCTGTCGATGGACATTTAGGTTGCTTCCAATGTCTTGGCTATTGTACATAGTGCTGCCATGAACACTGGGGTGCATGTATCTTTTCAAAGTATGGTTTTCTCTGGATATATGCCCAGGAGTGGGATGTGGAGAAAAAAGGAACCCTCCTACACTGTTAGTGGGAATGTAAATTTGTGCAGCCACTGTGGAAAACAGTATGGAGTTTCCTTAAAAAACTAAAAATACAGCTATCATATGATCCTGCAATCCCACTCCTGGATATATATCCAGAGAAAACCTAATTTGAAAAGATACGGAAGGCTTGAGGGGCGTTAGGAATTGCATTACATCCATAAATTTCAGTGTACCTGTTGAAACTTGCAAAAACTCCATAGGTTTTATACTCTTTTCTCCATAGAAGAGCAGGATATGAGGCAGAGGTTGAAAAGTGAGTTTGTACAGCTGTTGACCCACATCCCATAACACTCTGAGCCAACCTCCTAGAGTCGGGAAATTTCACGTGGAGTTCCAGATTTCCAGCTTGTCTTGCAAAAGGGGAAGATCTGTTCTGGTCCCACACTGCCCCCAGGCCATGGAATCCAGGCTGAGCAGCAGCTGCCCCCTGTGGACAGGCCGCCTTGTGCCTGCTCCCGTGGTCCTCCTCGCTTGCGCAGAGGTGGTGTGGGCTTCACGCCCAGCCCCTGCTTCCTTGGCACGACCTGCTGGCACCTCTAGACTCCAGGTGCTAGCAGGCGGCATCTTATTTAATCCAATGCCGAGATGGCAAAGCTGGCCTTGGTGGGGGAGCCTCTGACAGAGAAGACCAGGGGCCAGTCGTGGCCAGACCTCACCTCCAGGACCTGACAGATGCATGGAGCCGGGGCCTCAGGCTTTCCCACGTTTCTCTTTGCACAGCAGGGACACGGCAGGGCAAATTCAAGGCAAGACTTTGGGGGCCTATTGCTCCGCAGCTGTTGCTTTAGCAGTTTCCTCTTGGTCTCCATTTCTCCTGAGAGGGAGACAGGCTCACCATGGCCACGGCGATCAAGGAGGGTGGGAGAGAGGGGGCAAGTCCCTGGGGGCGGTGGATGGGAAGAGGGAATAGGACATGCAGAGACCCAGTCTGTGGTCAAGAATGACCATCCTCCTCCCACAATGCAGCAGCTCACCTGGGCCCAGCTTAGGCTCCCCTCACATGCCCTCTCTGCCGTGACGGAGTCAGTGGCACCTTCCACTGACTTCCACAGCCATCAGCCACAGGGACGCAGCTGTCTCACAGCTGTGGAGCCGCCACTGCTTGAAGGGTGGTGCTGGCCTCCAAGTTAAGGAGACAGGGAGATGTAAGCCACAAGTCTCACTGCTCTGTAGTAGCAGAGATCCCAACGTGTTCAGAAAGATGAAATTAAAAATAAGGAACACTCTAACCATTGTTTATGATGCAACTGACTTGAAGTGCACATCTGAAAACACCTCCAAGTACCCCCCTGAGTCATCTGCTCCCATCTCCCTCCTTTTGAGTTTAAAAAACACTATCTGGCTTCTCTGGTGGTGCAGTGGTTGAGAATCTGCCTGCCAATGCAGAGGACACGGGTTCGAGCCCTGGTCTGAGAAGATCCCACAGGCCGCGGAGCAACTAAGCCCGTGCGCCACAACTACTGAGCCTGCACGTCTGGAGCCTGTGCTCCGCAAGAGAGGCTGAGACAGTGAGAGGCCCGCGCACCGTGATGAAGAGTGGCCCCCGCTCGCCCCAACTAGAGAAAGCCCTTGCACAGAAACGAAGACCCAACCCAGCCAAACATCAATCAATCAATAATAAAATTTTAAAATACAAAACAAAACACCATCTGCCCTTCAGACCTCAGCAGAGCCCTATCGGGGCACCACAGTGGCCGTGGACATACAGTAAGGAACACTTGCGTAAAGTAACAAGGAGAGTTTTCTGGGCAACCCTCACCCCAGTATTCATCTTCTAGGTGGACAGAGTTTGTATCGTTGATTATTTTTTAGCTCCTAAGGGGGACCCATAGGTGTAACTTTCTGTCTCAGGAACTAGGAATATGAGTGTTCTCACTGCGTTTCTGGGGAACGGAACGGAGATGGAAGGAAGTTTGTCCTTGGGGAATCCCTGAATGTTCCGTGCTGGGGTCAGTGCGGGGATCTTCCTCAGGGAACCCTGAACGGAGAGATGAAGAGTCTGGATGCCGAAGTCCTCCCGGGGGGCACGGTCTACCGCTTAGGATGTGAACTTGGGCAACTTACTTAATGTCTCTGAGCCTCCCACTCCTCACCTGTAAATAGAGGTGCTAATACAGGACCCACCTCACTGGATTGTACCAGCAAGAACACATAAAGTCCTTAGCTCGGCGACCGGCACATAGTGAGCTCTCTATAACTATCAGTTCTTCTTATTAATCATAATAATAACAAAAGAATGAGGCTGTCCTTGGGGCCAAACTAGCCCCCATCTAGTTCTCTCTCTGGCCAAATCTTGTGCTTTCTGGCCCCTATGCCTTCACTGCTGCCTTCGCTCCATCTCTCTCTCTCAAGAGCCCATCCCGGTTGCCCTTTAAGGGCATGGAAAAATGTCACCCTTTCCAGGTCAAGTTTCCCCACCTCCTCATCTTTGATGCTCCTGGAGCCTTTGTTACCTCCTGACACCCTTGACGTGTAGGGTTGAGGCATCACTGAGCAGACCCTTGCCGCTCACCTTCACCTCCCTAGGGAGCTGCCCCTAGGCTGCAGCCTCTTGCACCTGCACAGGTGCCTGGGGGCGGGCCACAGTACCACCAGGTCCTCAGGTGGAGTGTAGGGTCAGCCTGGAGGAGAGGAGAGGTTCTTCGGCCCAACTGTAATAGAGAAGAACCTTTGTATTCTATTACAAAGTAGTCACTAAAGAGACCTTGCCTATAAGCTTAAATTACACATAATGGCCCATCTCTGGGAACCCTGCCTCCCAGGTAATGAGCATTAAGCTAAAACACCTTTGTTGAGCTCAGGAGAAACATCTTGACCAGGCCCACCTGTGAACGACTGCTGGGAGGAAGAAATTAACCAGCCCCTCTGGAGGCGGACTGGGGACCCGGAAGTGTTTGCCTTTACTCCCTCCCCTTTTAGTAAAAAGGAAGCTTGAATTCTAACTCAGGGAAGATGCTTCACCATCTTGGTCTGCTGGCTTTCTGAAGCAAGTTGCTCAGTCTGTCGGCCTTTTGTGTGGCGAGCAGTACCAGCTTGGACTTGGTGACGAGTTTTGGCGCAGCCAGCCAGGAGCCTTGCTACTCGTGGCTCCCAGCCCGCCTTGGGGAATTTCCGGGTAAGGCCCTAGCAGCTGCCGGGACCCCTCGTCTTGAGGATCTTCCCTTCAGAATGCCCCAAAGCAGCACTGGCTGCCCGTGCTTTTGGCAGTTGGAGCCAGGAATCGGCGTTTGGGAGCTGCCGGGCTCCTTACAATAGGGTAAGTCGCTCCGGTGTGTACAGCCGGGAACTTTATTTCCGCTCTGTTTGGGGCTTTTTCTCCAGAATAAGCCAATTGGTTTTGTATTTGAGTGGGGTAGCCTGCTGGAGAGAGGAAGGAGTTGTTGGACCTTTACCTCATTTGCGAACCGGTTCATTTGTTGCTTTGGATGCCGTCATTTGTGTGTGTACAGTTTGTTTTGTTTGTCTTGAATTTCTGTCTTTAAAAATGGGAAATGTTTCAACTATCCCAAAAGAAAGTCCTCTGAGGTGCATTTTGGATAAGGGATCTGATTACAGCTGTGGGCCCCTGGGTGAAAGGAAGATGATATTTTATTGAAACAATGTGTAGCCACAGTACCTGTTAGGATGTCCACAAGCGGTTTAGGCAGGGTTATCTTGGGGCCCCTGTGCACCATGTTCGGCTATCCTTGTTGTGTTAATTATGTAATTTAGGGTCACCTGTGTCATTGGTATATGTAAAACCCCAGGACCAAACTTGAGGGTTTATTTAGCATTTTCTGTTTGTTCTTTGGGTTTTTTGTTTCATTTTGTTTGATACTCTTTCTCCATTTACAGTCAAATCAGTTTTGTGATATTTAAAACTTTTTACTAATGTCAAATGGAGGAAAGGAACAGAAACAAAACCAAACCTGTCTGTTCTTGTCCAAGAGTGGGACATTCCCAGGAAGAAGAGAAAGATTCTACTTGGTTCCTAAAATCACCAAAAGCTACGAATAGACATAGAAGTGTCTTTTGTATAAATATTAGTAAAAAAGGGTTTAGCCATCTAGACAGATGACCTTGATTAGTCCCACCTGCCAGAAACCCAATTTGAATCGAACCCCTTGCGGGCCTCTCACTGTTGTGGCCTCTCCCGTTGCGGAGCACAGGCTCCGGACGCGCAGGCCCAGCGGCCATGGGTCACGGGCCCAGCCGCTCCGCGGCACGTGGGATCCTCCCGGACCGGGTCATGAACCCATATCCCCTGCATCGGCAGGCGGACTCTCAATAACTGCGCCACCAGGGAAGCCCATAAATTGAACCTCTTTTGTAACTGATGGGTTTCACCTGTTCAGATTGTTGTACCCGATTCGTGGCTGAAATTTTGGAATGGGAACTCTGAGGTCCCTGTGTTTGTGTGTTTATACATGTTATAGATGTATGGCATTGTCAAAATTAATTTGCAAAAGAGCTCTATTTAATTGGCTTAAAGGAGATGAAGCATTTAAATAAATACTCAGATATAAAAAACTGGCCAGAATGAATTTTGCGTTTACATGATCTGGGAAATATTCAGTATTGAATTAATATCTGGTATTAAAGTTAGCTTAAGCTTGTTGGTTTGATTAATGTAGACATGTTTTTAGAGTCATCAACATTAAGTACAATACTTTTATTGTACCTAGGTTTATTAGAAATCAAATGACATTATTTCTATTACAACGTATGCCAGCAAGAAAAATAACCATATGACAAAGCTTTTAAGTAAATAAAATAGAGATAAATGAGGTAAGAGTTTTAGGTAAACTCTATAGGAATAATTAATTGTATTGGGGGAATGTCTATCTAAAATAGTCTCTCCAGATTTCTGTAACTTGAAACTAAACTAAGTTAAAAGAAGAGAATTCATTGAATAGCTGGGTCATTTCAAATAGGATAAAATATTAGAACATTAATTGCTGGGCAGGTCTAAGTTTACCTACCTTTGCCTTCTTAGGAGAGGAAGACTAGAGTGTAACTTTGTCAGTTACGAAATGCTGTTATGACACTCAGTTTACAATTACTTGCTTCTTGGTTTTTTACTAGAGGTGAAGGTTTTAAGGTTAAGAATTATAGGGTAAGATTTCAATATGCAAAGATGTAGGACGTGTGTTTTCAGCAAAGAAGGTATGAGGAATGAAAATGCACTTTATTAAAGGGAAAAAGGTGGTTTTGTCCTAGAGCTGGTTGTTTATGAATGGAAAAGAAAGTGAGGGACAGATTAATATGGGTACCGAAAAATTGTGGAAGGTTTGTGGAGGAGGAACAGCGAAAGTTTTGTGCATGGTCAGGATTGGCTAAGATACGATTGAACTTAATTAAGAAAATGAATTTTAAAGGTAAAGTGGTACTAAACCTGAATTTGGTTCTCTAAGAGGACAAAGGTTTTTTTTTTTTTTTTTAATTTATTTATTTTTGTCTGCATTGGGTCTTCGTTGCTGCGCGCGGGCTTTCTCTAGTTGTGGCGAGAGGGGGCTACTCTTTGTTGCGGTGCGCGGGCTTCTTATTGTGGTGGCTTCTCTTGTTGCGGAGCATGGGCTCTAGGCGCGCAGGCTTCAGTAGTTGTGGCACGTGGGCTTAGTAGTTGTGGCTCACGGGCTTAGTTGCTCCATGGCATGTGGGATCTTCCCGGACCAGGGCTCGAACCCGTGTCCCCTGCATTGGCAGGCGGATTCTTAACCACTGCGCCACCAGGGAAGCCCAAAGGTTTCTTAAAATACCAGTCTACTTTGGGTAATTGTGAGTTTCTTTAAGTGATCTGTATTTACCATTGAGATCTTTTATTATCACTGGTTAAAATTTTTTGATATTTTTGACAAAATTCCCAAAGATCAAATTCTAAATGAAGTTCATTTGACCTCTAGCTAACTTTGAGGTTTTCCAAAGGGTCCCTGGAACACCTCAAATTATTTTCTCCATCTCAGAGAGAGGGATATCAAACTAATTAGGCTTATTTAATATGTTGAACTACATGGGAAGCATGGTCAAATAAGAGGTGATAAAACTTCTTAGATTGTATCATATGGGCAAACGTTATTAATATACACATTTTAGAAATTACATGAAATTCCTAAAATTCTGGTATATCCTGGTAAATGATACTCAGTCATAATTTTAGTAATTACCTTAAATCGTTGTATATCGCAGCAGTAACCAATTTTCTTTTCAACTGCATTGTAATCCCTGTTGGTTGATGCTGAAGTAAAAAGACATCCTTTTTTTTAATGGTTAGAAATGATCAATTGCTATTTATGGTTTTACAGTGGCTTTTGAATGACCTTACAGCTATTTTGTGAAGAAGCGGGGTTTCATCAGCTTCAAAGAGTTGTACAAAAAAAAAATGATTGATCAGAGATTCTAAGGAATATTTGTTGCCTCTGTTCAGTAAGAAGTAGCCAGAGCCGTTTATATCCCTTTTCCCACAAGATTCTGGAATGGACATTGATAACGGGGAATTGTAATAGGGAAGAAACTTTGTATTCAATTACAAGTTAATCACTAAAGGGATGTTGCCTGTAAGCTTAAATTATTCATAATGGCCCATCTCTGGGAGCCCTGCCTCCCAGGTAGTGAGCATTAAACGTAAAGACCTTTGTTGAGCTCCCAGGAAACATCCAGATCTGGCCCACCTGTGAAGATTGCGGGAAGGAAGAAGTGAATACAGCCTCTCCAGAGGCTGACTGGATACCAGGAAATGTTTCACTTGACTCCCCTTTTAGTATAAAATAAACCTTAATCCTAACACAGGCAAGATGGTTCTTTGGCACCCAAGTCCACCATCTTCGTGGCCTGCTGGCTTTCCAGCTAAAGCCACTCTTCCTTGTCCCAGCAACTCTTGATTTATTGGCCCGCCGTGCAGCAAGCACTACAAGCTTGGACTCTGTGACAGAACCAACAGCCTAACACGCCACGCGGCTGTTTCTTGCTTCCGAAGAGTCGGCCTCGCATCTGGGGGACGGTCCAGAGCAGTCTTCTCTCTTTGAAGGCTCACTGTTCCACCAGTTCAAAGGCTGCTTTGATCACACGGCCTCTCTGTAAGAGCAGATGCTCCCAGAATCTCTGAGGCAGGGGAAGAGACAAAATGGAAAGTAGAAGCTTTAAGCTGTTGTCTCTGGGCTCCAAAGTCTCCCTTCTTGGATTCTGCGACCTGTTGGGCTTGTCAGTGGGGCTGCTGGAGGGGAGGGGAGGGGAAAAGGCACTGTCTGCTCCTCCCACGATGGCCCCGTGCCCTCCCGCCAGCCCGGGCTCCAGTCTCCAGCTTCTCTGGGCACAAACAGAAGCCCTACCATCAGCAGCCACTTTCAGGAGTCTCGGTCCTGGTGCCCTGGGCTCCTCCTCCAATCTTTTAGGCTTGAAACCCTTAACATCTTTCCTTTGCTCCCAACCCCCAGAGAGGCAGATTTTAAATACGGCTATTACCTCAGTGCCACCTGCTTGCTTTTTTCGTCTTCTAACACTTGTTAACCAAACGCCCAATGTTAAACGATCCATGTTAAATACCTAGTGTGGCATCTGTTTTCCTGATTGAAGCCTAACGAGTACAGGGGTGAATGTCTTTTCTGCTCACATTTCACTGGCTGAAAGTCACTTGGCCAGTCCCGACTTCAGTGTTATGGGGGTGGGTGTGTGGGGAGCGCCCTGAAGGAGAATCAATATTTGGTCAAGAAGCATGTATTTTAGAATTTGAATTATGTGTTCCAGTAACTATTGCTGTATAAAAAAATTTCCGACTCCTTTGTGGCTTCAAACAACCATTTTATTGTGCCAGTTCTGCAGATCAGGAATTGGGGGATGGCCTGTCTCTACCCCATGATAACTGGGGCCTCAGCCGTAAAGCCCCAAAGGCTGGGAGGCAGCTGGGGGCTGGCGTCCTCCGAGCGCGCATTCACTCACTGGCCTGCGCGCAGGAGACGTGAGGACTAGGGCACCTGACCCGGGAGCCTGCGGCCTTCTGTACTTTGTCAGTTAATGATGTATCTTGGCGTTCTTTCCAGATGAGTAAGTAGAAGGCTGCTGTAATCTTTTTGCTATAGCTGCATAGTACTCCGTTGTATTGGGTGTACAATTTATTTAACCAGTCTCCCATTTTTGCTCATTTCGGTCATTTCCAGTCTTTTGCTGTTATTACAAACACGTCTGCAATGAATAGTGTTGCCTAATGTGTCACATGTGGGTGTAGATGAATATTTGTCAGTGAATTCGCCTGCTCAAAGAGTATAAACAATACGTAATTTCCCTTCGTAGGGACCGTACAGCTTAAGCTACACCGGCGATGCCTTGCTTTTCTAACCAATATAGTGTGTAATTGAAGTTTTGCATTTCTGCCAATGAGAGGGAAAATGGTTTTTCTGTGTTTTTATTTTGTGGTCCTTTTGTGTGTGAGATTGAGCATCTTGTCGTATGTTTGAGTTCTTTGTATTTCCTTTTATGTGAACTGCCTGTTTTTATACTGGGTTATTAATCCTTTCATCTCCACATTTCAGAACTTAACTACATTTTCCTGTGTTAGAGAGACTAGATTAGCCCTTTTCTGGGATGTGTGAGCAAATATTTTTTCCTGGTTTGCTATTTGCTTTAACTTTTTTTTTCATACTGCTATGCCGAAGTCTTTATTTTTATGGCATTTAAATGATCAGCCTTTTTGTGACTTTTGTATCTTGAGGCACAAAAGGCCACCACCACTCCAATATTATAAAGGAATTCTCCCACATCTTCTCATTTGGTTTCATTGTTTACATTTAAATTCATTTGGCATTCATCCTGGTGTAAGGTGTGAGATATGGATCCAACTTTAATTTTTAGGTTGTTACCCAGTTGTACCAAATATCATTTATTGACTTGATCATTTTTACTCCATTGACTTGAGGTGTCAGCTTTATCAAGTATTAAATTCTTCTATGTACTTGGGACTACGGGCTTTCTATTCTGTCCTTTAATTTTTTTGTGCTGGTATTATCACTTATTAAATCTTTATAATTTAGTGCAGCTAATCCCCTCTCATTGCTCTTTTTCAGGGTCTTTCTATTTTTATTTTCCCCAATGAATGGCAGTATTATACTCATTTATTTACAGTGGATTTATAGTGTCCTTTAAAATTTGGTGTCCTGTAAAAAAAAAAAAAAAGTTAACGATATTGTCATAAACGGCGTGTGCTATTTCTAGAATAATGTGTACTCTCTGGACCCTTTGTAGTTTTACACTCTTCACCCCTCTGAGCCAGATTTACACCCATTTTGAGCCAGATTTACAATGAATAGATTCCAAGTTTTTCATAGCAAGACTGGATACTAGACTTCATGCTGGTTTTAATGGTCTGAATCAAAATTTAGCGAATCACAAATTAATTCTATTAGTATTAGTACTTGAGCATTAATACATGAATTTTCCTCAAATGTTTTTTAGGTTGCTTTTCAGAATATAGGCTGTGAGGAAAAAGGTCTTATATTACTGTATATGAACATTTCTTACTACACAGCTGCTGTCGTTGGTAAACTGAAACTGTAAAACGTTAATTTCCTCTCCAAGACCACTGGGTCATCCTAGAAACAGTAAGAGTCAGAGAGAGCTGATAACTGAGGCGTGGGCAGGCCAAATCATTTAACAGCTATCAATGACATCCATAAAGATTCAGTTGTACCAGGCACAACCCGCCAACTCAGAGGAGTAGGAACGCCCAAGGAGGTCTGGGGAGTCTGAAAAGGCAGTGAGAAGTTGGTCTGTGTCCTTAGAAACATGGACTTAAGTGAATTTACTTTATTGACTCAATGTCCAGGAGTCTCTAGTCGTGTGCTTTCTGTATATCAGTCTTTAGGAATGTCTTATAATCCCTTCTAGAGACTGAGGTGAAAAATTCACAGAAAACCAGCATCTTAAAGTGAGCACTTCAGTGGCTTTTAGTACATTCGCCACGTTGTGCAGCATCCACCTACGCCTGTCAAGTTCCAAAACATTTCCCAAATAAACCCCCACACCCATTACGCAGTTCTTCCCCATTTCTCCCTCCTTCCAGCTTCTGGCAACTACTACCCTATCTTCATGGATTTACTTAGTTTTGATATTTCTTATGAATGCAGTCACACAATATGTGACCTGCTGTGTCCAGTTTTGTTCACTTAGCCTGTTTTTGAGCTTCATCCACATTGTAGCTATATTGCCTTTTTGGACAAGTTAGCTTGTCTCATTTGTGGATGAACGAGTATTTAAGAGAATGGGTTATTCCTAGGGCAGGTGGGGGCTCAAAATGGAAATCAGTGTAGCAAAGGATGAAATTCTAGAGAAAAGAAATTAGAGCTTCATGTTTAATCTGTCTGATACGCTTGTACCAGATTCTCCTAGTCTGTTCTCTTTCTGTTCAATCCTTAGTGGGCTGTGGGCTATTGTGGATGTAGGGAAGTGTTCAGCACAATGCCTGGCATACAGGAAGCTCTTCTCAGTAAATGCTGTCATAAATGCGATAGTAAAGTCAACTATTATTTTGATTTCCTTCTTAGAATTCAATACTTCTCTGGGAGACAGTAGAGGGTAATGGTCAAGTGTGGGAGCACTAGACCAATCACATGGGTTCAAACCTCAATCTCAGCTCTGTCACCTATTAGCCATGTGATCTTTGGCAGATGCTTGTTGCTCCGTGTTTCAGTTTATACTTAATAGAGCAATTAAGAGGATTATGAAATAACTAAGGTAAAGCCCTGAACACAACACCTAGCACACACGGAGTGGTCAATAGATGCTATTACGATTTGAATGGTCACGTGGCTTTAAAATCTATCCAGTTTTGAGACTTTTTTTCTTGGCAAATTTCCCATAGCATCCTGTCATATAAGATGAAAAACAGTCCTTCTAGCATCTAAACATTTGAAGGCACCACTCCATACACTGTAGGTTTGCTGACCCCAACTATTAAAAATCCTAGCTGTTCTGTCAACTTCCCCTTTAAGAGTGTAAGGGAGAAAATAACAAATGAATAAAGGGATACTCTTGAGGGCATAGAGATTATCCTAAAACTGTGTATTTAAAAAGCATTTAAAAAATACAAGGCAGTATCATTACCTATGTTGATGGTAGGTGGTTAGATTGTAGGAAGACTGGTGTTAGGTTTTGGGGCCCCATTTCCTCTTGCAGTCTGTTTGCCTAATTGAGCCGCCATACACAAGGGATCCTCCTGCAGAGAATCTGTTCATGATGATGATGGTAAGGTACCTGAGTTGGAAACCAACCCACAAAATGCTCAAGTACAATATATAATACTATTCCCAATCTACGGGAAAAAGAAGAGGTGATATGTAAGTCAGTGTCATATTCTTCTCAAGGCTGGATTCCAACTCAGTTGCTTCCATGGAGTGATGCTCCTACATCCAAAGTTTATCTCCTCTTCCCCAGCCTAACACTGTAAACTTTACCGTGGTGCCTGCAGTTGTGGCAATTAGAGATCCACTTGGATTTTTTATGTTTTTTTTTTTTTTTTTTTTTTTTTTTTGTGGTATGCGGGCCTCTCACTGTTGTGGCCTCTCCCATTGCGGAGCACAGGCTCCGGACGCGCAGGCTCAGCGGCCATGGCTCACGGGCCCAGCCGCTCCGCGGCACGTGGGATCTTCCCAGACCGGGGCACGAACCCGTGTCCCCTGCATTGGCAGGCGGATTCTCAACCACTGCGCCACCAGGGAAGCCCCGGATTTTTTAAAAATTAATTTAATTTTTATTTTTGGCTGCTTTGGGTCTTTGTTGCTGCGCGTGGGCTTTATCTAGTTGCGGCGAGCGGGGGCGACTCTTCGTTGTGGTGCGCGGGCTTCTCATTGCCGTGGCTTCTCTTGTTGCGGAGCACGGGCTCTAGAGCGCAGGCTCAGTAGTTGTGGCGCACAGGCTTAGCTGCTCCGTGGCATGTGGGATCTTCCCGGACCAGGGCTCGAACCCGTGTCCCCTGCATTGGCAGGCGGATTCTTAACCACTGTGCCACCAGGGAAGCCCCACTTGGATTTTAAAAAGCAATGTATCCCCGGATGAGGTCTGTGGGATGGAAATTTTAAAGAGATAAGTGAGGAGGAATGTTGAATGTCTTGGTGCATGTGAGAACTTTCTGGTATGGTATTAAGTAGATAGGAACGTTGAAATTTCTGGTGGAGGGCAGACCTGGGGGCAGATTGCAGTGCCAGTAGTAGGAAGGTTCTGGGCCCCTGTAGGTGGGAAAGAGAAGGTACTAAGAAGTAGGTAAAGAATGCAGGATAGGTGAGGCGTGGTCCGATTTTCTTTCCAATGGGAAGTTTACCTCAGACCCATCCTTATTCATTAGATATCTTGTTTCCTCCCTCTCTCTCTCTCTCTCTCTCTCTCTATATATATATATATATATATATAAATATACACACACACATATATAAAAGAATACATATAATGTGCAACAGAATCAGGTCACTAGGATAAAACTTGACCTTCTTGAATACGGATCCTCTCATGTTGAAGATTTATATTTTGAGAAAACTGTTGTAAGCCAACTGCAAGAGGGGAGACCATAACATTTCATTTTCCCAAAGAGGCAACAAATAATGTTTATGCATACAATAAACATATCTCAAAAAAGAATGATACAATTTTTATTTTCCATGGATTTTAAAGATACTTTTGCTACATAGTTTATGTATTTTTATGAGATTATATTTTTTCATTTGTATGAAGTCCAACCTTATACAATTTCAAGGTGATACGTTTGGTAGTGTATCTATAATCTTTAAAAAGTTTTTAGAGTTTTTGGAATGTACAGTATATGAGGTAAAATCAACATTACATTAAAAATTGTTTCTCCTCTGCACTGATTTTGCAGTGAGGCTCAAATGGCAAGTACACTATTAAATGACATTTACTATCAAAAATAGGAGTTCATTTGAGTTACTATGAAAAACATAAGCCACTGCAACTGCCACAGTGGCACTTTTTACCACTTTAGACATTCAACTATATAGAAATCTCTGGGCTATTACACTCAAACTCATTTGTACTGCCAAATGTGGCACGTTAAGAAGTTTCTAGAAAACAATCTCAATCACTGTTTTGGGGGAAGTTAGCCTACACATAAGAGATTAAATTTAAATAAAATGTAAACATACAGTATTTTATAGTGACAGATCATTCTTACCACTTGGGAAGGCCAAGTTTATCCATTTCTTTTTTGAACAAAGGTTAATGTTTTTTCTACAGCACAGATCATTTGACATAAAACAATTACAATACATGCTCATTCTAATATAAGATTCTTCAGAGATCTTCAAAGCACAAAACATATGTCCTTTTTTTCAAAGACTGACAGAAGTGCTTAGTAATCACTAAACTGCTAACCTCAGCAACTAAAAATTAGTGACTCACTATCCTAAAATTCAAATAATAAATTAAAAAGGCTAGTTACAAGTGTTTCACAGAAAACAGATGTGATAAACAAGAATTGTAGATAGTTTCATTACAAACTATTATTACTGGCAGTCATGGACATCTATGCAAGATGTACAATGTGATACTTGACACAATTCAATCTGATCACCCAATAACTCACAAATGCAAGCTCACAAAACATTAACGAATTATGTAATTGCAAAGTGCTCTAATGCAACATTAACCACATGCAATCAACAACTGGAACAGTATCCAAACAGACATTACATTAAACATTAGTTTCTCAAGAAAGAAAGCAGCTTGAAGTTTACTGGTGCAAATTAATTTTGTCTTCGGATTTGGTGCCCCAAACAAAAGGTTAGGTTTGATTATGAATTCTGATGGTGATGGCAGTAGTTATGGGAGAAGCAGCAAAACTTAACGGGAGTTCTTCAAAATTAGCCTGTACCAGATAGATGGAGTGAGAGAGTGTGTGTGTGTGTGTGTGTGTGTGTGTGTGTGTGTGTGTGTGTGTATTTCTACACTTGGTATATATAAAGCCATATATGTATGTGCATGTCCTTATACACACACATATAGTTCAAAGGCTCACAAAACCAAATTAAATAGGTTTGAAGTTCAGAATTATGATTACTTTAAAAAAGTATGTAAAAGCCCTCTGTTCTTTTCCATGTTCTCAAGACCTGAAGATGGGTTTTTGAGTAAACATTAAAATACTTTTAGGCCAAGTAAACTGTGTGTGTGACTTATCTGTGAATTCATGAATATATACTTATAATGAAGAACTCCACGTTTATCAAGCAGGAAGCTTCTTTTTCCCACGCTTATGCTTTCAGCCCGTTTTGTCTGCTGAGCCCTCCAGTTAGTCGTCATAATCCCACTTTACCAAATTAAGACAAATGAGGAGGTAGAAATATAGCACTAGATTGCTTTCACAGCATCATACTTTAACATTTTTATATAGCATGTTAGTGTAAATTTTAATCACTCTGAATTTTTCACTAGGTAATAATTAAAACAAACAGATCAGGTTGTCACTGTTACACTCATGCTGACTGGTCAAAGTATCAATTATATATTGTTGCCTCTCAGAAAGTTTGTTTCACAAGAAGGCATGTCAAAAAAAGAAAAAAAAGAAAAAGAAAAGAAAAAGAGCCCCAACCGAACAAAAAACCGAAACGTGCTATTTCTGTGGCTTGCATTCTAATAAGGTGCCAGCCTCTACCTAACAAAATAAGCATTAAAAGTGGCAAAAATGATGTACTATAGTCTCAATGCCAGTGCTAAATGTCACTGTTTTTGTAAAAGCAATACAGAAATTTTAGTACATGACAAAATAAAATGTAATACAATATTAAAAATAGTTATATTTTCACTTGATTACAAAGTACTGAATGATAAAGGCAATCAAAATGGAAAAGAAAGCGAAGAGCACAAGGATGACGGCTGCACACTGCTCGTCACTGAGCGCCCGCCGGGTCCTCGTGCTTCCCACAGTGTCCCTGTTGGTGCTGGCTGGTGGCTCGGTTCTCTGAGAGATGAAGAGCACTGTTGTGCTGTAGGGGCCTACGAGGTCCTGATGCCCCACAGGGTCTTGGCACTGGCGAATGGCACACACACGGAAACGATATTCACAGTTCAGCTGAAGGCTTGAATACCGGAATGAAGAGTCAGGCCCTTTGTAAATCTGATAGTAAGACATTAAAGAAAGGATTATATGGGAAGGCTGGGCAGGTCTATGTTAAGACTGGCTAGTTTTAGAATTATTTTTGACATGGAAGCTAGTGAGTGCCACTGCTTGTATCTTTTAAATGACATTTTAAAAATACCTATCCATTAAAGAACTTGACTGTTTGCTGTATAATGGCTAGAGAAATCTGAAAAGTAAGGATGTGATATATACCCTCACAGAGCTTACAGACCAGCTGAAGGGTGAAGATGTATCCCCAGAACAAGCAAAATCAGCCCATGGGCATTTCTCTGGTTTCACCAAACGTAAG
Source organism: Kogia breviceps (assembly GCF_026419965.1). NCBI lineage: Eukaryota > Metazoa > Chordata > Mammalia > Artiodactyla > Physeteridae > Kogia > Kogia breviceps. The sequence goes on from NC_081325.1 coordinate 19,132,333, forward strand.
AAGTCGGGGCTTCCCTGTTGGCGCAGTGGTTGAGAGCCCACCTGCCGATGCAGGGGACGCGGGTTCGTGCCCCGGTCCGGGAGGATCCCACATGCCGCGGAGCGGCTGGGCCCGTGAGCCATGGCCGCTGAGCCTGCGCGTCCGGAGCCTGTGCTCCGCGACGGGAGAGGCCACAACGGTGAGAGGCCCGCGTACCGAAAAATAAATAAATAAAAAGTAAGAAGTCAAACTTCTGTGAAATGACTCCATGAAAGGAGGAACAGTGTCTAAGCTCTCCCATGATATCTTTGTGTAAATGGTTTCTGTAAAGTTTCAAACAGATCTGCTAAATGAAACAATAAGTGAAAAAGGAGAGCTCTATAGGTGTCTATGGCAAATCATTTTATAAACTTTAAAGGGAGAGATCGTTTAGAATCAAAGAATGGGATTTTAAAACCCAACTCCTCTGGCTTATCCCTTAGAAGGGAAATAACAAGAATGGAATTCCATAGATTTTTCAAGACAGTGTGCTAGTGATTGAGAGGATATGTACTGGAACTGGGGTCCAAGCTCTGCTCTACCACTGCACACCCCTCCAGGGCATAATAGTAGTTATCTTGTATGGTAATTATGAGAATGAAATAAACTAATACTTGTTAAAGCACTTCTTAGCACAGTGCCCAGCATATAGCGAGTGCTCAATATATGGAAGCTATCACTTCCACTACTGCACCCCTTCACTCATTCTCTAAATGAAAAGACCAAGACTCATAGTGATTTCCCAGTTGAGTTTCCCCAGCTAGTTGGTGGGTTATATAAGAGATCAACCAAAACTTGTGGGCTAGCATTCCCTCAAGCAATTTTAGTAGCCTCAATTGTATCTGTGTTGTAAATCTACATTTTTACATACTGGTTTGCTTCCAAAGGAGAAAGGTAAGATCTTTCCCTCATTTTTGTGTCTCCAGAATCTAGCATATAATAGGTACTTAATGAAAGGCCACTAAATTAGTACTGCCTATGTATACATCAAAGTGTATATCAGAAGATACTGAGAAGATATATAAATGAACTTTTATTGAAAAAGTAAGCTTTAAGACAAATCTTAAAAAAATGCTGAATATGGATTAGTTCTGAAGATGCATATGAGCATTTCAGGAAGTGAAAATGTAGAAATGATTTATGTCTCAGCGACAGTAAAAGGATGAACTTAAGTAAATCAGAAGGCTGTATTAGAAAGCAGTGTGAAACAGTATACATACAATGAAGTCAATTTAGTAAAAATAAAAAATATGTATTTGTCTTACGGGTATAATGGGTGATATTTATTTTTTGTCTTTAAAATTTTCTTTATTTTCCATTTGTCTCCAAACGAGCGTGGTAATGTAATCAGGAAAAGAAACTCAACAAATGGCATGAGGGTGATAGGTGAAGAGATTTGACATTGAAAGGAGGAATATGTTAATACACTAGTTGGAAATTTAAGTTTAATTCTACAGGGGCCATTGTAGTGTGTGATATTTAAACTGTTTAAGGAATCCTGATCATAAGGCTGAGAGGGATTGAGGGAGTTGGGCAGGACAAGGGCTCTTGCTGAGTTATGAGGCCCTGGTATAATTTTCATGGATCGCTTAAAAAGTGACTTTATTTTAATAAAAGTTGGCAGGCAAAACAAAAAACAAAAAACAAAAAAAACACAAACCTCTTCCAAGAGTTTAAAGCTTGGGGACCAAAATGACGTTAGTGTTTATGATCCTGACGAATGAGGAAGAAGTTGGAGAGGAGAGACTGGGAAGGAAGATGATGAGATCAAATTTTCAGTTTTGTTTTAGATGTTGGGAAGGTATCTAAACAGGGAGACATCCTATAGGTAACTGTAGATTCAGGACTGAAGAAAACAGACACATCTGCTAGAGCTGATTTTTAAAGTTTTATAGATCTAAGTGAAGCTATTCAAAAAGAGTCTCAAGCTCAGGATAGCTGGGTTAGGCCTCAGAATGAGAAATAAGAATTAAAATGAGCAACACCATTTCCACCAGTCCCCTTACATATTGACAAGATAAATTTTGTGACCCTAATAAACAATAGGGCAAGTAAAAACTCTAATAAATTCATAATTTTTTCATCCATAGCTATTGTTCACAGATAGTATTACATACAATTAAAAGAAAAACTAAAATATCCCCTTTATATTTGCCATCAATAAACTATCCATTTACTTAGGCAGAATGCGGCAAATATAAATTACTGCAGATTCGTAGTTAAGAGGATGGCAGGTAAGACATTACTGTTTTCACTTTCTTTGCATTTTAACTGAGAAATGCAGACTAAAATTTAAGCTTGGAAAGTTTGTGCATATCTAGCTGGCCAAGAACTTTGAGATAGTACACGACCTGCAACAGAATTTATAGGAAAACCTTTATAGAAAGCTTAGAGTTTCATAAATTGGTATTTAACCTTACTTTAGCTTTGTGAATATATCACAGCATAGAGAAAATAACAACTGTAGAATTGGGGCCAGTAAGACTGAAATCACTATTTTACCTATTTATATCTACCTCTATATCTACATTCTAAAAATCTATTTGGCTGGTGAGATTAATTTACCAAGTACCCATACTAAAATTCAAGACAGTCCTTGTTCTTGACAAGTATACATGTTTACTACCAAAGACAACCACTTTTGAAGCTGTCATTACAGAAGAACAAGTTCTGTTAAACCATTTCTACCTTCTGTGTACATTACATATCCACAATCTGATCTTATAATGAGTAATACAGTCTGTATTATTTATAGCAATTAGTGTAAGACAATGATTTCAGCAATACATTACTATTAGACTGAATGCAGACTTACTCAAAACTTTCCTAAGATTTATTATAGATTTGACTGCATTTAAAAGTAATTACAGTTGGCCCTTGGACAACACGGGTTTGAACTGTAAGGGTCCACTTATACACAGATTTTTTTTTTTCAGTAAGTACAATCTACAGTACAGCCAGAGGCTGGCCAAATCCATGAATATGGAACAGTGAACATGGAGGGCCGACTGTAAAGTTATATGTGGTTTTTCCACTGCGCCTGGGGGTCAGTGCTCCTAACCCTTATGGTGTTCAAGGGTCAACTGTATTCATTAAGACAAATAAGGCATATGTTGTCATATAATTTGGCACATATGGTCACATAATGTGATCCTTCTGTAACTTATGAATGTATTATTGCAAATAATTATTTCCTAGTGATCAATAAATGAAGGGAACAGTAAAAACCCTCAAAAACAACTGAATATGGACAAATAACGACTTAACTCACCTCTACCATTCTTCCCCTCTATTATTGTTGAGGGAGTTGTAAGTGAACTTGGAGCTTTTAGAGCAATTTTTTTTTGAGTTTTTTTTTATACAGAAGGTTATTAGTCATCAATTTTATACACATCAGTGTATACATGTCAATCCCAATCGCCCAATTCAGCACACCACCATCCTCACCCGCCGCTGCTTTCCCCCCTTGGTGTCCAAATGTTTGTTCTCTACATATGTGTCTCAACTTCTGCCCTGCAAACCGGTTCACCTGTACCATTTTTCTAGGTTCCACATGTATGCAATAATATACGATATTTGTTTTTCTCTTTCTGACTTCATTCTGTATGACAGTCTCTAGATTCATCCACATCTCAACAAATGACCCAATTTCATTCCTTTTTATGGCTGAGTACCACATCTTCTTTATCCATTCGTCTGTCGATAGGTTGCTCCCATGACCTGGCTATTGTAAATAGTGCTGCAACGAACATTGGGGTGCATGTGTCTTTTTGAATTATGGTTTTCTCTGGGTATATGCCCAGCTGTGGGATTGATGGATCATATGGTAGTTCTGTGTTTAGTTTTTTAAGGAACCTCCTCCATACTGTTCTCCATAGTGGCTGTATCAATTTACGTTCCCACCAAGAGTGCAAGAGGGTTCTCTTTTCTCCACACCCTCTCCAGCATTTCTTGGTTTGTAGGTTTTCTGATGGTGCCCATTCTAACCAGTGTGAGGTAGTTTTGATTTGCATTTCTCTAATAATTAGTGATGTTGAGCAGCTTTTCATGTGCTTCTTGGCCATCTGTATGTCTTCTTTGGAGAAATGTCTATTTAGGTCTTCTGCCCATTTTTGGATTGGGTTGTTTGTTTTTTAAATATTGACCTGCGTGAGCTGTTTATATATTTTGGAGATTAATCTTTGGTCCGATGATTCGTTTGCAAACACTTTTCTCCCATTCTGAGGGTTGTCTTTTCGTCTTGTTTATGGTTTCCTTTGCTGTGCAAAAGCTTTGAAGTGTCATTAGGTCCCATTTGTTTATTTTTGTTTTTATTTCCATTACTCTAGGAGGTGGATCCAAAAAGATCTTGCTGTGATTTATGTCAGAGTGTTCTTCCTATGTTTTCCTCTAAGAGTTTTATAGTGTCCATTCTTACATTCAGGTCTCGAATCCATTTTGAGTTTATTTCTGTGTGTGGTGTGAGGGAGTATTCTAATTTCATTCTGCTACATGTAGCTGTCCAGTTTTCCCAGCACCACTTATTGAAGAGACTGTCTTTTCTCCATTGTATATCCTTGCCTCCTTTGTCTTAGATTAGTTGACCATAGGTGCGTGGGTTTATCTCTGGGCTTTCTATCCTGTTCCATTGATCTATATTTCTGTTTTTGTGCCAGTACCAATATTGTCTTGATTACTGTAGCTTTGTAGTGTAGTATAGTCTGAAGTCAGGGAGTCTGATTGCTCCAGCTCAATTTTTTTTCCTCAAGACTGCTTTGGCTATTCGGGGTCTTTTGTGTCTCCATACAGATTTTAAGATTTTTTGTTCTAGTTCTGTAAAGTGCCATTGCTAATTTGATAGGGATTGCATTGAATCTGTAGATTGCTTTGGTAGTATAGTCATTTTCACAATATTGATTCTTCCAATCCAGGAACATGGTATATCTCTCCATCTGTTGGTATCATCGTTAATTTCTTTCAACAGTGTCTTATACTTTGGTGCATACAGGTCTTTTGTCTCCCTAGGTAGGTTTATTCCTAGGTATTTTATTCTTTTTGTTGCAATGGTAAATGGGAGTGCTTCCTTAATTTCTCTTTCAGATTTTTCATCATTAGTATATAGGAATGCAAGAGACTTCTGTGCATTAATTTTGTACCCTGCAGCTTTACCAAATTCATTGATTAGCTCTAGTAGTTTTATGGTGGCATCTTTAGTATTCTCTATGTATAGTATCATGTCATCTGCAAACACTGACAGTTTTACTTCTTCTCTTCCTATTTGTATTCCTTTTCTTTCTTTTTCTTCTCTGATTGCCATGGCTAGGACTTCCAAAACTATGTTGAATAACTAGTGAGAGTGGACATCTTTGTCTTGTTCCTGACCTTAGAGGAAATGCTTTTTTTCAGTTTTTCACCATTGAGAATGATGTTTGCTGTGGGTTTGTCATATATGGCCTTTATTATGTTGAGGTAGGTTCCCTCTATGCCCACTTTCTGGAGAGTTTTTATCATGAATGGGTATTGAATTCTGTCAAAAGCTTTTTCTGCATCTACTGAGATGATCATATGTTTTTTATTCTTCAACTAATTAATATGGTGTATCACATTGATTGATTTGCATATATTGAAGAATCCTTGCATCCCTAGGATAAATCCTACTTGATCATGGTGAATGATCCCTTTAATGTGTTGTTGGATTCTGTTTGCTAGTAGTTTGTTGAGGATTTTTGCATCTATATTCATGAGCGATATTGGTCTGTAATTTTCTTTATTTGTAGTATCTTTGTCTTCTTTTGGTATCAGGGTGACGGTGGCCTCACAGAATGAGTCTGGGAGTGTTCCCTCCTGTGCAGTTTTTTGGAAGAGTTTGAGAAGGATGGGTACTAGCTCTTCTCTAAATGTTTGATAGAATTCACCTGTGAAGCCATCTGGCCCTGGACTTTGGTTTGTTGGAAGATTTTTTTTTTTTTTTTTTTTTGTGGTACGCGGGCCTCTTGATGTTGTGGCCTCTCCCGTTGCGGAGCACAGGCTCCAGATGCGTGGGCTCAGTGGCCATGGCTCACGGGCCCAGCTGCTCCGCAGCACGTGTGATCTTCCCAGACCGGGGCACGAACCGGTGTCCCCTGCATCGGCAGGCAGATTCTCAACCACTGCGCCACCAGGGAAGCCCTGTTGGAAGATTTTTAATCACAGGTTCAATTTCATTACTTGTGACTGATCTGTTCATAGTTTCGATTTCTTCCTGGTTCAGTCTTGGAAGGTTATACCTTTCTAAGAATTTGTCTATTTCTTCCAGGTTGCCCACTTTATTGGCATAGAGTTGATTGTTCTAATCGCTCAGGATGCTTTGTATTTCTGCGGTGTTTGTTTTATCTGCTCCTTTTCCATTTCTAATTTTATTGATTTGAATCCTCTCCCTCTTTTTCTTGATGAGTCTGGCTAATGGTTTATCAATTTTGTTTATCTTCTCAAAGAACCAGCTTTTAGTTTTACTGATCTTTGCTATTGTTTTCTTTGTTTCTATTTCATTTATTTCTGCCTGATCTTTATGATTTCTTTCCTTCTGCGATCTTTGGGTTTTGTTTGTTCTTTTTTCTCTAGTTCCCTTAGGTGTAAGGTTAGGTTGTTTCTTTGAGATTTTTCTTGTTTCTTGACGTAGGCTTGTATAGCTATAAGCTTCCCTCTTAGAACAGCTTTTGCTGCATCCCATAGGTTTTGGATCATCGTGTTTTGTCATTTGTCTAGGTATTTTTGGATTTCCTCTTTGATTTCTTCAGTGATCTCTTGGTTATTTAGTAACGTACTGTTTAGCCTCCACGTGTTTGTGTTTTTAACGTTTTTTTCCCCTATACTTGATTTCTAATCTTATAGTGTTGTGGTCAGAAAAGATGCATGATATGATTTCAATTTTCTTAAATTTACTGAGGCTTGATCTGTGACCCAAGATGTGATGTATCCTGGAGAATGTTCTGTGCGCACTTGAGAAGAAAGTGTAATCTGCTGTTTTTGGATGGAATGTCCTATAAATATCAATTAAATCTATCTGGTGTATTTTGTCATTTACAGCTTGTGTTTCCTTATTAATTTTCTGTTTGGATGATCTGTCCATAGGTGTAAGTGAGGTGTTAAAGTCCCCCATTATTATTGTGTTACTGTCGATTTCCTCTTTCATAGCTGTTAGCAGCTGCCTTATATATTGAGGTGCTCCTATCTTGGGTGTATATATATTTATAATTGTTATATCTTCTCCTTGGATTGATCCCTTGATCGTTATGTAGTGTCCTTCCTTGTCTCTGGTAACAGTCTTTATTTTAAAGTCTGTTTTATCTGGTATGAGTATTACTACCACACCTTTCTTTTGATTTCCATTTGCATGGAATATCTTTTTCCATCCCCTCACTTTCAGTGTGAATATGTCCCTAGGTCTGAAGTGGGTCTCTTGTAGTCAGCATATATATGGGTTTTGTTTCTATATCCATTTAGCAAGCCTGTGTCTTCTGGTTGGAGCATTTAATCCATTCAAGTTTAAGGTGATTATCAATATGTATGTTCCTATGACCATTTTCTTAGTAGTTTTGGGTTTGTTTTTGTAGGTCCTTTTCTTCTCTTGTGTTTCCCACTTACAGAAGTTCCTTTAGCATTTGCTGTAGAGCTGGTTTGGTGGTGCTGAATTCTCTTAGCTTTTGCTTGTCTGTAAAGCCTTTGATTTCTCCATCAAATCTGAATGAGATCCTTGCCGAGTAGAGTAATCTTGGTTGTAGGTTCTTCCCTTTCATCACTTTAAGTATATCATACCACTCCCTTCTGGCTTGTAGAGTTTCTGCGAGAAATCAGCTGTTAACGTTATGGGAGTTCTCTTTTATGTTATTTGTTGTTTTTCCTTTGCCGCTTTCAGTAATTTTTCTGTCTTTAATTTTTGCCAATTTGATTACTATGTGTCTTGGCATGTTTCTCCTTGGGTTTATCCTTTATGGGACTTGCTGCGATTCCTGGACTTGGGTGGCTATTTTCTTTCCCATGTTAGGGAAGTTTTTGACTATAGTCTCTTCACATATTTTCTTGGGTCCTTTCTCTCTCTCTTCTTCTTTTGGGACCCCTATAATGCGAATGTAGTTGCGTTTAATGTTGTCCCAGAGGTCTCTTAAGCTGTCTTCATTTCTTTTCATTTTTTTTTCCTTTATTCAGTTCTGCGGCAGTGAATTCCACCAGTCTGTCTTCCAGGTCACTTATCCGTTCTTCTGCCTCAGTTATTCTGCTATTGATTCCTTCTAGTGTATTTTTCATTTCAGTTATTGTGTTGTTCACCTCTCTGTTCTTTAATTCTTCTAGATCTTTGTTAAACATTTCTTGCATCGTCTCTACCTTTGCCTCCATTCTTTTTCTGAGGTCTTGGATCATCTTCACTATCATTATTCTGAATTCTTTTTCTGGAAGGTTGCCTATCTCCATTTCATTTAGTTGTTTTACTAGGGTTTTATCATGTTCCTTCATCTGGTACATAGCCCTCTGCCTTTTCATATCCTCTGTGTTTCTGTGAATGTGGTTTTTGTTCCATAGGCTCTGCAGGATTGTAGTTCTTCTTGCTTCTGCTGTATGTCCTCTGGTGGATGAGGCTACCTCTAGAGCAATTCTTAAATTTACTGTGCTTAAGCACCACTTGGAACTTAAAAACAAAGAAAGAAAACCAGCGAAAGAAAAACAGAATTGTGGGTTCCACTCCTAGACATTCAGGTTTATTTGGTCTGCAGGCCACTCTGAGGAACAACTATTTTTGAGAATCTCAAGTTCAGAAGTTTAAGAAAGGAAGAAATTGTATAGAATCCAACAGGCCACTGTCCCAGCAACCGTTCTACACTGACAACAATACCCTAATTTTGGATGGGGTATCCAAAGTACAGCTCATGTAGTAGGAGAAGCTGGCTGAGGCTTAACTCCAGAGGTGGGCCTTGGCTGGCTTAAGCCCTGGCACAGTCACTGCTTCAGGGATGGCTTTGTAACCTGAGTGCTATCTTTTCCCTGAATGTGAATAAGGAAGTGTAAGTTCCCCATGGCAGGCACCAAACACTGAGAGAAACTATGTCCCTGATGACTTCATTAAGCTCCTCGATCAACCTGCCTACCTACAGGCTTCTCCCTAAGAGGATTTATACTTTATAAGCCAATTTGAAATTTTTTTTAAAATTAATTAATTATTTTTGGCTGCATTGGGTCTTTGTTGCTGCACGTGGGCTTTCTTTTTATAGTTACAGCGAGTGGGGGCTACTCTTTCTTGCAGTGCGCAGGCCTCTCATCGTGGTGGCTTCTCTTGTTGCGGAGCACGGGCTTCATTAGTTGTGGCACGTGGGCTCAGTAGTTGTGGCTCACCGACTCTAGAGGGCAGGCTCAGTAGTTGTGGCGCACGGGCTTAGTTGCTCTGTAGCATGTGGGATCTTCCCGGACCAGGGCTCGAACCCATGTCCCCTGCATTGGCAGGCGGATTCTTAACCACCGTGCCACCAGGGAAGCCCCTATAAGCCAATTTGAATTAATTTTTCTGGTACTGGTAACATCAGTGAGCTTGGACACAAGAACTCTCCTAGGTACAGACTCCCAGATGGGGCTTATCTGCTTTGACGGTGGTTCTACTGTCCCCCAATATTTTCATTTCACCCTGTTATACCACTTGAAATGCTGCTTTTGGTTTAAAAGCACTTGCTTTAAAAGATGTATACACTTCTGGGAGGATTAAAGAGCCAGCAGACACTCGACTTTTGACATGAATTTTCCCAAGGAAAGAGTCTTTCTCCTAATGGCAATAAGGTCAGTTATACTGCGTATATGAGAATTATGATGTATGTGAGAGAAGGAGGCAAGAGTCAGAGGAAGAGTGTAATTTTAGAGAATGGGGTCAAGCCTCGGGGAGGTGCTGCAGAGCAGGGCACAGAGCAGCAAGAAGGCTGCAAGAGTTTGGTGAAAGCCACTGACTGATCAAAGAGGGATGAAGAAAGGGAAGAACGTAAAGAAATCAATATGTTTCTAAGTTTGGCCCAGGGTCGTAAGTACTGGCTGCTGCTAGGCTAATATGCTTCCAGGTCCTCAAACCCAGCAACACTACAGGTTAAACAGGTTTTAATAGGCTAGCCTAGAAACTCAACCACCAACTTATAAACAATAATCCTCTTTTTAAAAACATCAACAGTTCCTACTGCTATAGAATGAAGACCCACTAAGACTTGGCCTCCTCCACTACACACTCCAATCTTTTTTTTTTAAGCTTTATTTTTATTAGTAATCTGTTTTATACATATTAGTGTACATATGTAAATCCCAATCTCCCAGTTCATCCCACCAGCATACCCCCCCCTTTCCCCCACTGTACACACTCCATTCTTGAGCCTTATTTACTCAAGTCATACTTGAGAGTTCATGGTTCCTCCTAAGCTCATCAGCCCCCCAAAAAGACTCCCTTTAATGATAATCCTTTTGGAAAACATTCCAAAGTCCAGATGGAAAAAAAATCATTCCTTTTTATAAAGTATGTTTTATCTTTATCATGCCCTTTTATTTGTTTGCTTACATAGAATGTCATGATTATAAAATTTCTGCTTGCTTGTTAACGTCTAATAAACAACTTTCTTGAAATCAGAACAGTAACTTATTAATAATGTAGCCCCCTCAAATTCTTCATATGTAGTATTTAATACATGTGTGTTGAACAGCAAGTCAATTTTAAGTAAAATATTAAAATCCCAAGAATGAGATTGAACTCTTAAAAAAATGACCCTCAAACTTTTGGAATACAACTTGCCAATAAATCATAAAATTTTATAAACATTTAAGAGATTTAGATGAGCCTATATATGATGAAGTTCTAAGGAAATCAGTATTTTAAGTTTTACAGTATGCTTACAATCTAAAGTAAAACTGGTGATAGGGTTAATTTAGCTTTTAACTTAACTTAGAATTAGCACTGCTGTTTCATGTAGTGATGTTTATTAAAATTCATATACTACTCAAATGTGGGGTCCCTTTTTCCTTTAAACATGTAATGCAATTACATTTTCTTTAATATTAATTTTGTTTCCTCCTTGGAAGGAAACCTGCTTATCTGTAAATCATATTCAAATCTAATTATCATGTCAATTTGCAGATGGCTTAATAAAGAAAAACAATCACATGCCAAATTTAATCCAACTCTTTGGGGCCTTTTGTAATTTCGGTTAAGAAATTATGCTTCCATATTTAGCAAAACTTGAAAGGAAAAAATTATACCTTATTGAAAGGTATTCTATTATTAATAATTATAACAGCACAAGAGTGAAATAAAACAGATGAATGATTTTTTAATAGTGAGAAAAGAAAATACAAGATAAGAAACTGAAATGAAAACAACCCAGATTAAAAGCCCTCAAAATCAAGAAGGTTAACAGCAAAAAGGAAAAAGCAGATGAAATGCTTACAGAAATAAGGCTTTTGAGTTGCATAAAAACTTCTTTATAAAAGTCACAATGAACACTGACAGCTGCCCACTTCATCAGCTATTCACTGTTTACCAGGAACCTATCTTTGAAATTTTACCAGGAAGGTGATACTTCCTCTAGGCTTCCATAATAACTCTGTCTATTGTCATATTTACAACACTGCATTATAACTATGACTATTACTAACATTGTAAATAAAAGCCTCTTCAATGTTGTCTTTGCATCTGTCCTCATACTACTCTGGTCACAATGATCTTGTGTCTGATCATGTGCTTACTCTGGTCAAAATCCTCCACTGGCTTCTCATTTTACATGGAGTAAAAGTCAGAGTATGACCTATAATGCCCTACACGATCTCCATGCCTGCTCATAGACCCCCTACCATTAAAGCCCTGACTTCATTTATTATTCCTCCCTTTGCTCATGCCGCCCCAGCCATAGTGGCCTTCATCTTGTACAGTAAATTTAACAAGCATGCTCCTGCCTCAGGGCCTTTGCACCTACTGTTTCTGCTTCTGAAACACTCTTCTCCCCATATTCACTTCCTTTGGGTCTCTGTCACCTGACTGCCCTATATGAAATAGCACTAGCTGTCCTTCTCCCTAGTACTCCCTAATCCTTTTAGCCAGTTTTATTTTTTCTTCATTGTGCTTATCACTATCTAACATATGATATACTGATGTGTTTATCTGCTTTTAGAATCTCTTTTTCTACTAGAATGTAAGCTGCATGGAGGCAAGGACTTTTTGTTCACTTGTATCCTGTGTGCCTGGCACAGAGTTCAATAAATACCTGTCAAATGAACGAGTACTCTAAGTGCAGTTCACACCCAAGAGATTTTGAATCCTGATATACTGTGTAGTTACTAATCTTTGGAACATAGTAAGCACTGAACAAATGTTTTTGAATTAGGAAGATAAAGGTAGTCAAATCCTGCATTGAAAATACATAAAAATGAAAAAGGTGAAAGTGTATATCTATAGAATTATATTTTGGCACATACCTGTTTGAATTCTGAATCTTTTCCCACCATAACTTGAAGACTGTAAATAACTGGATCACCTTTCATTGGCTGTAAACACTCCCATGTAATTTCACAAATGTGATCATTTACTTTGTCTATTTTGGGGGCTGTAGAGAACAAATATAAATAAAATCTAATCTACTTGATTTTTAACGTGGCACATCACACAGACACTTGTTTCAATCAAAATCAACAGACTTTAAAACATAGTTACAAACATATTCAGTGAATTTTTGAAATTTGCAGAGAAATGGTCAATGGCTAACTCTTATCATCTCCAGGCCATACAATCTACAAGCACTCCAATGGCCAGACTGATTAAAAGATCTGTAAAGATAAGTACTATTTTCCCTGAGCTAAAAAAAACCAATGGCAGTTCTACAACATCTTTTATGGTACTTCAAAAAGCATAACTAGAACATGATATTTTATAATTTAAGAAATCTTCTAAGAGAATGAGTTGAAAAATACACCTAGCTGCCTGACCACATATATGACTGCCTCACTCAATAGTGGGGTACAAAGGTGTTAAAATCAGCAATCTTCTTAGGTAAAGAGACACTAAACCAGATGAGGGAACAGAAAAATAACTCAGTGAAATCCATCAGCATTATTAGAAAGACTATTCAAAGAACAGTCTTGCTAACTATGGATCTGTTTAACAAATGATACGTTCAAGTATATGATCCAGGACACTGTACTAGAAATCTTTGTGATTTGTCCTCAGAGGGTGAGGAATTTTAGTATTTTTTACTTTCCAGGGTCATTTTAAAGTAAGAACCCTGCTGAAATTAATTTTAAATATATAATATATACACAAATGTGTGTGTGTATGTAAATTTGATTTAAAAATTCAAGTTAACTAAGTATTTATTTATGTTTGCTAAACAGATGACCTGGCTCTCTCCCTGAAATCCAAACAAATGAGAACAGCAATGACTCAAAACAACCAGAATTGTGATCTTTGTTTCTTTAAGTAACAATAGTGGAAACAGCAAACGACCCTATTAGGAAACTAGCCTACCTATTCAATTTAGTACTTTTATGTTTATTAAAAAGATCAGTGACAAAACCCAGCACTTGTCTGATTATCAATATGCCAGATAAAATAGCTTTTATTATTAAGTGAGAGTCCCAGTAGATAGGCTTATCTAATTTCCTTCTTATAATTTAAATGTTGGACACATCCTGGATGATAAATTTTAATAGTATAAAAGTACTTTATGAAAAGTGCATTTAATTTATTATTAGAGAAAATAACCTGAGGATTATAACTTACCTTTCAGGGCAGCTGGGACAGATTTTGGAGTAGTGAAAATATATTCTTGGGAAAGAGGACCTTCCCCCGCTTCATTACAAGCTTGAATACAGAATTTATAAGATGTCGACTCATTAAGTCTTTGTACTTTGTATGTATGGCATGGACCTCTGTACAGGGATATAAACCTAAAATGGAAATGACTCCTATGAAAAATAAACCTTGACTACCTTATGAAAAACGTTTAAAAACCACTAAAAAAAATACAGTTCGGACATTCTTTAGGAGTAGTAAGTTACTCCTAAAATTTAATGCCAGGAATGGTTTGTCACACAATAAATCTGTGTTTTTTCAGCAGATAATGAAAATCACAGAATTAGTAAATTTCCCAATTTGACATGGTTTCCTGAAAATGTATTGCTAAATTTTTCTCTTCAGGCTTCTGGTATAAGCTTTGTTTCTGACTGCTGTTTTTTAATGTTTACATTTTAAAGGATACTCAGTATATATCACAATTTTCATTATAAATTATTTCTAACTAGAGTCATAGGCATACAATTTGTCACATAAAAAAGAGAATTCCCTTTCCCAGGCATAATTTTAATTTATTTGGTGAGGTTTTTTTAAGATTTACATAACAGTATGAGATAATATATAATTTCCCATAAATTATCCACTTGAACTGTTCAATGGAAAGTTTAACATCATATATGTTATCCATATGCTGAATGTTCCCCAAATTTTTGACTGGCTATTTTAAAAATTTTCGGAAACTGAGGAATGAATAATGAATACTCATATAGTTTTAACAGTCTGAAAACTGTAGTTAGATTAAAAATGAAGAAATATTTAATGATCTTTAGTAAGAGTATTTCCAAGAAGCAGTAATTACATAAGCCTTGCCTTTTGAATCTCCAATTTTTTTTTTTTTTTATGATAGGAAAACAACCAGTGGCAAAACCACTGTCGAAAAATGCTGAACGATGATAAAACCTGTGGTCAGGGAACAGCTGAGGTAGCATTCTGACATGATCCCACAGCAAGTGTAAAGAGTTGTGAAAAGTCAAAAGAAAGTAACTAAAGATATTAAATTGATTTAATGCATTAAGTTTATATGGTAAATTTACAATATCATAAAACGTTTTAATTTATTTATTTTCCACAGCCAAGGACCATAAACCATACCCCATACCCTACAACAATTCTCTAGATGCTAGCGAAATATTAATTATGGCTAAAGTTCTAAAATAAGAAAATAAACTAATATAATCTATACTTAATAGAATCTTTGTTCTATTATCTTTCAACCAAACACCAATTAAACCTGTTTTCAGTAAACCTTCTTGCACTACCCCAAATGTAAATGCTAGAAAGGGGATAAAAATAACTTAAAGAATTAATTTACCTAACAATAACAACATATGTTAAAGATCAATGGCTATACCAAAAACCTGTGGCAAGGCAAAGAACTTCCTTCTAGAGATAAGGCTACAAACAGTACATAAAATTCTGCCAAGAACAAAGGCGAACATTCAGTGGCACAGATTTCAGGACATGATCAATACTATTTGCTCTGTGTAATGCTCTTACTGTTGATATAGTATGTTTAATTCTGTATGCTATTTTAAATGTGTAAGTACTTCTGGTAGAGAGTACTTATATACAAGTACCTTGAATATTCCATTACTGAATATTTGGCTAAGATACAAACCCAACACAAAAAACAAAGCAATCTTGGGAAATACTGTCCCTGGTACTCAGAATCTATCAGACATACAAATTATTTCTAATAAATTGAGTGAAAAAGCAAACAAAAAAGAAAAACCAACAAAAAACCCCCAATTCTTAAAAGATTAAGAGTAACAGCTGTGAAAGATATATGGCATTGTTTATTTTGGATATAATATCAATAAATTACCCCAGAATGGAATTTGAATAATTTACACCACAATTATTTTGAGTAACACTGTAAATTAAAATGCATGATTTAGTGGGGTAAAATATGGCATAGATGTAACGAGACTGTAAAGGATGGTAGCACAGAGAAGAACCTGAGTAGCCAGGGGACTGGACTGTTTATTCAGAGAGTCTAATATCTGATGGTGAGGAAGTAAACTACTGCATTCACTTAGTGTGCAGGCCCTGTGAGGGTGTGGAGGAGGGTGAGATATAATCCCTGCCTTCAAAGATCTCAAAGGCCTTACTTAAGCCAATCAATGATTTACTGTAAAAACTGCCTCTTGATGGAAATAAGCACTGAAGAGATTATTTTGCAGCACAGATTACATTTCTTTTACTAGCTTGAAGAGAGAAAATGGGTTAGAGATGAGAGCCAAATAATAGTTCCCCTAATTTTTTCTCTCTTGCATCACCCTCACAATTATAAACAGAAAATCTTCATTATGTCGTTTCAAAAATGGCATACTTAAAAATTATTTCTTATGAGACTTCTAACTCTGTTTTTTAAAACTTAATTTATTTCTATTGTTAAAAAAATTTATGTACTTAAGATCTGAGAAACGATATAAAGAAGCAATTAGAAACACCTGCCTTCCATTCTTATCCTCCATCTGAAGGTGGTACTGAACAGAATCTGTCGACAATGTCCTTGGGGTTCCTTCTCCCCACTTCAGTTTAAGGTTCTGGTGGCTGAAGGCAACACATTCCAGACGAGGTGGATCAGGAGGGAGGGGTTTAGTTTTTAATTTTATCATGTGGCTGAAAGGACCAGCTCCAAGGCTATTCAAGGCTTGAATTCGTATTCTAAGTGCCATAGTAAAAAAAAAAAAAGAACGAAAGAAAAAGTTTAGTTTATGATTATTCAGTTAAAGTGTCTCTCAGGTCTAGGCAAAAATTAACATAGTTTTTACTGTGTACCTGTATGTTGTATCTGGTTGCAAATTGTCTAGAATGTAGCTTGTAACCTTTCCCACAGTCAAGGGCTGTTTATCTCCAAAGTCTATGCTGTAGGCAAGGATTTCTGAACCATGATCACAAGGCTTTTCCCAGCTTACTGCAAGGCATGTAGACGGTGAATAATTGGGATTTTCCATATCATCATCACTTACTTCTTGAAGACAAGTCACAATACCAGGAACTGATGGTGGAGTCATACAGGCTACTACTTCACTGAAAGGGCCTGCACCCACAATACTCAGAGCCTACAAATTAACAGAGCCCAAAAGGTAAAGATGCGATCATGAAAATGCTCACAAGATGCAAAACTCTGGATAGAGTAAGTGACAAGGCCCTGACCGCCTTTACCTGGACTCTGCAATAATAGGTAGTTGCTGGTGAAAGTCCTTTTAATTCATAACTGAGACCGGGCCCACAGTAACATATCTGCATACTTCCTTCAACTCCTCCCCACTCCAAGCGATATTCCGTGACATCAGTTCCATTACTCAAAGGGACCTTTAAATTAAGAAAAGGATAAATGTCTTAAGTCCTGACGTGATTAAATAGCTTTTGGGCAAAAATGTTCTTTACCTGAGCATATAAAAAACTGAATTGTTTTTGGATTTAAAAAAATTGTTTAACAGAATTTAAACTGTTCAATATTACATTTTTATTCATTAAGGCCACCTGAATTTAAGATCGGTCAAAAAGTATAACTTTGTTTTCAATTAGAAGTAGAAATATGACAGAATCACTTTAGAAAGAGTATTTTAAAGTAAATATACTTCAAAACAATTCTATTAAGTAATATAAATGTTAAAATCATACAAGGACATTTTCTTTGTTAAATTTCAAAGGAAAATGAAATTATCATTATTGATTATTACTATGTGCAATAAATAAACTAGAGATAATAAACATAAAAGAAATAATATTATACTAATTCCTATGAATGTTTGTTCTGAACATTAAGCTCACCGTGGCTAAATGGCTAAATATCTCAGTACCGAGACAAAGCCTTTGATAAAATACAAAGCACATCACGAACAAGAATCTAAATACTTGTAATGTAAATATACCTTATTTAAATGCTTCAAAGAGAAAAAAGAATTCACTTTTTACCAAGTGAATTTAACTAGGACTTACTCTTTGTATAATTTATGGAGATGAAATGCACAGTATCTTTATTCTTTTATATAAACTGTTTTAATCACTTAAATATAAGTCAAGGAAATTACAATACCTCCCAATTCACTTGTGCACAAGTCGCAGATCTCCATGTAACTTGAGGGGGCTTGCACTGATCTGGTGGTCCAGGGGCTGTAGTAATATCACATTTTTCTGAAAATGGTCCAAACTAGAAAAACAAATATTAACCAGTGTTTTCATTTTTCACCTGCCAACTGCACAGCTCTCCATAAATATTCACAAAAAATCAAATTCATCATCCCTTTCCTTTAAGACTAATTGGACATAATAAAATGCTACAAGAAATCACAGAAAGTAAAGATTTAATTAATGATCATGGAAGTAAATATATGGGGTATTTTAAAGTTTCATTTACTGTAGTTTCTTCTCTTGCCCCTTATTACTTCATGAATTGGTTTTTGTAAAAAGGGCGGGGCATTCAGCAATTGGGTTGGTCAAATAAGAAGAAATTCTGTGAAGAGTGAAAAAATCGATACCAATTAAAGGCATGAGAGGTGATGGGCATAAATTATATCTTAAAATTTAGAATAGCTTTAGTAGGGTGTAAAAATTCAATTCTCTGGAAATACAGAGAACAAATATTTACTTAAGATGATTTTGACAGGTTATCACAAACCTGAAAATATAGGTTAAAGACACTAGCACTAAAGATGTTAATCCCAGTGTACTGCAGCCTTGAGGAGCTGACAAGAGCCAAGACTTCAGAAAGGAAGGAATGACGTACACAAGGAATAGCAACAAAGTATGTAAAACTGACATGTAAGAAATTTAAAAGTAAGTTTACAGATATAATGAACTCAGTTGGAGAATGAGACTTAAAACACAGCACAGTTTACTAAAATCTGAAATAATGGGGAGAGACTTGTCAGTTTAACTTTATGAAATTTTAATTATACTGTAGTTTAAAGAAACACAGTGCTAACTCAGTTGAAGTAAGAAATCACTGCTTTGTCCTTAGAGAAGTTTTAATTCAGAGGAACGGGAGGTGTCACAGTTGAGTGGAAAGGGTGCTGGGCTCTGGGGTCTGAGGAAGTGGCTGGCCTCCACCACTTCTTCGTCTGTGGACTGCTGGGGCAGGTATTAGCTTTTCTGAGCCCCCAGCTTCCTCAGCAGTAAAATGGAGATATCACCTGTTTTGTCCATTTTATGGAGTTGTACATAGATAATATATATATTTTTAAAACCCACACAAAACCAGAATGCTTAGAATGTAAGTTTTCTCCTTTAGGCAAAAAATGAATCACAACTAGTTGTAAACTGAAAGTAAATGCTGCATTTAACCAGCCTCAAAACACTTAATAAGTATTTCATCTTATGATCATGTTTCTACTCTTTTTACAAAGTAAACCCTATTAGCACTGCCTGAAAAAGGCAAGCTTCAGCTCAGCTAAAGTCCAAAGTGTCACACTTTGTAAGTGGGGTTTGAAAATACTGAGATTCTATAACAATTAAGTTATGGTATACATTGACTTTTCTCTTATTTATCAACAGAGGCTTATTAAAAATTGTAAAATTTGGAGTCGCATGTTGAAAGCAAAATGGTCAAATGATAGGTACAATGATGTATGTTATATGAAATACCACTGCGATTATAATTCAATCTTCCTACCCCCATTTTGTTAGCTGCACGCAGTCTGAAGCTGTAAGTCTTTCCAGGAAGAAGGCTGCTCACTGTACATTCCACTTCAGAGCCTTGGTAAACTTCTCTGGGTTCATCTCTTTCTACAGGAGACATTTCCACACCATAGCAAGAAATGGGTGATCCACCATTGACCAAAGGGGGTCCTAAAGGTGGAAAGATTCATGCAATTTAACAAGAGGAATATATTTAATACTAACTTAATTATAATTTATTACCAAAATGAAAATTACCCCATCGTAACTGTATTTCTTTTGCTTTGGGTCTACCCTGTAATCTGGGAGGGAGGCATGGGCCAGGAGGCACAGCTGGAGTCTGCACAAGTAAAGATTCAGATACCTGCCAAAACAAAAGCAAAAACAAAACAAAAATGCCCCAAGCCAAATAATCAGACTGCTTTTGTTAGAGGAAAATAAGACAAACACAAAGATTGCACCAATAATTTGAAACTATATTTGACTATCAACAGAAAAGGAATAAAGTTCTGAATAAAATCAACCCAATTAAATAATTAAAACTCAAATTTTATACAGGCAAATAAAATAAAGACATGTATTATGTGACTACTAGAAACAAAGAAAGTTACCAGAAAAAAAAAAAAACCCCCAACCCCCCCCAAAAACTCTCTTCTTTCCATAATTAAAAAACAACAAAAAAACAACAAAAAAACCCCTCCATGTAACCTAATGGACATTATTTTTGATCATGTCCAAATGGCTCTACAAACCTCTTCTAAAGAAGGATGTTTTAACATTCTGTAAATGCTATCTGCTGTGTTTTCAGGAGGTTTAGACTATTTTGTCCACTTGACTGTATTTTTAACTTAAACATTTATTATTAAAAAAAAATCTTTCCTTCTTTCTTTCACCCTAAAAATAATTTAAAAATCAGATAAGTTTTCCCAAGTATTTGGCATCTTTCCAGGTATTTGGTATTACTTTTAATTTCTATGCTATTAAAAAAAATCTTTGTTTTATTTTAAAAAACTTTCTCTTAAAAACTCTGACACAAACTCAGTGCCATATTCATTATCTGTACTGTATTAAGGTTTACACTTAAACTTTTTCCAAACATAAATAAAATATTTGGTCATCACCTTATTCAGAAAGGCATTCATATAAGAATACTATAGATGCTCTATTAGAAAGATAGGTGTTTTTATTGGTGGGGGGGAGGGGAGTGGGGGTTTGTTTTTTAAAAAAATGTAGGAAGATTTTCTTATTAAAGAAAATGAAGCAATTGGATCTAAAGCCTGTTGGGCAGGACTTGCAACTCAGTTTCACAGTACTCTTATTTTCAAAAAAATGCTTATAATTCATTAAAAATACCTACTTTCATTGCATTAAATCCCATTTGAAAAATAATAACAATTATGAATGCTCCAAGAAACATTTCATTCTTGGCTGAATTCATTAAAAAACAAAAAAACCACTTCTATTAAATAACATACTTCTCCAGAACATTACAAATGTCTCATATATAATCAATGGCACATATAAGTCCATTTTGGTTTTGGGGTCTCTAATAAGTGAAATAATTGCCAAACTTTTCTGAAATAAGTGGATATTTAGAATTTGTATTTAAACAGTAAATGGTATTTTATGGTTTGTCCTGATACACATAATTTACAGTGTACTAAATAAGCCTACAATTATTTTGTTTCTATTTTTGTTAGGTAGGGTTATTGAGCATCATCCTAAAATTTACCTTTATAAAATTGTCTGCAATGTTTTCATGTATTTATTCTTCCAAAGCTAAACAGCAACCAGACAATAGATATTCACTGAATTTTGACCATAAGCTAAGTACTATATGTATTAGAATAGTCTGGTCACTATAAATTTAACCACCTGGGTTATACATTTATGATTTATTTCAATATTTGAGGTGGCATCTGATTATCTCATCTCATTTGACCAAACTTGGAAAAAAAAATCTGCATGTAAGTATTACCGCACTCTGTCCTCCATCACTGATGCAGTAAACTCGAAAACGATAGAAACAGCCTGGATTCAGTCGATCGCAAAGATGTTCCCTAGTAGCTCCACTGTATATCATATCCCACTTGTTTCCTGTAAGGTGAAGAATTATGTTCAATCAGCTACCAGGTAATGTTTAACATTTTGGTATCATGGGATACCAAAGCTAGGTATCCTAGCTTCACTAAGTAAGTGTTTATGTAATTTGTCAGAAACAATTCAAGCCTGTTTTGAGTTTCCTGGAAATGATCTAATTTTCTTTATGTGTGCAGCTTCCCAGACAAATTTGCATGGCTTTGTTGAAGTGAAATATCTCTGTAACTCTGTACAGACTTTGGCTTAGATTGGTAATTTACTTTTAATTAAACATTTTAAATGTGTTTACTGGGCCAGTAATAACATTATAACACACAAAGAATAGAAAGAACCAATACCATAGGAAGTTTAGTCTTAATTAAAAGACATTCTTATTTTTTGCAAGGAAATAGGCCATTTGATAGAAATAAAGATTGTTAAATGTGTGATTCAAGAATAAAGTTTACTAGGCAAAGAATTTATTACTAAAACTAGTATAATGTAAGTTAAATTTTAGAAGATGGTTTTTCTGATACATGTGGGTATAAATCTGAGTAAGCTAACCTTCAGAAGACTTTAGGTATACTGGAACTGAGCAATGCAAACAAAGGAGGGAAAAAAATAAGAAAATAATATAGCTATACAGCAGTCTTGCATTTGAGTCACTGTTATTTCTGGAGATTAAAACTTAAAGTGGGTCATAATAGACAAAATCTTAAATGCTACAAACAGGAAAAAATCAAGAGAAAAAAAGAGATTATACAAAATTTAAAATCATGAAGAGTAAAGGTAGACTGGTATAAATCTATCAATTTTTAATAGATATTCTTACCATTAGAACCTTCTGCCATCTCTACTACATATTTATTGATGGCTGCCCCTCCACTGTCTTTTGGTGGGTCTATCCAAAGAAGCAAAAGTGTTATTAGACAGAGTATATACAATTAAAAAGATCACATAAACTCATAATAGACAGAATACCAAACCCAGGATTGCTCTAAAAGAAAAAACAATCACCTGCAATGATTTTTTTAAAAAGTTAACTCCAGCATCTCATTTACGCTCTTGTTTTTGCATAAGGTACTACATAAGCAGGTGCTCACTTAATTTTTGTTTTAAATGAATAAGTGACTTTAATTTCTTGTGAAAACCAGGATGAGACAAGAAACTGTAGTTACTAGTTCAGTAATCTTTTTTTTTTTTTTTTGGTGGTATGCGGGCCTCTCACTGCTGTGGCCTTTCCTGTTGGGGAGCACAGGCTCCGAACACGCAGGCCCAGCGGCCATGGCCCACGGGCCCAGCCGCTCTGCGGCATGTGGGATCCTCCCAGACCGGGGCACGAACCCGCGTCCCCTGCATCGGCAGGTGGACTCCCAACCACTGTGCCACCAGGGAAGCCCCAGTAATCTTTCATTTCACACATTGCTGCCCCTGCTCAAAGTTCTACAGTGGACCCCAAGTTCTTCCTCCATCAAATCTGAACTTAGTATGTGTGACTACAAAGCCATCCTCAAACAGTAAATGAGTCTCACATTTCTTACTGAACTTACTTGAGCTAACAAATTTATTCAGCTATCTTAAAAATGATCTAAATATTCAAATCATTTAAATCAAATATAAAAGTAATGATATACAAGTATGCATAATATCTTACCCCAAGTTATTTTAAAACTATGTGAATGTATCTTTCCTTTAACTGAGGGCTTTACAGGTACTCCTGGTTTATCAGGGCATGTAGCAAATTCAACTACTTCACTTGGATTACTTTTACCTTCTGAGTTATAAGCAATAACCTATGATGAGAACACAAAGACATAAAATAATTAATGTTTGATACCTAAGGATATTGGCTTAACGAACGAAGTGATGAGAGACAGCTAGGCTCAATCAAACGATTTATGTGAGAATTGCTTGTCTTCAAAAGGGACGCAGCATTAAAAACAAAAAGGGATCCATCCACGTCTCTATATACACTAACATGTATAAAATAGATAACTAATGAGAACCTGCTGTATAGCACAGGGAACTCCACTTTGCTGTACAGTAGAAACTAACACAATATTGTAAAACAACTATACCCCAATTTAAAAAATAAATAAACAAAAACAAAAAAAAAGGGACTTAGCATATATGAAGAAAATTCAGGTATAAAATAATCCCCTTTTAGAATCAGTCTTGAAAATACAAGTATAAGTCTAACATTTTGATACTAAACAAGAGTCATCACTGGAACAAGCTATAATCTGGTGATACTTGGTGGGCTTTAGGCTTGCTTTAACTTATTCTTTTGTTATTCTTCAGGGGTTTAAAAAAATGCCCACAAATTCTCTGAATTTCTTCTCTTTGAAAGATAAAGGTTAATTTCTCTTCCCTTTGAATTGTACTTAATGACTTGCTTCTAACAAACAATGTAGAAGAAATGTGTAGCTTCCCTATGGAGAAGCCCATGTGGTGAGACTAAAACCTCTGACCAAGAGACAACAAGGAGCTGAGGACTCCTGGCAAAAAGTTCACTTAAGTGAACTCATCCTCTAGCCACAGTCAAGCCTTCAGAGGACCGTAGCCCCAGCTGACACCTTGATTGCAACCTCATAGAAACCCTACATCAGAACCATCCAGCCAAGCTTTTCCTGAATTTCTGACCCACAGAAACTGAGAGATAAATAAATGTTCATTTTTTCAAGCTAAGTGGTGCAACAATAGATAAATATAATTTATATTTATAATAATTTATATTTATTCAATATATTTTTCACTTTAGAAATTTAATTACATATGTATTTTAAAATTTTTATTTATTTTACTTATTTTTGATCGAATTGGGTCTTGGTTGCTGCGCATGGGCTTTCTCTAGTTGCAGCAAGCGGAGGCTACACTTCGTTGAGGTGTGCAGGCTTCTCATTGCGGTGGCTTCTCTTGTTGCAGAGCACGGGCTCAGGGCACACGGTCTCAGTAGCTGTGGCATGTGGGCTCTAGAGCGCAGGCTCAGTAGTTGTGGCACACAGGCTTAGCTGCTCTGTGGCATGTGGGATCTTCCCAGAGCAGGGCTTGAACCCGTGTCCCCTGCATTGGCAGGCAGATTCTTAACCACTGAGCCACCAGGAAACCCCTATGTTTATATTTTTACCTATCTCTTCTACTGAACTTAAAGTTCCTCAAGTCCAATATCAAACGTGATATGATTTTCTCTTCTCCAAACCTGCTCCATCTCTGTTCTCCATCAGTAAAAAGCACTACTACCATTTACCTAGTTACTCAAGCCAAAAATCTAGAAGGATCTTTGATCCTTTCTCTAAACCTATTTGTCAAATCTATTAGTAAATCCTCTACTCTACCTCCACTTCTGTTTGCTATACCTACCACAACCTTAGTTAAAGCCTCCCTTATTTTATGTTTGCTGAATGACTGTAAAACACACTACTAATTAGTTTCTCAGCTTCCATTCCCTTCGTTAACCTCATCTAGTCTCTACATAGCAGCCAGAGGGACTTTAAAAAACAAAAAACAACGCACATTTGTTTGTTTATTCATTTTTGGCTGTGTTGGGTCTTCGTTTCTGTGCGAGGGCTTTCTCTAGTGTGGCAAGCAGGGGCCACTCTTCATCGTGGTGCGTGGGCCTCTCACTATTGCAGCCTCTCTTGTTGCGGAGCACAGGCTCTAGATGCGCAGGCTCAGTAGTTGTGGCTCATGGGCCTAGTTGCTCCGTGGCATGTGGGATCTTCCTAGACCAGGGCTCAAACCCGTGTCCCCTGCATTAGCAGGTAGATTCTCAACCACTGCGCCACCAGGGAAGCCCAGCCAGAGGGACTTTATCACTTCTCAGCTTCATGGCTTTTCATTTTACCAGAATAAAATCTAAATTCTTATCTACAAAGCCCTATGTGATTCCACCCCTGACTACCTCTACTAGAAAGGTTCGGGTCTTTTACGTTAGCAGTTATTTCCTTTGCCTGGAATGTTCTTTTCAATCTTGACATGCCACCTCCTTCTTATTATTCAGATCTGTTTAAATGTCATTTCCAAAAAGACTTCCTCGACTATGCAGTCATTCTGTCAACTCACCCTATTTTAGTTAACTTGCATAGCACTTATAACTATCTAATATTTGTTTGCTTGTTTGTCGTCTCTTCCTTCCACTAGGATATTAGCTGTTTTGATCGCTATTGAATTCTTATTGTTTAGAAGAGTGCTTATCATAGAGCAGATGCTCAATAATTACTGGCTGAATGAATGAGCCATAGGTGGGGACCACTATGACGTGACACTACAGACGAGGATCTAAATAAATCTATTACCACAAATAACTCATGCAACCCATGAGAACTCAGTAATATTTAGTCCAATTGTTCAGTTTTGCTCAGGCTTCCTCATCAGTCCTCCCACAGATTCAGACAGAATTTCAGGATGTTTTCTCACTCTGCTGCTTTACAAATTAGACTACAAAGGGGGTCAAAACACTTTCAACACAGTACACAGTATTTACTTAAACCTCACAACTAGAGGAAGGTTTTTTTTAAAAAACTGAAGTATAGTTGATGTATAAGTTACAGGGTGTACAATATAGTGATTCACAAGGTTATACTCCATTTATAGTTATTATAAAATATTTTCTATATTCCCTGTGTTGTACAATGTCTTTTTAAAAAAAAACTTATTTATTTATTTATGGCTGTGTTGGGTCTTCATTGCTGCGCACGGGCTTTCTCTAATTGTGGCGAGCAGGGGCTACTCTTCCTTGCGGTGCATGGGCTTCTCATTGCGGTGGCTTTTCTTTGTTGCGGAGCACAGGCTCTAGGCGTGCAGGCTTCAGTAGTTGTGGCACACGGCCTTAGTTTCTCTGTGGCATGTGGGATCTTCCTGGACCAGGGCTCGAACCCGTGTCCCCTGCATTGGCAGGCGGATTCTTAAGCGCTGCACCACCAGGGAAGTCCCAACGTCTTTTTTTAAAAAACTTTTTATTTTATATTGGAGTTTAGCCAATTAACAATGTTGTGATAGTTTCAGGTGCACAGCAAAGTGACTCAGCCATATGTATATACATGTATCCATTTTCCCCCAAATTCCCCTCCTATCCCGGCTGCCACATAACATTGAGCAGAGTTCCCTTTGTTATACAGTAGGTCCTTGTTGGTTATACATTTTAAATATGGCAGTGTTGTACAGTATGTCTTTTACTTATTTTTTTATACCTAGTAGTTTGTACCTCTTAGTCTCCTACCCCTACAGTGCCCCCTGCAGAGGAAGCTTTTATTTTTTAATTATATACTTATTAAAATCTTTGGCTGCACCATGCTGCATGCAGGCTCTTAGTTCCCCGACCAGGGATCAAACCTGCGCCCCCCACGCTGGAAGGCAGAATCTTAACCACTGGATGGCCAGGGAAGTCTGAGAAAGCTTTGAAAGTAAAAGCAGACTCCATAAGATCCACTAATTATAGTTTTTTTTTTTTTTTGGAGGTACGCGGGCCTCTCAATGTTGTGGCCTCTCCCGTTGCGGAGCACAGGCTCCGGACGCGCAGGCTCAGCAGCCATGGCTCACGGGCCCAGCCGCTCCACAGCAAGTGGGATCTTCCCGGACTGGGGCACAAATCCGTGTCCCCTGCATTGGTAGGCGGACTCTCAACCACTCTCGCCACCAGGGAAGCCCACTAATTATGTTTTTAAAGCTATATATGTCAGCACTGCCTTTTACTTCAGTTAGCCCAGTTAGCCAGTAAGGTATAAAACCATATTTTCCCCCAAATTTTACAAATAATCAAAGCATTCATTTAGTGTCCACCACAGAGGGAGCACTGTGCTAATAACTCTAGGTGTGGTGCACTTTTTACCTTCAAAGAGTTTAGAATCTTTGTGCAGATTCTATGCAGACAGGCAATATACATATCAAAAGACTTATGCAACAGAAGAAAGATTACTAAGGCCCAAAATGGTCCAGAAAGGCTTTGAAAAAGCAAATGAAAGTGATAACGGGGTTTTCACAGACAACAGCAGTGAAAAGGGGAAGACTGGGTAAGAGAGAATAGAAAGATGTGAGTACAGAAGGAGCAGAAGGGAATAATAAATAGTGAGCTCTGCTCAGGGAAGGATGAGTATTCAGTGTGGTGAGGGAGCCAGTTCAAGTAAGAAGTGAAAGGCAGTGCAGTTAAAAAACTGAATGGGTTGGAATATAAAGAAACTTATAGCAAATTAAGGAAATTACATTTTGGAGGCAAAGCTGTGTTTCAGACAGATTAATCTAGGTATAAATATAACTTGGATTAGAAGGTGAGCAATTAGCTTGAAAGTGATACAGAACAGGTTTGGAGATTTAGTACTCTTCAGGACAGAAATGATAGCTGGCATGAGGCAAAGAGATGATATATCCAAGGCAGAAAGGGATATTCCAAGTAGAACTAAGGACTAAACTTGGGCACACTTAGATAAGGGCAGAGGAGAAAGGGAGACGTCATAAAATGACAACCAACAAGATGAGAAAGAAGAGGGAACATGACTGTACTGTCATAGATGCTGATGTATGAGCAAATTTCAAGGATGGAAGATAAGTGAAGTTGATGGACCCAGATACTGTTCTGATTTCACCTGTGAGAAGGCCTCAAAAACAAGTAACAAGCTGAAGTAAAGGTATCTAAGGGTTCTCAGCTCAAGGTACTCAGACCCTGACTTTTAGAAGCCTTGCTACTTGAAAACATATTTTTTAGGAACTTCAGGAAATAAGGCATTAGTTTTCTGGTGGCCCAGAGTCATAGGGACTGGCCACTAGTCTCTGAAGGTTTTAACTCTTTCTTTAAAATCTGGACACTAGGTCCTAGCCCAGCTTCCAAGTGAACCACTGGATGGAATTAGCATTATTCACTTGTTTATCACTCTGAATTTTAAATGGTTTTAAGAATTCTGATTGCTCTCTTATGCTTTAAAGTTTTATTTTCATTTTTCTTTTGTCCTTTAAATTTTTTCATTGTTCTAATTTTGTTTTATTATTTTGAGTGTCCTAGGATTGTCCTTACTGTACAACCTAGAACTCTGGCATTTGGTAAACTTGCTCAAATTAGAATTTTATGTTAATCGTATCCTGTTTCTTTGCAAACAATAATATACTATTTAGTCACTACTTCCTGCATTATAATATTTTTATTGCTTTTGCTTAGTATTCTATGATTTCTTTTAGAGTGGTAAGATTTTACTTTGATATGTTTGCTTGAAAGAGGAGACTGCAAATGTCAAGCTAGAAAGGAAGACTCAGACACAGAAGTAGGATTTAATGATTCAACCCCACCTCAGCTGGCACCCAGTACATGGCAGATTCAAAATAAATGTGTGTGTATACACACACACAGGACAAACATACATACATCTACTTCTTAGCCTCGTCCACTGAGAGGATGCCCAGGAGTAGCAATACCCTTTTAGCACTAAGTATACTTACTACCCAGATCTTGACTTCTAAATACCATTGTCCACTTAAAGGACCCAGGTGCTTTGAGAAATGGCCAATATCAAGGTTGACAAAGAGAAAGTACAAGATGAGAATGAAATATCATGTGTCAGAAAGGGTGGGCTCAAAGAATGATGGGGTGGGAACATGTCAAAAAAATTCATAAGTCAGCCTGACAAGGGTTCCCAAATCTAAGACAATCTGAACCTCATAACTGATAGCCATAGCAACAGAATATAACCCACTCAGTAAACAGGAAGCCATGAGTTCATATTGATATAAATAAATAAGAAAAGAAAGCTTTTCCTTATAGTATAATGCCAATTAATAAATGTAGAAGGAATGATAAAAATTAAAAAATCACCACTTGGCAACCATTAATCATGATTACTGAATAACTGATTCAGGCAAGAATTATCAATGGGTGTTAAAACTAGTGGGTGAAACTTTGATGAGGAACAAGATGTCTACAGAGTATTTACAAAATACTTATTACAAAGAGAAAAAGAACAACTTTACAGTGAAGAAACATGGTAGATATCACCTTCATCAAGTAACTACTAGTGACTGGACAACTGAAACTGAGCACCACTAGATAGAGCATTAAAATATCATTACTTTTTTCTGATATACCTGCCAAAAAATATTCTATGTTCAATGACATCCACATTTTAAAAGATGTTTTGTTCACATTTTGCAAATAAGACTCCTGTAAAACATTAAGACTGTTTTGAATTTAAATACATAAAGTTTGAGAAGCATTATTATATAGTAAGAAAGTAAAATAAAGCTCATTTGAAAAGGCCAAAATATTTAAGATTTAAAACCACAGGAATGAGGCATGTACCTGCCTTTAAAACAGGAACAGTAAGAACAACAAATCTTTCAAGGGCTTTCAAAGCTTACCTTAAATTTATACTTTGTACTACGTCTGAGATTTTTCACTGTGTAAGCAAGGTCTTCTCCATCATATTTAGGCTTAAAACCATACCCCTGGAAAGGGAAAATAAGTCTTCATTAGAGGTCTAACAGCAGAAATATGGGGAATAAGGAGTATGTGAAAAGACTCAGGTCCTCTTCATCTTCTGTTACGTGCAATGTGATTAATGCTTGGTTGAGGGTAATCTTCACCTTGATGCTTCTACCTTGAGAAGACAGATCCAGAAATGCTACTGAACATTTGTAGGAGGATGGAGAAGACCACTTATTCTCAGTAAATACAGTAGCCAAGAGAAGATCTTTGTGTTGAGGGAAAATGAGAGACAATGGTAACATCACCATCAGTAAGCTTATCCCTAGAACTAACAGGAATTTCCCAGACAGATGTTGCAAGAGCTAAACAAAACCATAACTATTTAACAATTTAACTTACCCTGAACACATAACTGTGTTTAGGTGAATAGATGAATAGTTGGTTGTGCTGGCAGGTTGTGATGTCACTTAGGTTTGGCATTATTTTATAGCCCCAGGGACAATGCTTCACTACTTTCCCAATGTTATTTTTAAAAATTAAAAAGACTGAGATATAATTCCCAAACCATAAAATTCCCATTTTTAAAGTATAAAGTTCAATGGTTTATAGTATAGTCACAAGCTTGTGAAACCATTGTTTAATTCCTAGTTCCAGAATAAAGCCTGTACTTTACTTTCTGGTTAGCAGGCACTTTCTCTTTTCTTATACACCAATATACTTTCTATCTCTATGGATTTGCCTATACCCATAGAAATGGAATCACACAATATGCAGTTTTCTATGACTGGGTTCTTTATTTAGCATAATGTTTTCAAGGCTCATTCATGTTGTGGCATATGTCAGTACTCCATTCCCTTATATGGCTGAATGATGTTCTACTGCACGGATATATTACACTTTGTTTATCCATTCATCAGTTGATGTTTCGGTTATTCCCACTTTTTGGCTACTATGATTAATGCTGCTGTGAACATTGGTGTACAAAGTTTTGTACAAACATGTATTTTCAATTCTTCTGGGTATACACCTAGAATGGACCAAGCTATTTTTTTAAAATTAATTTTTATTGGAGTATAGTTGCTATACAACGTTGTGTTAGTTTCTACTGTACAGCAAAATGAATCAGCTATACATATACATATAACCCCTCTTTTTTGGATTTCCTTCCCATTTAGGTCACCACAGTGCATTAAATAGAGTTCCCTGTGCTTTACAGTATGTTCTGATTAGTTGTCTAGCGACAAAGCCAGTTTTGACTCATATTGCTTCAAAGTAACTCTGAAAAGCTATGGAACTATATATAACTAGGAGAAGACAGCCTAACTCTTGTTTAGCTCAGTTCTATCTAGCTCACAGGAGATGAGACATTGGTAACTAGATTCAGGCTGCACTATATAGAATCATGTGAGGCTCTTCAAAGTTTCTGTGGCACTTGGCGAATCAATGCATGAACACAGTTGGAGAAGGGAGACATTCTCTTTTCTTATCTTTTAGAGTTGCTTAGTCTAAGGTTGTGGTGACCCTTCCCTCTCTTTATTTTCCCCAAAACATATATACTTAAAATGTAGTCTGTGTTGTTCCCAGGCATAAAATGTATCCAAACACACATAGAAACCAAAACCCCCTCTAACACATCAAGAAAACAAAAGGCTGAGTTGTCCCCCACTTCCAGTCCCTCCCAAACAGTAACCAACCAAGGTTTCAAAGCATTTGGGAAACGATCTAACTATTGTGGCAATATTTACTGTATCAGGATTAATGTTACACTGAAATGTTTTAAATACCATATTTAAAATACATACTTACTGAAGTTTCTTCCTCCATCTCTAAAATATAAGAAATTCCTTCATCTGATGGTGTTCCTGAGGGTTTACTCCATTGTAAGGATAACCAAGTAACCCCAGCTTTAATTAATATAGGACTTGCTGGCATAGAAGGGGCACAGCCTGAGGTGTAATATAAGACGTCTTCACTAAAACCACTGTTGAAGCAAATGGTTTTTAAGAAGGAATGAAAAAAAGTTATTTTTTTATAGCCAAAGAACTCATTTTTTTTTTAAAGAAGATGTTGGGGGTAGGAGTTTATTAATTAATTAATTTATTTTTGCTGTGTTGGGTCTTCGTTTCTGTGAGAGGGCTTTCTCTAGTTGTGGCAAGTGGGGGCCACTCTGCATCGCGGTGCGCGGGCCTCTCACTATCGCGGCCTATTGTTGTGGAGCACAGGCTCCAGACGCGCAGGCTCAGTAGTTGTGGCTCACGGGCCTAGTGGCTCTGCGGCATGTGGGATCTTCCCAGACCAGAGCTCAAACCCGTGTCCCCTGCATTAGCAGGCAGATTCTAAACCACTGCGCCACCAGGGAAGCCCAAGAACTCATTTTTGATAAGTGACATTTTTGGGGCAAATGATAATTTTGATAACTAATTATAATCCAATAATATATCTTGGATTTGGTAATATCTTTATGGTAACCAGGTCAGATACCTAAAAGTGAATTAGTATTCTTTTAAAACAGCAATTAATGTAATTAACAAATTCTCTTATAGCTTTGCTAGGTTAGTAACACATCTTAACTATATCAACGAAGTGGTAACTAAAGCAGACTTTTTAGTGGATAATTTGGACTGTGAATAATTTATACAAATGAATAGTCTAAAATATCTACATTAAAATGTATCTTACCTTGGACCATAGTCATTTTTGGCTGATAGTCTAAATTTACAACCCATTGCTGGTGACAGTTTAGTAATTTTAAATTGTTTCTGTAAGCCCGTGTAACACTGACAAAATTCTCCATTTCCTTTTCCCTAAAAGAAACAGTTATTATATATCATTGTACATTATTGTAAAAAGAAATTCACATTAATTCCTAATCGATAGTAACATATTAGCTAGTGTACACTGAAAGTCATCTTTGTTTACATGCATGTCATGAATCTCAAGAAAAGTCTAAGATAACACATCTTTTATATGATACTCACTGTTCATTGACTCAGAATTCAAAAACTGAAGAGCAGGCATCTCTGTATAGCTTCTTGAACCAAGCACCCTGTTTTATAGCTGATGCTTAACCTCTGGCTTTTAGTAAAAGCAACTCTTTCTGGGTATGGATCCCACAATCTCTATGGGGGAACTGGCAGCGATGGAAATAGGTTGATCTTTGATATGCATAACTGGCAGCTTTCCTCAACCTATGAAAAGTTCTATGCAAACAGTTTCAAGAAAAGGTCCCTATGCATCCCCAAACCACCTAGATAGCTGCTAAACTTCCTTAAAGATTTTGGCACTACTACTGCTTAGATTTAATACTGAAAGAGTATAAACAGAGAGAAAAATCCCATTACAGGCATTAAGATGGGGGAGAGAAAAGTCTGTAGTTCAGGACAACTGAAGAGTTTTAGAAATTTAAGATGCTACATAAAATCAACAAACTTTTTTTATTTTCTACACATTTCTCATTATTGTGTGGTAGAGGTAAAGGGTGGTTAGGGTGACCTCTGCTTCAAAGAAAACCTTTAGTCTGAATCTGGTTGCTTTATTGAACTCTAATGTTAGTTTTCATAGTGTTTATAGTTGATTCTATCAAGTTATCTAAATAGAAAATCATGTCATCTCTAAAAAAATGATAATTTTGCTCCCCCAGCCCAGCCACCATAGCTCTACCTCTTGTTTTGATTCCAAATCATACTGTATTAGCTATAACTTCCTGAATAATGTCAAATAAAGGTGGGGAAAACTGGCAACTCTGACTTGTTTTTGCTTTGACTAGAAGTGCTTTTATTGTTTAGTGATAGTACTGCACTTAGTACAAAACTACCAAATAAGGAATTACCTTTCTATTCCTAATTTGTTTTGAGTTTTAAATGAGATGGGTGATACATTTTATGAAATATCTGTCATAATTTATTAAGATGATATGGTTTTTCTTCTCAGTTACAGCAATAGACTTCCTAATTCTGAATTCTCTTAGACCTTCTGGAATAAAACTTACTTGGGTTGCGCCTCAATCTGAATTCCCAAATTATCAGTGGAATTTCTTCTACTCCCTCTGGTCCCTCCTCTTAGCTGCAGTGAAGCAGCAGGGCAAAAGAGAACATGATATATATAAATGACAGTAAAACAAAGTACTAAACAATAAAGCCCAGTATGTTTGCTGTGGTAGGCTGAATAACAGCCCCCAAAGTTATCCAGATCCTAATCCCTGGAACCTGTGAATGTTACCTCATATGGTAGCAGGAACAGTACAAATGTGGTTAAGGTAAGGCTCTTGAGATGTGGAGAGATTATCCTGGATTATCTGGGTGGGTCCTAAATGGAATTACAAGTGTCCTTTTTAAGAGGGAAGCAGAGAAGGACTTGAAGACAGAAGAGGAAGAAGGTCATGTGCTTATGGCAGCAGGGGGAGAAAAGGCAATCTGATGTGGCCATGAACCGAGTAATGAGCACAGCCTCCAGAGGTGAAAAAGGCAAGGAAATGGGTTCTGCTCTAGAGTCCCTGGAGTAAGCACGGCTGTGGTGACACCTTGATTTTGGCCCAGTGAAAGCCATTTTGGATTTCTGGTTTCGAGAATTATAAGAGAATAAAAGTGTTGTTTTAAGCCACTCAGTTTGTGGTAATTTGTTAAAGCAGTCACAGTAAATGAACATGCCTGCCTTTAAGGCTGATGTGAAAGAAAATATTCCATCAAGTTAATTCACCAAGTGATAGCTTTGATGGTGGTTTAGTTGAAAACAACTAGTACACTGGGAAGTCTGGTCAGTAATGGTTTCTAAGAACACCATCAGCTGACTCATACACCATAAACAAAAAGGTATTTCAGCCTGAGGATATGCATACATTTTAGCCTAATTTAAAAAGTTTAAATGTACTTACCTCATCCCATTCTAAAATAAAACTTTGGATTTTAGAACCATTGTCACTAGGTGCCTAAAACAAACACCAAAAAACAAACAAAATGAGTACAAATTAGTACTTTTATAAAAGATATTGTGATGATCCAATCTAAGGCATCTATTGTGTGCTGCAGATGTTCTCTGGGATTTAGCCCTGGAAAAATGGACACAGAGAATACAGAAATACATGCATATCCTATAATCCTTTTAACTTCAAGAAAACAAATCAAGAGGCTACTCAAATTTTTATGAACACTGAACAATCTCTTTTATCAAGATCCCTTTTATAATCCTTTTTTTTTTTTTTTTTGTAGTACGTGGGCCTCTCACTGTTGTGGCCTCTCCCGTTGCGGAGCACAGGCTCCGGACGCGCAGGCTCAGCAGCCGTGGCTCACGGGCCCAGCCGCTCCGCGTCATGTGAGATCTTCCTGGACCGGGGCACGAACCGGTGTCCCCTGCATCGGCAGGCAGACTCTCAACCACTGCGACACCAGGGAAGCCCTATAATCCTTTTTTAAAAAAAATTTATTATTTTTGGCTGCGTTGGGTATTTGTTGCTGTGTGTGGGCTTTCTCTAGTTGCGGTGAGCAGGGTCTACTCTTTGTTGCAGTGCACAGGCTTCTCATTGCGGTGGCTTCTCTTGTTGCAGAGCACAGGCTCTAGGCGTGCATGCTTCAGTAGTTGCGGCTTGCGAGCTCTAGAGCGCAGGCTCAGTAGTTGTGGTGCTTGGGCTTAGTTGCTCCGTGGCATGTGGAATCTTCCCAGACCAGGGCTCGAACCCATGTCCCTTGCATTGGCAGGCGGATTCTTAGCCACTGAGCCACCAGGGAACCCCTATAATCCCTTTAAAAAATAAATAAATAAACTTTGCCTTTTATCAGAAGGTTTTATCAACTTTAAGCTCCTGGGATAGATCCTGTCATTTTCATTAAAACTCAACTTACAATCTGAAAGTGATATTGTGTAATACACTAAAAAGTGAAAGAACTAGTGTTCTGAAAGAAACTCCAAGAGGGCATACTGTCTGGATCTCTGCTTCTAGACTCCACGTGTCAACTGCCTAAGACTGCTAATTCACCAATCTGTTAATTTTCAGTGGTGAAAATTTCAGCTTTTTTGGTAATTTTTCCCCCAGTATTTAATCACTCTAAAACTAAAGAATTTCACCTTCATTTCAGTACAATGAAGAATTGTTCTTTTCCTCTAGGACTTTTGAATGTGCTCCTGCATATCCATACAGGTGAAATATCTGTTTATAACTATTACTGCCTAGACCTTAATTCCATTTTACAAGGTAGTTGTGGTATACTTCTAACAGTTACTGTATTCCCCCAAATGCAACTACTGTGCAACTTGGGAAAGCTTATACTTAATTTTACTCAGAAATTTACCAAGACCTAGGTATCATTTCAGAAAATCATGTCACCAGTAACAATGATGTCTGTAGTGTGTGAATTACCAATTCTATCTAGAATCTTTCCATTTCATTACATCTTCTTGTATAGCTGGGCACAAATATTTATATATTAAAAAATACATTATTCTATTAAAAATAATTTTATTCCTCCTTTAAGGCATATTAATATTTTAAAAACTATGAGTCTAGTTATTATGAATCTCATTTTAGGATAAAATTCAGGATATAAAGGTGTCATTACAGAGTATTATAGAAAGTAGTAATGAGCCTGAGAATTACACATTGCAGTGTCATCACAAATTCAGTGTAAGGGCTGCTAATTATAAATCAATCTTTTCTGCTATACTTACATTATAGTAAGAAAAACTGATAAGAGTGTTATTTTAGGATATAAGGAACAAATGCCTATTTAATACATGTGAAGAGCAAGAGCAAGTTAGCTTTTTGTCTCCCAAAACAAATGAAGTTTAATACTACAGAAGAAAAAAAGGAAAACAAATGTCCAGTTGGAAATATTCTAGAGAATATTCTTACCTTCCATTGCAAAGTGAGTGAATTTTTGGTCCGATTGGCTATCCTTGGTGGATTAGGTATGTCAGGTTCACAGCTCAAGGTGGTAAAGGTTTCAGCTTCGGAAGGAGTTCCCTTTATAGAATTGTATTCTGCCTGGACTCTAAGGTGATAGAATAAATTGTTTTAACCTGCAGATCGAATCACTGTATCCTACCATTCTATAGCATCACCTTTAAGTACAGGCAAGTCAGTAAGATGCCCTTTAAATGTTCTATTGAGAAAATATGTATATCAGAAATAAAGGGTGACCCTTAAAAAAAAGAAAAATAGAATAGGCCAGGGGCTTTCATATTTTTCTGACTGCCGAAAGTAAGGATACACTTTAAACTGTGACTGTGTCTCTGAGATATGCATTTATACACACACACACACACACACACATTCATGCATGCACAAGTACCCTGAAACAATATCCTTAACTAGGGTATAATATACTGATACTTTCTATTCCATTTGATTATATTTAACTTTAAAAAATTCTGAGTATAACCCACAAAATTAATTTCATGATTCAATAATGGTTGCAATCTACAGTTTGAAAAATATTAGGTTGGATGATACTTTGGGTTTATCCATAGGATGTATAATTGAAGAATTAATTTAATAGTTTAATAGGAATAATCCCAACTACAAGTGTACTTTTTAAAAATAGAGGTGACTGACTAAATCGTTATACTGAGTCCCAGCTGGGGAGACCCTAGAGTCTATAAAATAATTTCGGTAAATTATAAAAGAACTGTGCAGAACAAAACAGTAGTATCTAAGTTATCCTAATTAAATGTTATGAAATTCTCAGAGTTTTAATATCCCAAACTTGTACAAAATAGGATGGAGTAAAAATATGTAAGTAGCAAATATTATTTATGATTCTGTTTTGTAAAAGTTTCAAAGGCTGGGACAATTTTCTAGTGCTGAATTAGATATTATAGCTATATTATACATATTATCTGTATATTCATTATAAACCTTAGGTCCTACAAACACGGTGATTTACTCTTCACTATAACATTTGAGTTAAATGTTTTTGTTTTTTTGGGAAAGTACTGATAATTATACCACAAGAAAAATCGAAGTCCACAAAACCCATGTTTTTAATCCAAAATTAATATTTAAATTATATTCTAGACTTTTAAGGAAATCATTAAAAACAAACAAACCCTATGCTATGCCATATAAAAGCAACATATAGGAATTCCTTACTTTGCATGGTAATCTGTAGCTGGTTTGAGATCATTTAAAGTGACACTGGTTTCTTCTCCTCTGGAGAAAAAAAAGGCAACATTTCATTGTCTGATAAAGCATTCCAGAGGATATGTATTATTTACACTACAGTTTGTGGTACTTTATGAAATTATACTGCTTACTTTTCCAACTGTAACCACATTCAGATTGCACTAATATGCAATTTATGTAATTAAGATATATGCCGAACTTAAGCATGTACCTGAATACCACTTTAAAACAAAAAGGTATGCTAAGCAAATCAATTGTGTAAGCCAGAATTTTTTTCCCCCTGTGGAGTTAGGGAAGGTATTTAGCTTACTGAAGAAACAGAACCGTTTTCAATTATTTGAAAATCCACTGGTATATAATTAAAATGCTAAATAACACATGTACTACTGAAATCAAACCTACCAAATTTCTAAAAGGATTCTGCCACTAATGGATTTTATTTAAAATATAACATGGAACTATTTAAAATGTTACAGTTTAATGAGTTGATTAAAAAAAACTGAATCATAATTTAAGGTAAAGCATTTTTTATGGCCACTATTAAATTTTCAAATATAATAGCACATATTTTCTTAAATAATCATTTGATACAACTATTATTTGGGTATGTAGCCAACAAACTAGCCTGTTTTCTCTTCCTTTTCTTATAAATCACTGTTTTCTGTTTCATTTCCTTCAGTTAAGTTTCTTTCCTTTCCACTTTATGGACTTCTTCCTCCAAACTCCCACACCTCCCTCCCACTTTCCTTCCACAGCTATCCTGTTTCTCAAATCAAAGCCAGTGAAAGGAATGAGAAAGGAAACATGTCTCACTGATAGAAGTGCACCTTAATGAATCAGGCAGTTGTAGCAGCAGCCTCAGAAAGAGACCTTAATTGGTACAGGGTAAAAAAGGTGACTAAGGTTGACTAATGTCCCTCTTGTGCTCTCTGGTCAGGCTGCAAATGGAGATAAATCCTTCCTTTTAGAAAGCAGCCATATCAAACTAGAGCAGCCATTAACACAAAAAGAAACCTTTATGTTGATGGTCCTTTACCCTCTGTTTACCTCTTAGGTAGTTTTTGTCTCTTTTAAGAAAAAGAAATAGAATAAACACAAGGAAGTCTCAATAGAGAGAAGGAGACAGGACATTTTTATAACCTTATGTTGCTAGATGACAGTCACTGGAGCAGTTTCTCTTTCCTTTCTTCCCCATACTAGCTATTTTTTTGAAAAAAGATACCAAGAAGGCTGATGTATCCAGTGTTGTGTGTTAATAATGATCATTCAAATGGCTAACCACCTCCTTTACAGTCTTCCTGGTGGTGAAATTATAACTAGTAATCGACTTTACTTTTTTTCATCAGAATAAGCAATTTCTATATGAATAAGAAGAGAAAAATAATTTATTTTACAACCTTCAATCATAAATGTCACAGTTTTAGCCACTGATACTTTCTAAGGCTTCTTGGTATATAATATGCTTTAGAACCAAGAAAAGAGAACTGTGGTTTTTCAAAGTATGATTATTAACATACCAACACACAAATGAGGAACAATGGTACTAAATTCATTTTTCAATGGGATATGAGCTTGTACATATAAGAATTAAATCCAACTCCCTAGAGGAGCAATATCACATTGCATGAGTTCACAATATAAGAGTTCTCCGTTTCTGGTCCTGGCTTCTACATACTACAATTTATATTTATGTCTCAGGAATACGTGAATAGTGAAATATTTATTAGGGAGCCTACTGAAAAATAAAAAAGCTGAATGTGGGCAATGAAAGTGATTATTCCAAGGGAGTGTAGACAGAAATGTGAACCAGCTGGCATGTGGACTATTTACATTGAAATTACTTTCACTGGTCAACTTATAGATTCAAAATAAAAGCATGCAGAGGGAAAATAGCACAGAATTAGTTTTAAGCTGTTTTTGATAAACCATTAACTTATATAATGGGACGGAGTAAAACATAACAAATACCTACACATATACACTTTTATATTTCCCATCTTTTCCAGTACTTGAGACCAGAATTTCATAACCATAGAGCTCTGGTACAGTAGTCTCATCTGTTTCGCCATTAATGAGGCTGGAAGGAGGTGACCAGGTAAGTACTACTGTCCTTGCCTGGATGTCTGAGGCCTGCAAAAACATAATATTTGAAAGCTCTTTGAAACAACTGTAATGTGTACAACAAACAGTAAAA
This sequence comes from Kogia breviceps, assembly GCF_026419965.1. Lineage (NCBI taxonomy): Eukaryota > Metazoa > Chordata > Mammalia > Artiodactyla > Physeteridae > Kogia > Kogia breviceps. The sequence goes on from NC_081325.1 coordinate 19,172,582, forward strand.
AAGTCTAATGGGGTTTCAAGATTAAATAAAATATATCTAACTACTTACATAAAATGGCTCACAAATAGAAACCTGTCCTTTTGTAGATGAGATACAATTTGCTGTGCAAGGGTGGATAGGTTCAACAAAGGTTTAAAGACCATTTGGGGCCGTCTAAAACTATTAGTGTAAACATCATATACAGTCGAAAGAAGGGCAGAAAAAACCCACTTGTAACATGCTTGAAAGGGTTCCATTTCCTCACTTTAGAAAGTGTCTAACAATAAGAAAAAGACCAAAAATTCAATGGAAAAATGAGCAAAGGACATGGACTGTCCAAAGAAATATAACTGAATAATATTTAAAATATAAAAATATATAAAATATATCTAACTACATTCATAATTAAATAAATGTAAATTAAAACAAGATACTACTTTTCATCCACGGGGTTAGGGAAGATTAAAATTAATTAATGGATGAAATACTGGATTAACATCTAGTGTGGTGAGGGTCTGGAGAAATGGGTGGTCTCTTAAATGAGGATAGGAGTATAGATTGGTACAATCCCTATGTAGAGCTACTTGGGAACCATTATAAAAATGTGTTTACTTTTTGATTCAGGAATTCTACTTCCAGGAATTTTTTTTCATGATAATATTCCGTAAACTTACATAAGTACATAAATATACACCCTTAAGAATACTCGTCGCAGCACTCTTAATAGTGGCAAGAAACTGGAAATATTGGTATAGCTTCTTAACATATTACTACTATGTAGGTGTTCAAAAAATGAGGTAGACATGTACGTGCTGACATTTAAAGAGACCCTCAATATACTGGTGCTATGTAATAGAGGAAAAACGGAAGCTGCAAAGCAATATATATGCTATGATTTCAGCAGTGTTAAAGAAATTAAAAAATGCATACAAATATCTGAAAATGTACTGTAAAAATGTACTAATCCTTACCTTTGGGGATTTTGTGAGTATGTGTGGTGGGATGAAGAGAGATATGAGAGAAAAAAAGGAGGTCTTAATAGCATTTTTACATTTTGGATTACTTTTATAAAAAAAGTCTAATAAAGAGGGAAAAAAAGTCTAGGGATTTGATTTAAACTAAAGATTGGTAAGAAAGGTATCAGATTATATCAATACCCAGACATTAATGTAAAAGCTTGCTTTAAAATTATCTACATTTAATGACTATCTTAGTCAAAGACAATAAAACAAACAGAAACAAAACCACTAACCACTAGGATGAAGCCCCTATCTTGAATTAGGCAGAATAAACAATCTATACACAAGCATAACTTTCTCTACTTTTCAAAGCTCGAGTAAGTTTAGAAGACTGTTACTGTATTTATTTTGCTTCTGTTGAGTCACAGGAAATGTAATATTTACTGTCATGCTGTCTTGAAAAAGTCTCAGTACAGAACTATGTTTCATTTACAATGGACTTAACAGTGATTCCTTGTTTTAACCAGTGCCCATCTGGCTATTAATCTGTAACTGTGTAAGGTTTTCTTTCCTTTTTTAAACAAACATACTGTTAACATTACATATATCTATACCCTTTAGAGTTTCTTGATTTTATGGGATGATCATAACTGTGTTAAAACTGTGAGAACAGGGAAGTGAACAGTATTCTGAAGGTAGGTCAGTTAATAGCATTAACTGGCATCTACATTATAAAGCTTACTAGGCTTTGTGGGTACTGATTACATCATCAAAAGCATAGGCAGTAGAGAAAAGACTAAGCAGGGAGACAGAAGACTTGTCACTAATATGCTTGGTGATACTAAACTCTCAACCTTTTAGGTTCCAAGTGTCATCTATAAAAATGAGTGAAATGATCTGTTTACCTTAATTAAATACAGTATATATTTTTTTTCTTTCTTTCTTTTTTTTTTCGGTATGTGGGCCTTTCACTGTTGTGGCCTCTCCCATTGTGGAGCGCAGGCGCAGCGGCCATGGCTCACGGGCCCAGCCGCTCCGCGGCATGTGGGATCCTGCCAGACCGGGGCACGAACCCGTGTCCCCTGCATCGGCAGGCGGACTCTCAACCACTGCGCCACCAGGGAAGCCCTAAATACAGTATATTTTAAATGGCTTTTTGGGGGAACAAATCTATATTTACAGAAAAGTTGGGAAGATAGTATACATACAGAGTTCTGTATACTTTCTACCCAGTTTCCTCTAATGTTAACATTTTATATAATGATGTATTTCTGTCAAAACTAAGAAATTAACACTGGTAGAATACTATCAATTAGAATTTTAACTAAACTAAATAGACTTTTCCAGGATACTATGTTGAATTTACCAAGTATAGCTTAAAAAAAAATTAGACACACTGCTAATTTCAACTTTTCTAGACAATCCATTTTTACAGAAAAAATCTTGGTCCCAACTCATTCTTTAAAAAAGATATTTTATTACTTGCATATAAATGTTAAGGCACAAAAGATGTGATTACACTAGGGTTGCTGTGGAAAACTTCATGAGAAGTGAATTTTGAATAGATTTTTAAAGGATTTGGGATGGGATATAATTTTGGTAGAAAAGAAATGGGGGGACTTCCCTGGTGGTCCAGTGGTTAGGACTCTGTGCTTCCACCGCAAGGGGCACGGGTTCGATCCCTGGTCAGGGAACTAAGATCCCACATGCCGTGCAGCATGGCCAAAAAAAAAAAAAAAAAAAAAAAGAAAGAAAGAAATGGGTAAGCTGTTGGAACATGTGTGAGTGTGTATTTTAAAAAGTTACCTAGTAATTTCATGCTCATGCATCCTTTTAATGGTCCACTATCTCTCTCTCTCTCTTTCTCCCTTAATCTATGGTTCTCATGAGCATGAAATTACTAGGTAACTTTTAAAAATACACACACATGTTCCAGCAGCTTACCCATTTCTTTTATAGGAGAACGAGGAAATGATCAACAATGTCAAACACTGGAGGGAGATCAAGGAGAATGAATGTAGTCTGAAAAATGCCTAAAAATGCTGTTTTCTGGTGCTGGTTTCAGAAGGATGTAACCAGTTGTAGTAAAGAAGAAAGAGAAGTGGACTGCCATTAAGGTACTGTGAAATTCCTGTGTAAAGGTGAGGTTGTGTGTGTGTGTGTGTGTCTCCAGAAAAAAGTAGATCCTAGAAATTTATAGTGAAAAAATGGATAAAGCATGGAATTCAGTTTGGCATGGGGAGAATTAAAGGTAAAGAAGAAATCTAAGATAATACTGATACTGTGAGCCAGAGAAATCTGAATGAGTAAGTGTTCACTGATGGAAGTACTGAAAGGAATTAGAAAACTAAAGGGATCTAATCCAATTCCTTCTTTATTTTAGAGGAACAATGAAGAAGAGAAAATAGTTTAGGAAAAATGATGAAGAATTTGGTTTTCTAGATGAAGTTCTAGTTGTTGGCAAAACATACAAACTTGGGTATTCTTTAGGATGCTTCAGGAAATGTGGTTCTAGAGGAAGAGGTGAATAATGAGGGCTAAAAATACAGATACAGAAATCATCTGAAATATGTCTTCTATTTGTATGCTACTTTAGAAGTAAAATTTCCTTTTATATCCACCTCACTTGATCCTTATAATTATGCTCTAAAGCAGGCAAAACAGACATAACTTCATTTCATAGATGAAACACATTCAGAAAGGTTAAGTGACTTGTCTGAGGTCACTCAACTAGTGACTAGGGCCTGAATAATTCAGTTCTTTTTTTGCTACACAATGCTTCCATTTTTTGTTTTAAAAAATTAAAAAAATTAGTTTTATCTTTTGGTCGTGCCACACGGCATGCAGGATTTTACTTCCCCAACCAGGGACCGAACCCACACTCCCTGCAGTGCAAGTGTGGAGTCTTAACCACTGCACTGCCAGGGAAGTCCCCACAATCCTTACATTCTGAATCCACTTCTAGACAGTAGCTGAAAATAGACATGACTGTGTAAAAATACGTGTGAGTACTGACAAAGACTAAATGGTAGTAGGCAAACATGAAAACAGAAGTGGTTGAATTATGTACAGTATATTTTAACTTTTGAGGAAGCCTGTGGTCTTTGTTGGGTAGTGATCAAAACCATTCTTGAAGAAAAGCTGTCTGTTGGGTTAAACAACGTCTAGCTAGGAAGCTACTGAAATGGTAATACCTGATTCTTGTCTGCGTGTGAGGATTAGGAAGTGAGAGAAATATTCTGAAGATAAGTCAAAGGTTGAGCCTAAGGAACCTTGTAGTAAGATACTGGTTCTAGTAACCACACAGAAAGGGGTAATAATTCTGAGAGTAAAAAGGTAATGACAGGTCTAATTTTAAGCATTATTAAAGATGTCAGTAGATTTTTTTAAAAACAGTATTTTATTTATTTTTTAAACTAATTTATTTTATTTATTTTTGGCTGCGTTGGGTCTTTGCTGCTGTGTGCAGGCTTTTGCTAGTTATGGCGAGCAGGGGCTACTCTTCATTGTGGTGGGTGGTCTCCTCATTGCGGTGGCTTCTCTTGATGTAGAGCACAGGCTCTAGGCACGCGGGCTTCAGTAGTTGTGGCTTGTGGGCTCAGTAGTTGTGGCTCGTGGGCTCTAGATCACAGGCTCAGTAGTTCTGGCTCATGGGCTTAGTTGCTCCGCGGCATGTGGGATCTTCCCGAACCAGGGCGGAGCAACTAAGCCCGTGCGCCACAACTACTGAGCCTGTACTCTAGAGCTCATGAGCCATGACTACTGAGCCCACGAGCCACAACTACTGAAGCCCGCGCACCTAGAGCCCGTGCTCTGCAACAAGAGAAGCCACTGCAATAAGAAGCCTGTGCGCCACAACGAAGAGTAGCCCCCACTCGCTGCACCTAAAGAAAGCCTGCACGCAGCAACAAAGACCAATGCTGCCAAAAATAAATAAATTTATTTAAAAAAAATTCAGTTTGTACAAGCACCTTAATCTTTTTTCTTATCTGATGGAAATATTTTTTCTATTAGAATGATAGCCTTTATTTAGGCTATTCTAAAAATATGCAGAAAATTTTATGTAGCCAGTTTTGCTGTCATACCTTTTTCTGATTTCTTCTATTACATCTACACAAAAAAAGGACTGGGGAGTATTAACTTTCTTCTGTGGTTTGATTTTAACTCTTTTTGTATATGGAGTTAATTGGATATATTTAATTTGGAAATAATATAAATGGGTTTTTTAAAAAATGATAATCAGTTGTACCTACACTCCTTATTAGATCTTTGCTTGGTCATTTCCAATGTCATTGAGCATATATTAAAAACTTGTTTAAAAATTCTTGGTTGAGTATTCTGCTTCACTGATTAAACTAAACTATCTCACCTTATGTCAGATCTGTACTGTTCCACTACTGACCTCACATTCCTTACATATAGTTAAGTTTTAAACAAGGCCTGAATATACCAAAATCCTATATGAATATACTAAACATAAATGTCAAGAAAATACATAAGATACTTACCACTGGTCTGACAATGTTGGAAAGAAGTGCTTCAAAAGCTTTAGTTTCTTCATCTTTTTCTTAAAAAAAAAATTTTTTTTGAATATTAAAAAAAAATGAACCTAAATGCAATCATCCCACTCCCTTCCCAATATGTCTTCTAAAACATATACTAAGTGGTTGGTATTTGAGAGTTTTATTTTCTAGTTTTTACCTCTTAGTTCATATTCAGCAGCTTGTGGCTCTTTAGAGTTCTGCCTCAGTTTCTATGTCTGTTTTGACCACGGTTACTAATTATAATACCACTATATACATCTGAACTAGTCAATAAGTTTTACGGAAAGTATATTTTTATACTTAAAAAAAAAGTAAAGAATACTCTCTCTCTGGAAAGTCCTTATTTGCCAATCTCATACCTCTTAATGACAAGTTAAGTATTTGTTTCATGACATGCCTTAACTGTGGTTCCCAAAATAGGAATATAATTGACTTGACCATAACTTATAGCCACCACTGAGGTATCTGAAACTTTAGCTTAACTCTTCTGAAACATCAGTGCTGAAAAGAATGATCAGAAGGTCTCAAAAATATGGGAGAACATTTTGATAACATCGTTAATATACAAGCAAAGAGGTTGTTAAAGGATTAAATTTGTTGATGGGGAATGGAAATTTTAAAGAAAAGGAAGTAATGCTCAGAGTTCATATGGTGAAAGTCACAGGTTAAAGGAAGGATCCAAGGGAAAACATGGGGATTTTGAAACAAGAGAACTTTTGAAGAAAGAAATGGACAATACTCTATCCTAACTACAAAGTATATAAATAGATTGGTGAATGACAGAACTAGGTGCTATCAGGAACTTGCATATAAAGAAGCTGGGAGGATTAAAGAGTTTTGATAAAAATCAGCATAGCCTTATCTAGGTACAGAAAGAAGAAGGAAAGGAATCTGGATGAACTTTGAGTTTTCCTATCAAAGAGAAATTTCTCTTGGTTAGAAAAGTTTAGATATAGGTGAAATTATTAATTGAGCTTTCCCAAAATATAAAAAGAAATACCCTAGTAACAATTTAGATTCTAAAACTTTCCCCTCACATTTAAGAAGTGTTAGGCTATTAATCGACAGTTTATGTGAAGCATGACGAAATGACTGAAAGGTTAGAATATACTTTTAGTAGGTTAAATGATGATAAAAAGTACAATTAGAATATATTTTAAATAGTTACCTTCTACTTCTGTATCAATTTGTGCACCACCTTTCCCCCTTCCTGACTTGTTCTTTGCTGATCCTATGTTTACACCACTAGCATTCTGCCCTTTCATAAGCCCATTATGTTCATTTATGGGAGAAGGGCATTTCTGGGGTGATGATGGTGGACTGTTCATTTTATCCTTCTGTGTTCCTTGGCGATCTTTTAATTTTTTCTGCAAACGTTCATATGTCTTACTAGATCTTTCATCTCTAAAGTTGGACCTTCCATGTGTAGAGTGGGCATCTAAGAAGAAATAAAAAATAAAAGACATTTAAAAAGGTCACTGTCTCCAAACTCATTTATGGCATGAGAAAAGAACAGGAAATAAATCTATCTATATTATATAAAACTTATTATAAAATATTTCAAAGAATAATCTTGCATAACAAATCTACTTCTGTGTCTCCACCAACTGAAAGAACCAAGCTTTGTGACTTGATTATAACTGTAATCTTACAGCCACTTCTTTCCTTCCTCTTTTCTCAACTATTAATCTCCATAGAAACAGCTTGGTGGTATATGCTATGACTATTACAGGTGGGGAATAAGAGCTGAACTGAGCTGTGTACAGTTCTGCTTTTACTCTTTTGTAGCCATTACTTTTAGCATCTCTTTCAACTTCAAACATATCAACTAGTAAACAGAAAATCTCCACCTACCTAAATTCCCTTATGACTCAAAAACAAATCATCACTAAAAAAATAAGGTTTTAAGAGTCAGTAAAAAGAAGTGAGTGGGACTGTTAACTAATAACAGAATCTAGGTACAGAGTATTACATCTTCAGATATTGTAAACTCAGGGCTGAGACTTAGAATGTATTCATTCTAATAAGTCATAGAGCAATATAATATAAATCAATACCCTCATAAATATTGTTAAATCAGTTGTCCTCAGAGTTCATTTTCATTGTAAAGTTAAAATCTGTAGTGAGGAAAATATTTTTCAAAGGAAAAGTCTCAAAAATCTCAGTCAAAAAAGTTTTATCAGTGATTTAAAAAAATTAGTATAATATTCTTGAATACTGTAAAGATGTGCACAATAATATTAAAATAAAAACCCAGGAATTTGGATATATACAAGAGTAAGTTTAGAGCCTTACTTCATATTATACACAAAAATTAACTCAAAATGAATCAAAGACCTAAATGTCGGAGCTAAAACTATAAAACTTATAGAAGGAAACAAGCACCACACATCTGCACGACTTTGGATTTGATAATTTCTTAGATATGACACCAAAAATACAAGCAATCAAAGAAAAAATAAGGTGGACTTCATTAAAATTAAAAACTTTTCTGCATCAAAGGATACCATCAAAATAGTAAAGAGACAACATGGGAGAAAATATCTGCAAATCATATATCTGATAAGAGGCTTGTATCCAAAATACATAAAAACATTTTCAACTCAAAAAAAGACAAATAACCCAATTAAAAAGAGGTGAAGGATTTAAATAGACATCTTTCCAAAGATGATATAAAAATTGCCAGTAAGCAAATGAAAAGATGCTCTACATCAGTAGTTACTAGGGACAAGCAAATCAAAATCACACTGAGATAATATTTCACACTCACTGGGATGGCTAGAATCTAAAGACAAATTTTGGCAATGACAGGAAGAAATCAGAACTCTCATACGTTGTTGGTAGGAATGTAAAATAGTACAGTCACTATGGAAAACAATTTTGCAGTTCTTCAAAAAGTTAAACATACAATTACCATATAAGCCAGTAATTCCACTCTTAGTTATATACCTAGGAGAAATGAAACCATATGTCTACACAAAAACTTGTACACAGATATCACAGCATCATTATTCAAAACTGACAAAAAGTGTAAACAACCCAAATGTCTATCAACTAATGAATGGAAAAACAAAATTATATCCACATAATGGAATATTTTTCAGCCATTAAAAGGAGAGGAGTACTTATCATGGTACAAGCTTGAAATATACCTTGAAAACAATATGTTAAGTGAAAAATGCTAGATACAAAAGGCTATATATTGTATGAAGATTTACATGAAATCTCTAGAGTAGACAAATCCATAGAGACAGAAAGTAGATTATGAGGTGGGGGAAAAGGGGGAATTGGGACTGACTCTTAATAGACACAGAGTTTCTCATTTGGGGATGATAGAAATGTGTTGAAATTAGATAACAGTAGTGAATCTAGCATCTAGTGAATATACTAAAAATCACTGAACTGTACACTTTAAAATGGTGAATTTTGTTACGTGAATTATCTCAATAAAAAAACCACAGGGACTGTAATTAATTAGTGCATACTTTAAAAATGTAGTTATCCAAATGTTTTTATATTTCATTTACTATGCAAATAGAATGATAAATGAACCATGAGGGGAAAATAAAAAATATGTTGTAATAACAGGAAATTTATTATCAAACAGATCTGAGAGGGTTAAAATCCTCAACAATGAACTAGTTGTGACCTTGCAGAAATTACTTAACATTTCTGATCTTCAGTTTCTTTTTTTTTTTTTGCGGTACGCGGGCCTCTCACTGTTGTGGCCTCTCCCGTTGCGGAGCACAGGCTCTGGACGCACAGGCTCAGCGGCCATGGCTCACGGGCCCAGCCGCTCCGCGGCATGTGGGATCTTCCCGGACCGGGGCACGAACCCGTATCCCCTGCATCGGCAGGCGGATTCTCAACCACTGCGCCACCAGGGAAGCCCTAACATAGTGTTTTTTCGTTTTGTTTTTAAATTAATTTTTATTGGAGTAGAGCTGATTTAAAATGTTGTGTTAGTTTCAGGTGTACAGCAAAGTGAATCAGTTATACATATACATATATCCACTCTTTTTTAGATTCTTTTCCCATATAGGTCATTAAAGAGTATTGAATAGAGTTCCCTTAACACAGTGTTTGAATAACAGAAAATGACTGTGATACTGTTACCATTTTTTGTTTCTTTTATATAGTAGTAGTACCTATTATATCCAAGCAAAAAAAAAGCCAACTCCATAAGACAGGAATATTTTAAGATACTTACCTACATCTCCATATACTTGTGAAGACTGATACTGTGTCATATACTGTGTTGCCATGTCTCCAGCTCCAGTTACTGGTGAGTACATGTGGCGTGGTGGAGGAGGCATCATGGTTGGTACAGGAATGAAACCAGGCAGAGGAGGATGTGGAGAACGATGGATGACTGTGTGACCGCCAGGATGAAACTCTGGTGCCTGAGGAACCACAACAACTCTTCGAACACCATTGTCTTCAATAACCTACAAAATGAATAACAGATTAAAAGTTTCTTCCATAGGATGTTAAGCAATCTTTTTCAAATATGTTAGAGTAAGAATTTTTACACCATTAGGAGTTAATTAAGAAATTTTACAGAACCAACATGAAAAGATTTTATTAAGTACATTACATACATATGAATTAGCACTGAACAACATGAAGTAGTTTTTGTTATACAATGCAATATAAATATTAAAACACTGATAAGACAACCTAATAATAATATAAACAATGAATTATGACATCTGGTATTTATCTTACATGATACATGCATTTAGTGATACAGTAAAAATGAAGGGAGTCTCAAGGGAACTTTTGGTTTGAACATAATATGGGAAAAAGCTGGATCCAGACTCCTAAGATCAACCATATATTGAATTTAGGTATAAAACTCTTAGGACCATGACCAGAACAATTTTAATAACTGAAGATCATTTCAAGGGAGGCAAACACCTAATATATTAACTCCCAGTTAAGAAAAATATCTGTGGCTCTGAGTCGTAGATATTACACGTTTTTAAATAGGGGTCACACTGTGGCAAAGGATTTTTTAAAACGCCAGATTTATTCCTTTTGAACCTCACTAGAACAACAAGGACATACAGGAAGGCCTAAAAAGATATAAGATTTAACCTCAAAATTAGAAATCCTTCTACTAAAACAGGGTCCTTAATCTTTTAGACTTAAATGATTACTACTTAAGTACAACAAATGGCTAATAACAGAAAACGATTAAAATGTAAAGTGCTAACTTAAAGGCAAATCCTGGTATTTTCAGGAAGGACACGTTTTACTATGCTCAAACGAATTGCAAATTTTGTTTATAAACATATGTGCTTGGGAGGAATATTAGAAAACACACTTATTTGGGTAAAGGTAAGCCTAGATTACAAATATATTACTGTTTTAGAAAGAATATAGTTGCTACTAAATAGCCTATTAAACTGACCTTACCTGTTGGAGTGTGAGATGACTTGTCTGTAATATGGGACCAGAAGAGCAAATGAATCACTGTTTTTATACACTAGCTCTAGAACTACAATGCCTGGCTTCTAGCACAATGGATGCTTCATATCCCACATCCCACCTCTCTCACTGTTTAACTCAGTTCTGGTTCAAGCCTCAGACAAGTGTATATGACTGACTGGTGGAAACTAAATCACATCTGGAAGCCTAGCTGAAGAAAATCTGGAAACTGTTTCGTTTTTTCAGCCTCTAACCTATAGGAACGGACATTAGAAGAAGTTTGAAATGGATTCTGAGTGAGCCAAACCACAGTGTCCGTCATTAACATACTACTTTCATCTTTCTCAACTCTCTGACTCACAAATCTTAAACGACCTTGCCTTTTCTGATAGGACTGTACTGTACATACTCTTCAACCTACCATCCCAACTGGTTCCAACCTATCATTATTGCTGTATCTTCTTCCACACCAAATCCTGAACCCTTAATTCCAGCCAGGCTGGTATACTAAAAAAAAGTATCTTCATACCTAACTGACATATTTCTTTATCTTGTACTTTGGTTTATGCCATCTACCCTCCTCACTTTGCTTCCCCTCAATCCATAACCACGCAAATCCCATCTCTCTTTCCAAATCTAGCAATACCCTCCTCCATTCATTAAAAAAACAAAAGATTTGTTTCTGAACAAAAAGAAATTGGTAATTTAGGAGAGAAAATACAGAGTGATGTGTTTATGTGGGCGCACACACTAACAGGGGCAGACAAACATGACATCAAAAGTAAATTACTGAGCATGCTGCATGGTGATAAATACTATGAGAAAAAAAAAAACAACCAAACAGAACATGTAAGGGGGATTAGAAGGATTGTGGGAGGGGAACAGGTTGTAGTATAAAAGAGTGATCAGGATACGCCTTATTGGCAAAATGAAATTTGAGCAGAGACTTGAAGGAACTGAAGGAATTAGCCACACAAAAATCTGAAAGAGTGTTCTGGGTAGAGGGAACAGTTAGAACAGAGCCTCTAATGTAGATGTGGCTAGAAGGAAGCCAGTGTGACTGGATCAGCATAAAGGAGGAGGAAGACAGAAACAGATGAGATCAAAGAGATACAAATGGTAGGGGAGGGACTTCCCTGGCGGCCCAGTGGTTAAGACTGCGCTTCCAACGCAGGGGGCGTGGGTTCCATCCCTGGTGGGGGAACTAAGATCCCACATGCCGTGCGTGGCCCGAAAAAAAAAAAAAAAAAGAAAAAAAAGGTAGGGGAGGTGGCCGAGTCAGGTAGGGCTGTATAGGCTTATTAAGGACTTGTATTTACTCAGTGTAACAGGGAAGCATTGCAGAGTTTTGGACAGAAGAGGGATACAAACAAAGTGATTCTCATCCAGGGGTGATTTTGTGGCAACACGTGGAGTCACTTCTGGTTGTCACACCTGGAGCTGGCGGCACTACTTTGCATCCAGCGAGCTGAGGTGAGGGATGCTGCCTCAATGCCCTGCAACACACAGGGCAACCCCACAACAAAAAATCACCACGCCTAAATGTCTACAGTGCTGAGGGTGAGAAGCTCCTGACATACTCTTACAGGATTACTCTGGCTGCTGAGTTGAGAACAGATTGTAGGGCAAGGGCAAAAAAGGGGAAATCATTCAGGAAGCTACTGCAGAAATCTAGGCAAGAGATGGTGGAGGTTTGGACCACGGTGGTAGCAGTGGAGATGGTAAGAAGTGGTCCACATTCTGCGTATCTTTAAAGGTAGCTGATAATTAAAGATTAGCTGATAATTCCAGCGGAGAAGTGTGAAAAAGAAGTTTTGGAACGATGGTATTGGACCAACAGTGAAAGGGAAGGCTGCAGTTAGAACAAGTCATTTGGGTGGTGCAGACCAGGGAAGATTTGGAGTTTTAGGTTTTGTGCATTTAAATTTGTTAAGTCTGTAAGACATCTAAGTGTAAATGCTGAGTAGGCAGTTAGATAACAGTAGTCTGCAGTTGCAGAAAGACTGGGAAAGGACAACCAGGTAAGGCAGGAAGAAAACTTAAGAATGTGGAGTCTGGAAGTTTGGTTAAGTGTGTCAGGGAGGAAGGATCAATTCTGTCAAATGCTGCTGACAGGTTTAATAAGATGAAGACTAAGGACTGACCATTGGATATAGCAATATGTAAGTCATAGTGACCTCGATGAGAGCAGTTTTAGCGTAATCATAGGGGCAAAGCCTGACTGGAGTGGATTTAAGAGAGAAAGTGGGGAGGAGAATTAGAGAAGTAACAGCACAATTCTGGAAAGTTTTCCTGCAGAGGGGAATATGGGAATAGGGTGGTGACTGACAACAGTAGAGTCAAGCAGCTTAAAAAATTTGTTTCTAGTGAGAGCAATTACAACAGACTGATATACTAATCAGCACAATCCATCAGAGAGTAAGAAATTGATGATGTAGGAGAGAGAATGCGAGTAAGGTCCTTGAGCAGGCAAAAGGAGATGAGATTCAGGGCTCCAGCTGGGGCACAGGATCTGGACAGGAGCAGAAAAGTTTGTCTTTGTTCTAGATGAAAAACAAGTATGGACTGATGAGATGAGAAGGTAGAGCATATAATTCCAGATATTGGTAGAGATGTGGGGGAGTTAGGAGCCTATAGATAGCTTCTCTTGATTATTCTCTGTGACCCTTTCCTAGACAACACAATCTCAGTGATCTCTCCTTCCTAACAATTCCATTGCATTTATTCTCTATCACTTGTTTGGTATCCATAACACTGTAGTATTTGTTAATTTTCCAAATCCATAAGTCTTACTCTATAATTTAACTGTAAGTTTCTCAAGGGACATGTATTAACTATTTAATCCTCAACACAATGCTACAAATAGGTAGTATTATTATCTCTGTTTTTTTTTTTTTTTTTTTTTTTTTTGCGGCATGCAGGCCTCTCACTGCTGCGGCCCCTTCCCACTGTGGAGCACAGGCTCCGGACACGCAGGCCCAGCGGCCATGGCCCATGGGCCCAGATGCGCCACGGCACTTGGGATCCTCCCGGACTGGGGCACGAACCCGCGTCCCCTACATTGGCAGGCGGACTCCCAACCACTGCGCCACCAGGGAAACCCTATTATCTCCATTTTTTAGATGGGGAAACCGAGGCACAGAGATGTCAAATAACTTGCAAGGTCACACAGGTAGTAAGTGGAGGAGCTAGTAACTGAACTCAGGTAATCTGGCTTCAATTCTATGTTCTTATTCATTTTTTGGGCATAGAATCTACAAACACCTGGCTTCTACAGCCTTTAAAAATTTCACAAACACAAGTGAGATCTCATAGGTTAAAAAAGAAATGTCTAAATTACTTTTGAAATTAAAACTTTTCTTTTGAAAGAAACATTTCAAAAGAAATGTTTTTCTTTTCTTCTGAAAAAGAACATTTCAAATATAAAGATAAGCTGAGGGAAGAGAGATTGGGGAGTTATTGTTTAACAGGTTGTGAAAATGAAGAAAAGAAACCTCATTTAAAAAAAGAGTTGGGAAGCCCTGAAGGCTTCTCACTTACTACTGCTTGTTGCCCCTTGCAGACACTAGCAAGAAGCATACCTTGCATTCCCCAACCAGAAGAAGCTTACTTTACATACCCCAGCTGGAGGAAGGAAGATTTTTCTCCTCGCCCAGCAACAGCCCAGCCAACGAGAAGCCACCACAACTAGCCTAATGAGAAGCAGCCATAACCCTGAACTCTCTTTCCTCCAATGGATTTTGCTCAAAAACCCACCCCTTCCTAACTCCCCTCCTTTTCTTTATAAAAGAATAGTCCTCTTCTTTGTTTTAGGGACTGCTTGTGGTTTGCCATAGTTTGCATGCCCTGAACTGCAATTCCTCTGCTATTCCTAAATAACCTCATTTCGCTGCTATAATAACTATGTGTTTTATTTTTAAGGTTGATAAGGTACAGAGTTCAGCTTTGCCAGGTGAAGAGTTCTTGTGGATGTATGGTAGTGCAACAGTGTGAATGTACTTAATACCACTGAACTGTACATTTAAAACAGTTATGATGGTAAATTTTTAGTGTGTATTTTACCACAATTAAAAAAAAAAAAAAAAAAAAGCTAAGATGCAGAGATTAAAAAAAAAAAAGAGCCAGACCAGGACCAAGAGTGTGTGGAGAACTCCACCACTTCCAGTAACCACCTGAGCAGCCAGTAACTTCAGAGTAAGGCCAGAGACCTCAAAACTATCTGCTAAGTCTCCAGCTGCTAAGAAATAGCCAGGACATTGAATTTTATACCAACAGGGTAAACTGACGGTGATGATTAAAATAAAATCAAGTCGTAAAAAGGTAAAATATCCAAATTAGTCTATGTTAAAAAAAATTAAAGGCAATGAGATAAAATTAAATGGAACTATCAGCGTAGTCTGACCACCTAACCACATATGCCATGCAATTTCTAATTAGGCAAAGCTCTGTTTTATCGAATACAGACGTAATTGAGAGGGACTGCAGAGAAAGGAGGTTGTGTTTACTGTCTGACATTTTATATTGTGCACCAGAATATACATTCCATGACAGATCTGTTCTGTATACTGTTTTCTTCCCAATATCTGGTATAATACACCTAGCATATGACAGACGCTCAAAAACTTTTTTGTTTAATGAATGATATGACCAGAAATAAATTCTATTAGTTCTACTCAAATGCTCCCCTGCTCCCCCTAACAACACCAAATTACTAGGGTTTTGTGACTTCTTCAATGCCTACAGTCTTTGCTTCCTCACTACTTTTAGCAACCTACTTCTATTGCCTCACCCTGAACCCTGAACTACTCCAACTTTAAGTTATTAAACAGTAATAAAGATATTTTCTGGCCATTCATCCAACAGATATTTATTTTATATATCTAATCAAACACACAGCAATGTCACTAAGCGACTACAACCTTTCTCTTCAGCTCTTACTGTGACTCTTCGTCCTCATCTAAACCTCTAAGTCCCCTTCCAGTCTCTTACACTGCTGCCCATCTTTTTTGGCTGTTCTCTCCATGAGAGACAGGGAAGACTGAGATCAGACTGGTTTGTAGAATTTTTGAAAAACTTAACTGACCTCATTGCTGTGGGCTGACATAAAGGCACAGTGAAATACCAAGTCCAGCTCAATGGAGTAATCTGAAACTTTTTATGAAGCTGATATAGGCCCTTTCCCCACATTATGAGATCTATAATCCCCTCCCTGTTAGGTACCCTCACATCACCATAACAACCCACATTCTATAAAAAACAGGGGAGCCATTCACTACAAGAAAGGCAGAAGGAGAGAACTTTTGCTATTACCTTTCAGGAGTTCCATTCAGGTAAATCTATAATATTTTCTTGATAATTCATTAACTCCATCCTTAAAATACCAAGTGTTCTGAGCTGCAATGCCCTTAGCGACTATAAGTTATTATTATTTGCCAGGAAATTAAGTTCCTTCTACACTTGTCACCTTTTGCTTTCCGTGTCATCATTTGCTTTGTTTTTTGAGTTTTACTGTTTCTGTTTGTTTCTCTATTTGATGTCTCAGTTCAGTTGGCACATATTTCTGCCTCTATGCAGTATGTCAAATCTCTCATAAACCTCCCTTTCTTACTTGTTAAACTATAATAATAGAGTTCGTGAAGGTTTTGTCTCCAGGTTATAATAACACTTGATGCAATTTTTTCCCTACCCTTTTACATGTTTTCCAAGTTTTCTACGTAATAATGATCAGAAAAATATACAACTTTTAAAATATACAACTATATTTGTTCTTTATCACTAAATATATTTCCCATTGGCTTGTTTGCAAAATTAATATTCCTTTATATTTAAGCTTCCGGTGAACTACATTTTGAACTATATTTAAGCTTCTGGTGAATTACATTTTGCTTTATGCATATCATTTTAATTAACTTTAGGTTTCCCTATCATATTGGATGGTATCTTACACAGTGTCATAGTTAATAAAAAAATTTTTTTTAAAAAAAGATCCATTTTTCTGATCCAACAGTAAAAGTTATGTAACTGAAAAATTAAGTCTGACTATTCCCATTACTGCTGAGTAGAATGCTAAAGTATCAGAGCAATAAAGTACAAATATAAAATAAACAATATTGTGGAACTCTTGAATAGATATGCAAAGGAACTATAATACAACTGGCAATTTTAATGGCGAGTTTGGGTTTTGCAAATTACAAATGAGAAAAACAGAACCAGTTAACCCCCAAATTACCCAGTGTATAATACCCTGTCTGTTATTCTCAAAAATGAAGTTAAAATATATGAGTTAATGATGAGTTCATACCTGAAGTGCTTCTAAACTTAAGGGGGACATGCCATTGGTAAAACATCAAAAATTTGAAGGTTGATTTATCCTGGGTAAATCATGATTTCTTCCTGTTTCTACTAATAAGTATTTTTGTTAAATCTTGATCTTAAATTAAGATCTATCTATCTTTTAAATCTTTCATTTTTCAGCCTCAATATGCTCCTAGATATGTAGCATCATTACTTCCTCAGTGGTAGAGCTAAATGGTCCCAACACTGGATTTTAATTTTTGCAGTCCCTGCTTGCCTGACCAAACGTTTTAGGATACATACATTTGCTGAATCCTGTTAGTATGTATTGAATTACATGATGATATAGCAAAAACATTACTTGACCCTCCTTGGATCACTGGCCTTCAATAAGAGATACAAGGCCGGGATGGAGGTGATTAAACCTGCTGCCCTGAGGGGAGAACAGTGTACGAAAGTCTAAAAGGAGACTATAGATGATAGCTATTCATGGATTTAGTGTGTGTGCTACTTCGTTCCTGCTGAGCCAAATACAGCTTGTACTTAACAACAGCCATCTCTGTGTCTTAACATTTGGTTCAACGCCCAGCTTCTATATTTGCTAATATAATTACGTTTGCTTATGTGCCAAGTTTTGCACAATTATCAAGCTCTTAGTTGTGCCTAGAACTTGGCTCTTTATAAGTATTTTCTAACATCAGAAATTGCATATGTCAGGCAATGGGGGATGTACTTCAACAGTGATGTCAAAATGTTAGAATCCATAGTGGGTACTTAAATTATTTCAATAATGATGAAACTAGATTTTTGTCCTTGGATTACCACTGTGTGCTTAAAATGATACATTTCCTAGAGATAATCTTAAACTAAGATTGATTAATTGTTAATTAATAATTAGCCTCACATAATCCTTCCAGTAAGATTATTGTTAAAGTTCATTCTCTTATCTGACAAATATTTATGAAGCACCTACTATATTTGAGTTACCACAGAACAAAAATAATAATTAAAAGGTACCTCCCTATGCTCAAGGAACTTAAAATCCCATTTAAGAAGAATATATATATATACACAATTACAATACCAGGTGGTACATAACACATAACCAAAGAATGGTACAAATAACTCGATCTAGTTTCTCAAGGATGGGTAGAATTTCAAAAGGCAGAAATGAGGGAATGAGTAACATTCCCCAAATAACAGCATTAACAAAAGCATGAAGAAAGAAAAACATCAAGTGAGCATGTGAGTAGTCATGTTTGGCTGCAAAAATAGATTACGTGATTAGATGTATCAAGAGAAGGGTACGAAGACAAACTAGAAGAGAACTGTGTTAAGGCCTTATATGTCAAGAAATCTAGACTCCATTGAGTGGACAAGCCAAATAATAAGCACAGAAGTGAAAAAAATCGAAGAAGTAATATAGGAAGATTATTTCAGTAGCTCTTGGCCTAAAGATATAGAACCTCAACTTGGATGATTATTTGATTGATTTACTAATATTTATTAAGCCCTTAATATATGACAGGCATTGTACTCAGCATCGAGGAAATAACAATGAATATGAATCCTCTATGATCTAGTCCCATTATCTCTCTGACCTCATTGCTTACTATTATTCTGCCTTAAGGACTCAGTCCAGCCACGATGGCATCCTTGTTGTTCAGGCATGCTCTCACCTTAGGCCATCTGCATTGGCTGTTTCTGTTCCCAGAATCCTCTTTCCACGAACAGATGCATTGCTAACTCCCAACTGTCCTTCAAGACCTGGTTCAAAGGCACCTTTCCAATGATGCCTAGTCTGATCACCCTATTTTAAAATGTAACTAGCTCTATTTTCTTTGTTACTCACCACCTAATACATTATATAATTTATCCATTTATTATGCTTATTGTTTCCTTTTCCCCACAAGAATGTAAACTACAGAAGTATGGAGGGCCTTGCCTCTTTTTATTCAATCACCTAAAAGAGCACCTGACATATATGAGCACTCAATACATATCTGCTGAACACTGCTGAATACAGGAACTGTACGCATTCATAATCTTCTCAGGAAAGAAAATTTATTAACTAAACAGTGTGAAAAATTCATTAAAAGAAGGATATATATAATGTGCCATGAGAACCCCAAAGGAGAGGTACCTGAAACGGTTCAAGGAAAGCTAATTCTAGAAGGTCATGATTGAGTGAAAGGAGAGGGGTAGAAATTTGCCATAAAAATAAAAGGTACTGTTAGCTGAGAGAAGGGTATACGCTATAATTGCCTTCAAAGAATCTGTCTTAATCATCTTTATGTCACTGGCACCCAATGCAGAGCTTGACATGTGGTACCATTCAACACATTTGTTAAACTGAACTGTGCTAGAGAGAAAAGTCTGGGTATCCTCTTTAGGTGGAGAAAGGTCTGAGAAGGAACAACCAGAGAAGTAGGAAGAATCAGGATAGCATTACTTCAAGGAAATCGGGGATAATCTGGGATAAATCATATGAATAGGGGCAAATGTTTAGAGGTCAAAGAGGATCAGGCTGGAAAAAGGCCTTTGGTTTGGTATATACCAGGGAGTAGATTTAGTAGGGTAATAAAGGCAGAATGCAGGCTAAGGAGTCAGTGTGCTAAACAAAAGTAGAAAGTGAGCAGGTTACTCTTCTGAAAGGCTTACAAAGCACTTTCTAATATGTTATCAATCTCATCTTACAGTGAGGACACTGAGGCTCAAGTAAATTGATTTGTCCCAGGCCACGCAGCTAGCGAGGGTTTTATAAATGACATGGATCCAGCTTTTGGATTCTAATTCTCATACTGCTTCCATTCTCCCCAGCATCATGGTCCTCTTTTACTCTCATTCATATAGTGGTAGGCTTCACAGAGTGAGCAGGGAATCCACCACAATATCCCACCAATATTCTGGCATAATCAGAGAGGAAGTAAGAGAGGGTCTGAAGAAAATTTCAAGTACAAATTCAGTGCTAGGATAAGAAACTGGCTATTTCCAAAAAGGTCTTGAAGCAATGAGTGCCGACTACATAGAATCTCAGTAGCAGATATTGAACACCTACAGATACTACAGTTTAACTAAGTTTGCCTGTGTAACTAAGTTAGCTATCATTTTTTTCTTTAAGTCAGAGCTTTCCAACTGGTATGTAGGGAAGGGCTGCAGGTGTGTGGTGATACTGACCCCCTTAGCCCTTATGGTTGCAGGTCTACAGGTCTAAATTCTCTTCTATTGACCACAATGTGCCATACAATTATTATGGGTGTCTGTGAATGACTGTAAGAATAAAATTGGAAGTACCGTCTTGGATTACTTTTAAGCAAATGATTAATTTTAAAAAGTTAGTGTAGATACCTTTAAATCTTAAGATATTACTTATATTACTCACATACCCAAGGAGATAAAACTGTAAAATTAACTCTGTATTATAATTCAACACCCAAAGACAAGGCCAAATGATGAGTGCTGCTAACTTAATTTTTCCTCCTTTACAAATATACTAAATGTACTAAAATATTTGAAATAGATTTACCAAAGATATACTATACTGGGTAAGCTTCAGCACTTAAATGGTACTTTTTGTCTGAATTAAACAGTAACATTACGATCACTATTATATAGGTATAAAAAGAAAAATTACATAAAACATACCTGTGGGGCATATCCAGGAGGCACGTAAATAGGAGGCACAGAACCATTTGGGGACATCATTGGAACCTGAGCAGGACCTGAATGGGTCACAGAAATGATGTATTAATCCAGGATTACTTAGCAAGCTAAAATTGAAAACAATCTGAATTACATTTTGAATTCTTCATCTAAACACTCAAACTAATAGTGACTGTATTACTATGAAAAGAAATTTAGATGTTAAAAAACAGAAAAGTTTAACTTATAAAGTGCACTGATTGCTCTTTACCTATAGCTGTTTCTCATACTTGCCTAGTGATCATAACAGTCTCCTGGGGAGCTTTTTAAAACACACAGGGACTTCCCTGGCAGTCCAGTGGTTAGCACTCACGCTTCCACTGCAGGGGCGTGGGTCTGATCCCTGATCAGGGAGCTAGGTTCCCACTTGTGTGTGGCATGGCCAAAAAACCCCGAAAAAACAAAAAACCAAAAAAAGCCACACAGATTTCCAGGTTCTCCTAGAGATTCCTGTTTAGTATGCTTACAGTAAATGGGGGTCTAGAATCAGCATATTTACTTTACAAATATCCAAGGTGATTCTTATAATTGTGCAAGTTAAGAAACACTGACCTAAAGGAAAATCAAACTAAACTTTGCATATAAAATCAATGAAAAATACAAAAGGCAAAAATCAAAAAAAGTCAAGAGGGAAAAGCAGTTAAGAGGAAGAATAGTTAGAAATTTGGGATTTGCTTTGTTAGCGTTAAAAACCTCTTGTGAATGTGTAAGTCATGTCTGTGGGGGCTTGAGAACAAAGTTAGAGAAATGCTATATATGCACATTTACCCAAAGAACATTTTTTTGTTTCTTACACTGAAAAGTTCTTTGAAAAACACTCAGCTTGTCTTATTCTACGTTTCCTTTCGTTTTTATAGTGATATCCTTTCCAAACGATTTTCAAAAATATTATCTCATTTCCCTTCTCTACCCAGGCACTCTTGGAAGGTGTGTGTTTTATTCTTTCTAGGAACTAAAATCTTACTTGCTTTACATAACTTTAAAAAAGAATATCTTACCCTCAGATCCTTTTTTTCCCCTGTAACTTTAGACTGCACTGTCCCCTCACCCACTAGTTTTTAATAAGTTGAAATGAAATCTTCTCAGAGAGCTTTACTCATTTCTAGGGAAATAAAGGTACCCAAGAGTCTGATGAAGAATGTAATGAAGCAAGAGTTCCTTTTATATGTAGATTTCAACCTGCAGAGTACATATAATGGATCCCAGTCATAAAAGAAACCAAGGAGGAAAAAGCTAAATCACAGGACAGAAAAGAAACAAATTTCACTGGTATCATTATACATATTTCAGAAAAACAGAATGAAGAGCACGGAGGTTACAGCAAATCAGATTACAGCCACTCTCCTTTCTATGGAAGGAGGAGGGGTGAGGACCAAGCAACAAAGTAGTGGTGAAGGCTGGTGAAGGTAGGGGAAGGAAGGTGAGAGGTGGGGAAGGAAAGAAAAAAGAGAATGTAGGAAAAAGGAGGATGCAGGAGGGTAAGTAATAAATAGTGGTAAGGAAAGGGTGAAGAGAGAAGAGGGAGAAGGGAGGGAGGAGGGGGAGAGGATAAAGGCAGGAGGGGAGGGAGGAGGAGGCAAAGGAGAGGTAATAGGATAAGAGAGAAGACAGGAGGAAAGTGAAAAGGGCTGGAAGGGAAGGAGTGAAGGGGAGGGGAAGAAAAGGGGTGGAAGAAGGGGAGGGGGAAAGGAAAGAAAGAAGAGGCAGGTACTGGAAGGAAGAAAAGTAGGGAAAAGACTCAAGTGGTTAAGAGGAAGTAAGGAGTGATGTGTATTATACTACATATGACTATAAAATAACTTTTCAACAATACTTTTCCTATCCAAAACAAGCCCACCAAATACATGAAGTTGTTCAGAATATTATCTTAAAATAGCTAATACTAACTTACTATGTGCCAGGCCTTTTATGTACTTTTTTTCTCCTCATAATCATTCTATTAGGTAAATATTATTACTCCCATTTTCCACATGTAGAAATTGAAGCAGAAAGGTTAATACAGCCCAAGTGGTAGAACTAGGATTCAAAACCAAGGAGTTTCATTTCTGAGGATATATCTCTTCTATGTATTTAGTACACACTAAAATATGCAATTTGGCAACTGATATAATTTGAGCCTTAAGAACTATGCTCTGATGCTTCTAAGGAAAATTAAGGCCTTCTTTATATTCATATCCTTGAAAAACAAGACAGAAGGAAGAACAAAATTTTTCTACATATAAGCAACATTACCTATAAATTCACTAAATAAAACTTGTGAGGTGCTTTGTACCTCTAGACAAGAAAGGCTTCATCCGAAACTCACCTTTTAATTTCTATACATTGGACTCAAGAGAAAATGACAGCGGTTTTAAAGTAATGCTGGTTTACTTCTATTAGCTAATTTATATAAAACTAGCTTTCTGAATCCTGAGAGCTGTCTTAGATATTATTCAGAACATGTGAAATTTAGCTGAGAAGCAGAAAGAGAATTCACTGAAAATCACATCTGTAATCTTAATAAAGGAAATTATTTTGTTGAGCTTCTACTATATATGCCAGAGACTGTGGTTCCTTGTGTATGTGGTCAAATTTAATCCCTACTTCAAGTCATCAGAAGAAGTTTTTGTTTGTTTGATTTTTCGCCTTCAGGGTAAAGAATAAGTTATTACTGATTACATTTAAAGCTGTAAAACTACATAACTGCTTTGGGTTGCTCTTCTTTTACTAAAAATATGAATATATAAATACTAAGTAGTTATAATTCAAACCATTTTATACTTTGAAACCTGCTAAAATCTTTTATAACTTAGTAGTACAAAATTCTACTTTATTCTTTACTTATATTTAAGTGTGATACTGAAAAGAGAACAAAACAAACCCAATCTAAAATAGAACAAACAGTAAATCCATTACTAGTTGCAGTCCAGGGATAATGATTAACTCATATCCCTATGAAGTAATCATTTCACTTTAGCAAGTGAATTTTCTTACCCTGAGACAGAAATGGTACAAGGTTAGATTAAAAAAAAAAGACAATTCATGTATATCATTATTTAATATCTAAAATACTGGTGTGAAGTAACATGCAACACTGAACACATAAAACTCCCATTGTATAAACATAATAAATACAAGTATTCATGTTTAGAACTACAATATTTACAGCACCACTTCTGTTGCTCTTCCTGTATATAGCAGCAAACCTCTAAAATCTTGCATACTTAATGATGCAAAAGTTTGATTACCTCCTTAGTTCCAACAATACTTTTTAATTTAGTAACTACTAAACCCCGATTAAGGTCAATGAGGGAGATTTTGTCCCAATGAAGAAGCTACATCTGTTACTGATTGAACCATTAAATGCACATCTGGCAGGAGAGTGGCTATATCTGTACAACTGGAGATACACCTAGTAACTCCTTAATAATCTATATAATTTGAGCAAAATCTACCCCAAATCACACAGCTAGTGATTTTTAAGGGCATATTTCCTTTTCCAAAATCGTGCATAAGAGTAAACAACTCTATTCACCAATTATCTTAAGAAATTTGAGAAGCCTCAATTTCTTAAAAAGTGGCATCAATGATTTAATAAGGACGATATTTCATCTAGTATAATTTAAACTCTTTAATTTTTCTTTATTAGTATACCTTCACATCAAAAAAATGAAACTAGAAATTTGTCTGGGTTTAAATTCTTAAAATGCAACGGGCTGCTGACGTGCCACACATTCCCTTTTTAAGCAAGCGTTCACAATGGCTTCCAAATAATCTGATGCCAATTTACAGATTTTAGTTGTAAAAAGAAAAGCCTAGTAAAGAAAAGGCTCTGGAATATAAAATATATTCTGTGGAATATAAAATCAGCTCAACTCTAAGTAAAGTCTAATCTTTTTATAACTACATGGCCACAATTTAAAATATTTTTACAGCGATAGATCTGGCATCTATTGAAAAAACACATGGCATGACTTCAGATTAATACAATACTTTCTACATTTTAAAATAAAAGCAGAATGTTTAAAATCAGTCAGCAAATCTTACCACTCATTTTGTTTTTACAGTAGCAGCAGAGAAGAAAATCCAACAAGGAAACAGCGTAGTACACGTTAACAGTTTTAATTGGAGAACGGCGGCTTCTTTCTGTTTTTTTTTTTTTTTTTTTTTGCGAAGCTGTGAGAGGAAAAGATCCTTTGACCGAGTCACGTGCTGCATATCACGTGACCCCCGCAGTGACCCGCGGAAAGGGGGAAAAAACAACCAAGCGTTCCTGCCGGCAGTGTTTGGGATACAGTAAATGATTAAATGATTTCTACTGATTCTGCCTTAGATCTGACCATTTTCGGACACCCTTATGAACCAACTCAAAAGCTCATCAAAATATACATGGAGAAATAGATATTTGATGTAAAACAGTCTCTTTGTTCTTACCTTCCTCTGATAACATAATGAGCACTATCTACTAATTCAAGTTTTATTACCCAGCTGGCTGCTTTTCATTTATAAATTTTCGAATACATATAACACTAATTTACAAGATTCGCTCTGAAATGTCCTTCTGTAAATTGACCCACTCTCCATACTCAACCCATAAGGAATGCCCACAGTATACAAAAGAATTGTCTGTAAAACACAGGCTTGATCGACGTGTTCCTCAAACATGGGGTTTTTACTTCAGGCTGGCATTTAACCTCTCAAGCTAATAAAGGCTACCACTTTTACCGCTGATTTTACTTTTTTCTGATTTTTTGTTGTTGTTTTTAAAGATTTAACCCGGACATTAATACAGATACTTGGTGGATGGCATTCTCACTCATATCCATGAAATCTGAAAAGACAGGTCATGACTGGGGCTTTGAGCACTGTATTCAAGCCATGTGTGGAGACCAGGAAAGAGACTACAGATGTTCAGTTACAAAAGAGGGGAATAAGACTGTGAGAACTTTTGGGGGTCTTTTCGTTACTTTATGGTGCTATGCAGTTAAGGAAATTTATCAACAGCTAATACGCATATACAGGTAATGATAATGATTGTGATTTGTAACAAGTTGCACAGTGGAAAGAAAATGGATTTTGGTATCAAAAGATGTAAGTTTTAATAACAGCTTCAATATTTATCAGCAAGGCAATTTACTGCTCTTCTGTGTCTGTTTCCTTAAAATAATCAACCTCAGCACTTCTAAGAGAATCAAATTAGATAAATTTAAAGTACCAAATACAATGATTGGCAGCACTCAATAAATGACAGTTATTATTATAAGTATGATCACTATATGTTTAAAAAAATAATAATGCTATAGTGCAAAGTATGTACAGGGCACTATCCAGTGTTTTACATGTGTTAACTCACTTAATCCTCACAATAATTGAAGTAGGCATCATTTATAGGTTAAGGAAATTGAAGCAGAATGCAATTGAGTAACTTGCCGAGGGCACACAATGAGGCAAAGCCAGGATAGTCTAACAATAAGGCAATATTTTAAAAATATGTAAACGATGTTGAAAGACTCAGTCTTCCAAAAAGGTGGAAAAGAACTGGCAAGGGATAACCTGGAGCAACAGGTTTCAATAAATACTGGGTTGGCCAAAATGTGCCTTCGGTTTTTAAGCAAAAATAAAAGACACATTTTTCATTTTCAACATGAACTTTATTGAAGAACATATTCACCCTTTTGTTCCACTACCTTCTGCCACTTTCAGGCAACTTCATAATTCCATCTTCCCAAAACTTTTTATCTTTTTGAGCAAAGAACTGTTGCAGGTGCCTTTTACAGTCTTCCAGGGAATTGAAATTTTTTCCATTAAGAGAATTTTGTAAATACCGAAATAAATGGAAATCTGAAGGTGCAATATCTGGTGAATATGATGGATGAATCAGAACTTCCCAGCCAAGCTGTAACAGTTTTTGCCTGGTCATCAAAGAAACATGCAGCCTGTGTTATCCTGATGGAAGATGATGCATTTTCTGTTGACTAATTCTGGAGGCTTTTCATCAAGTGCCGCTTTCAGTTGGTCTAACTGGGAGCAGTACTTCTTGGAATTAATCGTTTGATTTTCTGGAAGAAACTCATAATAGAGGACTCCCTTCCAATACCACCACGTACACAACATCACCTTCTTTGGATGAAGACGGGCCTCTGGTGTGGTTGGTGGTGGTTCATTTCACTTGCCCCACGATCTCTTCCATTCCACATTATTGTACAGTATCTCCACTTTTCATCGCCCGTTACAATTTGTTTTAAAAACAGAACGTTTTCATTATGTTTAAGTAGAGAATTGCATGCGGAAATATCGTCAAGGTTTTTTCTGCTTAAGTGGAACCTAAACATCAAGGCGATTAACATAACCAAGTTGGTGCAAATGATTTTCAACACTTGATTTGGATATTTTGAATATGTCAGCTATCTCCTGCGTGGTATAATGCTAACTGTTCTCAATGAATGTCTCAATTTGATTGCTATCAACTTCAACTGGCCTACCTGACCGTGGAGCATCATCCAGCGAGAAATCTCCAGCACGAAACTTCTCAGACTACTTTTGACACGTTCGTTCAGTTACAGCACCTTCTCCATACACTGCACAAATCTTTTTCTTGCATTGCAGTTGCGTTTTTACCTCTCTTGAAATAATAAAGTATAACATACCAAAAATGTTGCTTTTTTTCTTCCATCTTCAATATTGAAATGGGTACACAAAAATTCACCAGTTTTGACAGGCTTTTTTTTCCTTTTTTTGTGGCTGTGTTGGGTCTTCGTTGCAGCATGTGGGCTTTCTCTAGTTGTGGTGAGTGGGGGCTACTCTTCGTTGTGGTGCGTGGGCTTCTCATTGCGGTGGCTTCTCTTGTTGCAGAGCATAGGCACGTGGGCGTCAGTAGTTGTGGCATGCGGGCTCAGTAGTTGTGGCTCATGGGCTCTGGAACACAGGCTCAGCAGTTGTGGCACACGGGTTTAGTTGCTTCACGACATGTGGGAACTTCCCAGACCAGGGCTCGAACCCGTGTCCCCTGCATTGGCAGATGGATTCTTAACCACTGCTCCACCAGGGAAGTCCCTTGATAAGCCTTTTTAAAAATGCATGCTGATATGACAGCTGTCACATACAATCTAACAAAATTGTTTTGAATGAAATTAAAGACAACTAAGTGCTACTAGAGCCATCTTATGGAAAAAACTGAACGAACTTTTGGCCAACCCAATACATGCCAGACACTCCAGAGGAGATAAGACACTAAGGCAGCTGTCCCCAACCTTTTTGGCACCAGAGACTGGTTTCACGGAAGACAATTCTTCCTCGGACAGGATGGAGGGTGGGGAGGGGAGGGGGATGGTTCAGGCGGTCATGTGAGCAATGGGGAGTGATGGGGAGCGGCAGATGAAGCTTTGCTCTTGCCAGCCCCTCGACTCCTGCTGTGCGGCCCAGCCGGGGTGGGGGTGGTGCTGGGGCCCCCTGCACTAAAGGATACTTCTCACCAGTGAGGAAGGGAAATTGTTACCTTCTAAGTTCCTACTAAAAGGCAAGGCTACCCTGAAGAGCATGACTTAATAGTGAAGAGTCTCATGGTCTCAACAGTATCTCCTCATAAATGTTGGATTCAGGCTCCCAGTAAATCCAATCATGCCTCTGATCTTCAGCCCCTAAACAAAAACCAAGCCCCGGCAGCCCATTTCCTCATTTTGGCTCATGTTCTCACACAGCTGTGTTTCCATTTCTTGACTCTTTCTTTAACTGATGATCTCCTTCTCAATTATTTCCACTGTGCTCACTAGAACCTTTTCTCTAGTATAAATTCCCCTATATCCTCAACCTTTTCACAGCGCACCTGTTCATGTGCTTTCTTTAAATGAAACCTGGTTTTCCCCAGGACAGTTTTTCCAGCAGCCACTGGGAGCAGAGGCTTCCCATTCTCCCCTGCGTTAGTCTCCAGACCCCACAAGGCTGCTTCCATTACCACTGTCCCTCCTGTTTAATGCTTAACTTTCTTCTTTCTTGAGATCATGCCATAGGAACATACCACCCTGTACCCCTTTCTCACTGCTGTCATGCTCGGTCCTCATTTCTTGAGAACTCTGGCACCATGTTCACAGTGTTTTTCCCAGCTCTTGCCCATCAGCACAATGACTTTCATGTCCAAGAAAACCTAACTTCAACTTTTCCTGAACTCTCCTCTTCCATTCTGTTTTTAGTAACCCATGTTCAAAGACATATCTTGGAACTTATCACTTAGAATTCCACTATTTCATCTTTGAAATCTTAAATTTTCATGTTTCAGTCTCTGGCCACTACATCTATCTTTCATCTCTCCAGTTCTCTTTCTTCTACATTTGGTCTTCCTCATAATGATCTCCCGTTTCTCCTGATCCACCACTGTCTTCATGGCCTGATCTTTTTTCCCCATTCATATCTTCCTTTTACTTCCCCTTCACTAAAAATCCCCAATTTTAATCAATCAAATAAGTATCTTCTCATAGACTTGAACTGTAGAAATCAAATGGTACTCAGACTGGCATATTTATAAATTTAGTTATATCCAACCTTAACTCAGCCATCAGCATTGCTCAGGAATCCTTTCAGGAAGGTATCCCTGGTTAAGAACCTATATCCTGTTTTCTACAGTGATTATCAGAGATCCTCACCACTCTCTAAGGACCTTCCTCAACCCAACCTCAACTACATATCTCAGCATGAAACTGAACTCTTTCAATGTTATTTACAAACTTTTCTCACCTCTTCTATTTTCAGAAGAATCACTGTCCCTTCACATTAGGTAAAAGCTATCTCTCCACTTCTACTCTTGATCTGATCTCCATTTCCTACTGGGGTCTTTACTTTATTGGTCTGTTGTCAGTACCCTCTTAACAAGACTTAGCTCTATACCCTTACTATCCTCAACTATCCCCACAGTTGCCACAGAGTTCTATTGCCCAGGATTAGTGACAGGGTCCATACTTTCAAGGACCTTTCAGTTATAATAAGAAAAATATAAGTTAAATGTATTTTATATTTTCTAAAGACCTTGTTAATTCAAGAATGTGCATCAAACACTTTTCCCATAGAAATAAAGTGAGAAGATGCACTGAGAATATCACAATTACAAGAAAACATTATGCAGTGATGAATATTCATTTTCCCTTTCTACCTGATTATATGACAATTTTAACAAACTTAAAATGCTCCTGCTTTTTATTTCCTCAACATTGTCTCAAATATTTTGCAGAGGGCTCTCTTAAATTAGGAGCATGACATGTCAGCAATTGTATGGACTTCTTGATAACATTTTAATGCATTAACTATTAGCATTCCTGAAATACTGATTTTCAGGTAGGCTTGTCAGTGTAGCACTATACTTGGGTGACGCTGTTTATAAGCACTTATTGGGTACCAGGCACTGGTCTAAGTGCTTTACAGATATTAACTCATCTAATCTGCATAATATCCCTGTGAAGTAGTATGACTATTATTTCCATATTATAGGTGAGGAAACTAAGATACAAAGAGGTTAAGTAACTTGCAAAGTCTCACAGCTAGTAAGTCAGCAATACAATTAGGTGGTCTAGCTCTGTAACCCATGCTTTTCAACATGACATTATTCTGCTTCTGTTGTTTAGGATATAACAAATATTAAAAATTATAAAATGAATGAGAAAAATTGCAGCCCAATAATACCAAAATTCACTTGAAGATAAACCATAAACAGAAAAGCAATGAACATTTGGATGGAAGATCCCACACAATACACACCCAAATATCTGTTAGTTACATAAAATGGTAACAAAGCAAAATGTACCTAAATATATCTCACTGAAATTGTTGAGAATAAAGATCCTAAAAATTTCTACTAAGTGAGGGATATCATATGGAAAATAGTCAGTGAATTACTTAATAACCAAACCTGTTCCAAAAGATAATTTAAGGAAATTTAAGAGACAAACACAGCATCAAAGACAAAAGCTAAAAAAAACCCTAAAAAACCAATTGACCAACCAACCAAACAAAAAGACCTCAAAACAAAACAGATGACAAACTGAAGAAAAGGAAAAATTAACACAGGGAAAATTAAGATAGAAAAAATAATATAAATAAGGAGTGAGGCTGGTATTATGTATGCCCTTTCTAGAGTTGGGCCATAAAACCTTTTTGGTTTCTCTGAGCTGAAATGTGATTGAGATATCAAGGACCACACTGTCAAGCTAGTCCTCATTTTCTGCAGATCAAGTACATCTCAAACCGCATGGTCCCAGTGATTTGGCTTGAAAAAAACTAGAGCAGGTATAAAGTAATGCTGACTTTGGTCATAAATGAAATTTAGTAAAGCATCAATAAATGTAAAACTTTTAAGCAATGTATCCTCAAAAATAACTACTAGTTGCAAAATGAATAGCTAAATAGCAAGCCAGCTATATCAGCTGACATGCAGAAAAGGATTATTATCTATGAAGCAAATAGATAATTATCTATGAAGCAAATGGGAAGCTGGAAGAGTTGACTATGCTTTTATAAAATTCCTTCTGGCAATAAATAAGATTAGTTGTTTATTAAGGCTGCTCTTAGACTGTAATAGTAAGTCTAGGTCATTTGCATGTCAGAAAACTTAAGAGGCAGACTCATTCAACTTAGCAAAAAGTGGTTTCAAATCATATAAAATGTAAATTTAAGAGTGGGGGGACTTCCCTGGTGGCACAGTGGTTAAGAATCCACCTGCCAATGCAGGGGACACGGGTTCAAGCCCTGGTCCAGGAAGATCCCACGTGCCACGGAGCAACTAAGCCCATGTGCCACAACTGCTGAGCCTGCGCTCTAGAGCCCGTGAGCCACAACTACTGAGCCCGCATGCCTAGAGCTGGTACTCCACAACAAGAGAAGCCACTGCAATGAAAAGCCTGAGCACTGCAAAGAAGAGCAGCCCCTGCTCGCCGCAACTAGGGAGAGCCCGTGCACAGCAACAAAGACCCAACGCAGCCAAAAATAAATAAATAAATAAATTAATTTTTTTAAAAAAAGAGTGGGGATGTGAAATACGTCCTTCTTCTACCCCTCTACAAATATATATCTAATCCTCCAAAAGACTGACTCTGACGATGACAGTGACGCTGATTCTTGTGGCAGTATTAAGGTACAAGTTCTGAAAAAGCATCTAAAGAACATGTGTTAAATAAGCTTATGCAGCTTAGACCATAACTGATGCATGTCCACAGTGTCAAGGGACCAAGAAAAGGTTAATGAAGTCTGCAACTAATCAAGTGCTCTATGGAAGGGAGTATATTACAGGGGAGTAGCTGACAGTGGTATAGGCAAATAACCTCAGGAAGATAAGGGGAGCAAAGGATTGGAATCTATAACTTTATCTTGGACACAGATCAAACTGTGTTTATATTAAGTCTATTTGCTTGCCCATGTATTTCCTCTTTCACCTTTCAGGAGCCTTAGTCACCTTGCAGATTGAGCCACACAATAGCATTTTCTTTCTCTAAAATTTCCCTCTTTACTTGTATTAAACTAAAGTATCTATCAACTTGACAAAAGTTTTACTCTATATTATGCATGCCAATAGGAAGCAAATGTGAGGATCATCCTAAGACTAGATACGGTTTGAAATGACTGGGATGTGAAGGTGGCCGGAGGTTAGAAGCCTAGATACTAGCCAGGGTATGGTCAATTCAGACGTCTGTGTTCTAATGTAGTATTTCCCAAGTATTTGTATTTATATGCCAATAAAATTTCAAAACAAATTCTGGGGACTCATTAACATAACCAACTTTTTATGAGACCAAGTAATGACATTAAAAGGAAAAAAGGTGGAAAGGAAGGACAGAAGGAAGGAAGTCTATCCTATATTATCACATAATTTCATTAAGACGCTCAAAACAGTAGAAGGGATTTAACTTCAGAATTTAAAAAAGTCTTTAAATTTAGCTTAATGACTACTACATTATCCTTATTTCTGCATTTCCTAGACTGATGAAACTTCCCCAAATCTATGAACAAGAATATGGCAATAACTCTCAGTAGTAAGAAAGGTAAGAATTTGTCCTCAAGGCTGACTAGCTCTGGTGATGGAAGAGGGAGAAAACAGAGCAGAGGCAGGGTAATCATATTATCATCATCCAATCTAGGACACTTCTGAAAGTGAAAGAGGTAGCTTAAAAATCATTAAAATTATATAATTTGGATTATTCTTTATTGATTGACAAATTGCTTTTATTATATTGAGGAACATGAAAAAGTTCTATTAAAAATATTAAAAAATAAAATGCTTTATTAAAACACATATGCAAGTATACTAAAGAGCATTTTACAGGTTTCTTTAAATTGAACATCTGAATATTAAAGAGCAGTATAAGAAGAACAATTATTCTTAGTACATATCTAAGTATTTTAATCAGTTTGTTAGCTAATCTGTCTCTAATTTCATATCACTGGTATTTAACTGAAAAATTTCATTTTTTCAATGTAGTCTTACTTTTAATTTTTTCATAAAACTGTCTGCAACTGTTGTATTTTATGGTTAAAAAATTTGAAGCTATTGATACCTTCAATTGACTCTTTTCTATAATATTTAAGACTATAATGTTTATATTAAGAAAATACTATGATTCTGAGGGTGATGTTTGGTAAGCTGGGAAAAATTCTGCTAAGTGGAGGTTATTCTCAGTTCTGTTTTTTTTCGTATTGAACTGTGTAAATATTTCAGTCCAAATATTTTCACTGGTACTACAATACTTTCAAATATTTTTACAAACAAAATTCACTGAGTTCTCTTTATTTATGATTCTTTTGAATGTTTCACCAAATTTAGCGGTTTTTAGCTTAAAGGGTTTATTGAAAAATTAAAAAGCACTGCCAATAATAAATACAGGTTTATATAATAAATGACAAAACTATTCAGACTATTTTTTATATATTCTCAGGCAGGGATATTTAGATTTTATTTCCTACATATCATTTCTCATTCATCTAACCTATATGCGGCCCACTGATCCCTCCAAGTGGTGGCCTGGTGACACCAAGTGGCCATCAGGGGCATTAGCATTACATACTTCTGCAGCTGCCACCACCGAGACTGCAAGGAGTTAGCTGTCCCTAGCCCTCCTTTATCTACACGTACTTTGCTCTACTGCTAAGTACCTTAACTGTTATCCTTGACTTGCCTCTGCCAGGGGTCAGGGAAAGAGAAGTGGTTTATTCTGGTTGCCTTTAAGTTTAATCACAGGTTAAAGTAAAAACAAGAGATGGACAAACTGCTTGTTTAGATGAGATCATGGCAGAAGCTGGAAATACAAAATGATGGCTGATCATATACATTAGAGCTTATTTTAATTGAACTACTAATTATACTGTTAAAAAAATAAAACGTCTGAAACAAATGTTAAGCCAGTTAGATACCAGTTAGATACCAAGATGACAGGCATAAACTGAGACTGTCCTATACAAAATGGGACATAAGGTCACCCTATAATCGGGGATGCTTATTTGTTAAGGCCACAAAACGCCTGGCAACATTTATTCACATGAGGCTGGCAATTAGGCCTTGAGTCTAGGTATTTAACGAGCTGGTGATCATAATTTGGGAATAGAATGAGGCAGGTAGTTACAGAAGAAAGAGAAAAGATCAAGGTAATTATTATTCACTGCTTTAGGGGCCTATCTTTTCCTTGAAAATTTATTATTCATTTTTAAGGCTGGATAAAGTAGACTTTAAATCACAGGCCTAAGTATGATTCAGAATTATGGGTAACTTCATTTATCTATGTACAGATAATTGAAAATTTTTATAATTAGATCTGTAAACATTTAGATATATCAGTGATAAGCACACTAAGTAGAAAAAGGTTGAAGAATGACTATCACATTATGGTTAGAATCTACCTCTAGCACTAAATCAAACTGTATATTGATAGAAAACTTAAAGTAGGAGATGTGTTTACCAGAAGTAGATGTGTTTACCAAGCACCTGCTTCTAAACAAGAGTTATTTTTAGCGTACTTGTTTAGAAAGCTACAAAGGCTATGATATTAATGTGCATGGATGCAGCAGGTTGTGAACATTACTATTTTTAGTATCAGTCTAATGTGAACAATGATGAATCATTCTTCGTTATTCTACTAGGAAACAGTGCTTAGGATTTACTGCAGCATATGAAGTTAACTATGTCTCAGTAATTGTACACCCACACACTGACATCACACAGGCAGTGATATGGATCAATGATGCAAATCCTGTCAGGATCAAACATTCAGGCCACAGCAGTTGAAAAGAAAGTGCCTACATGACAGGGCAGACCAGTCATCCAACATGTACAGACTGCATTAAATCAGTAGTGCTGATGTTGAAAAGGGTTGTGTTAGGTCCTTTTTATATAATAGCTAAACTTTATTATTTTAATCATAGATTTCCCACATACAGACTCTGTGTTTATCTTTAAGCTTCCTCACAGCTTCTGTGGCTTAAGGTCTGGACCTTTTAAAACATGTCTTAAGGCTCCACCAGCCACATGAGTTATCTGGAAAATAGCCTCTGTAGGCAGGCTATCTATCTATCTAATCTATCTAACCTATCTATCTATCTATCTACCTACCCACCTATGTATCTATCTATCTATCTATGTATCTATCAATCTATCTATTTATCTATTTAGGCTGCGTTGGGCCTTCATTGCTGCACGCCAGCTTTCTCTAGTGGCGGTGAGTGGGAGTTACTCTTCATTGCGGTGCGCGGGCTTCTCATTGTGGTGGCTTCTCTTGTTGTGGAGCACGGGCTCTAGGCATGCGGGCTTCAGTAGTTGTGGCACGTGGGCTTAGCTGCTCTATGGCATGTGGGATCTTCCTGGACCAGGGCTCAAACCCGTGTCCCCTGCACTGGCAGGCAGATTCTTAACCACTGCGCCACCAGGGAATTCCCTGTAGCCAGGTTCTTACAGACAAATCTTTTGAAGAACATGCCTTCAAAATCTTTTGAAGCATTTTATATAACATGTCCTTGACAAATAACATTCAGATTTAGATATGGAGCACTACACTGTGGCCTCACAATTCATTGCTACCTCAGTCTTCTTCCCACTGTCACCTTCTTCTTTGAGCTTTTACCGTTTTTAGTTTTATTGGCATCAAAATATTAATTTTTTATGGTTACAGATATATTGGAAAAGATGGCTTATTATGAGTAACCATTGTATAAGGTTTCAAAATATCTTCTCCTCGAATTACATGTACCCACTGGAATTACAGATTTCCTTTCCTGTAACAGGAACATAACCTATCCCTGGAGGCTTGCCACAGAACATTCACATCCTGTTGCAGGTTCTTCTGAAAAGAAACTGGGTCTCTACACTTAAAGCATCACCCTTCCTTCTAGCTGCTTATGTTCTCCTCAATGACTATCACTTCCCAGGAGAAATGGAAAGCTGAAAGGAGATGAGAGCTGGAGGTGTTTCATTCTATCACTGATGTTCTGACATAATCAGACTAACATGAAAACATGCCTTTCCCATGCTCTCTGGTACCTGCTTTCATGTTGTTTCCTCAACTAGTAGTGTTTCTTAGGAGAGCTTGAAAAAAAAAAGAAGGAAAGGTAAGGGTTCTCCCTCATCCTAAGGTTGGTTAGTTTTTTAAAACTGTTAATCATCTGAAAGAAATATTTGGAAAACATAAAAATTACTGAGACAGTTGTCTTCATAGTTCTTTTTGAAGGGTAATCTTTAAATCTAGATTTTCTATAGTAGAAACCAAATGCTATTTCACAGTTGAAGATATTTCTATACTTTCCCACTGCACATCAACTGTCATCATGAGAAGACTGAACTGTAGGGTCTTATTTTTCTCTATCATGATTTATATACTTTGATCATCTGCTATTAGCTTCTATTTTACTCTAATCATTTCATTTCAGCCTTCTCAGGGCAAGTCTCTATCAGCTAACACAGCCTTAAATGGAAAAATGATTAAAAACTCACTGTGCTGATGGCATGCTAAAGACTTCAAAGCGTTAGAGAAAAAACTCCACAAAAGACAGGAACAGAGACCTTGTCTCTCTCTCATTCTCTTCAAAGGTTCAAACATTACCAGACTGGGAAGTAGAATCTTATTTTATTTTTAAAAATTTATTTATTTTTATTTTTGGCTGCATTGGGTCTTTGTTGCTGTGCGCGGGCTTTCTCTAGTTGCGGCGAGCGGGGGCTACTCTTTGTTGCAGCGCGCAGGCTTCTCATTGCGGTGGCTTCTCTTGTTGTGGAGCACAGGCTCTAGGCGCACGGGCTTCAGCAGTTGTGGCACTCAGGCTCAGAGCCACTGGCCTTTGGATTCTAACTCAATTACACCAACTTTCTGGGTTCTCCAGCTTGTAGTCAACAAATTGTGGGACTTCCTGGAGAACCCTAATACACATTCCAAGCCTTTCTTATGAGAAAGAGCTATAAAACCACAAAGCATTTTGAACCTAACATGCTCAGAAATAAATTAATCATTTCCATCCTTCTACCCAAACCAATTCTCTTTTTTTTTCTTCTATATTTTGAGGCAAAGAAAAAGAAACTGTCATTTATCTTTATGTTCAAATGACTTGTGAAATCTGTAAATCATTCTAGTCTCTTCTTACCCTCTGAATTGAGCCCCCAGGTCTTATCCTTACTACTTTTTGGGGGGTTATTTTCCTGTTTAAAATCAATACTTCAGTGGCTCCCTGTTCCTTTCAGGATAACACATGAACTCTTTAGCATGCAATACAAAGGTTATTTGTAACACAGCCTGTGTTTCCATTTTTAGTCTCATTTTCTGATACTCCTCAATGTATTCTGTTCTCCAATCTATTTCTTTAATCATACCTTTTCAGTCTCCTCTAACTTCTCTGTGTACATGCTATTCCTTCTGCTTCTAAGATATTTTCTCAATTATTTTTCCTCTTAGTTAACTTCTATTTCTTTAAGCATCATCTTTTCCTGCACAGTTCAACAACTATTCCAATCTGGGTAAGGTATGTCTCCTCTGGCCTCCCACATATATCTGGGCATACCTAATTCCATCACAGCACCTATTAGCCTCTTCTGATTTAACTGTGGTTTACTTGCCTGTCTCCCTGACTGCGCTGTGAGGCAGGGTCTAAGTCTTTCAAATGGCTGTCAAGAATGAGCTGTCCTTCAGAATAGAAGAGATTTGGGCAAATTCTCTTTCCAGGAAAAGAGCATGCATGCACTTAGTTACTGTTTTCTGTGTTCTGGCAAGCCCCTGAGCCTGGGAGATTGAGTACAAGAAGGTGAGAAATTCCAACATATTAAGGCTAAAAATAATGTTAAAATATTGAAATATGATCTTTCATTGTAATGATAAAGGGATTTTCCAAAAACGTTGAGGGATTATATAATAAAATGAAGCAGAAGAGGATATCAAAGACAAGAGAACTTTGCTGATCCATA
This sequence comes from Kogia breviceps, assembly GCF_026419965.1. Lineage (NCBI taxonomy): Eukaryota > Metazoa > Chordata > Mammalia > Artiodactyla > Physeteridae > Kogia > Kogia breviceps. The sequence continues at coordinate 19,210,876 of NC_081325.1, forward strand.
AAAAATGGAAACAGGATTAGATTATAAAGTTTACCCTCTAAAAGTGAATCAACATCCTCAAATAAAGTTATTGCACAGATTTTGAGATCAGAATCCTATGTTAAAATTGACTCTGGCAGAGAGTAACTTAACTTTTGGCGCCTTAGAGAAATTAGTACGTACTTGCAAGGAAAACTTCTTCCACCACCCTTATTATGTTGTTGCCTGACTCTTAAGGTTAATGGCAGCCTGTTTGGATGTGCCTTAATATAATACCATAACCACAGTCAGGGGCAAAGTCATACTTTTATAACTATAAGGAGGGTCTTTATTAGATATGAAATTATGCCTAGTGTTAGTTGCTGTGACACAGGAAAATGAGAATTGTGAAATAATGATTTTTCCATCCCTTTATATCTAGGTAGATACTAAAAATCACATTTAACATGTTGCCATATAAAGAAAGGAACCAGAAAAGATCTTTTCTTTTTCCTGGGACAATCTCTGCACACAGGTACAAGCATATGTATATCAGATTATGTAATTAATTCATGGTAGTCTCTTTATGACTTTATATAAATGTTCACTGAAGAGCCTAGCCTTGCCTTATCCCAGCTGTGCTTCCGGGAAAAAACTAGAAAGGTTTATGCCTAGTTTAGACTGCTTAATTAGCACTTCCCTGAGTCCAAAATTGTGGCTGCAGTTACTACAAGGCTAAAATAAGGTAAATCTCTGTATCAGTAATTCAGATGCTCTTCTCACCAGGAGATCCTTCTAGTGAAGCTAACTTTAGAGAGTGTGGTTTTTATTTTTAATAAGGAAAGTGATATTTCTATATACTCTTACATAAGGTTAAGGAAATGAATGCAAAGCACAAAACAGGTTTGTAGTAAATACTGGTTCCTTTCCTAGCATTCCTTCACAGAATGATGCGGTTAAATAGAGGATCCAAACAAACACATCTTCTTTCAAAAATACAGCCTAGCTTATACTGGTACTTTTTAGGGTTCGACAAAATTCTCAACATCTAAGGTTTATTGCCCTGGGTTCTACCTGTCCTTTTGAATGTCAGAATTCTTTAAGCCATTTCTAAATTATGGTATCTAATTTACAAATTTCCTTTTTTCCACCCCCTTGATTTAAAAAATTGTCAGACTGTATAATAAGCTTGGTATGTCCCCACCCCCCCTTTTTAAAAGTTTTTACTTGTTAAAAAATCCACTTATCTGCACCAAAATACATTGTATGGTCCACCATTTTCCTTAATAAGCTCAGGGTCTCAGCTTTTATTTTTATTTTTTTTGCTGTATGCGGGCCTCTCACTGTCGTGGCCTCTCCCATTGCGAAGCACAGGCTCCGGACGCGCAGGCTCAGCGGCCATGGCTCACGGGCCCAGCCGCTCCGTGGCATATGGGATCTTCCCGGACCGGGGCACGAACCCGTATCCCCTGCATTGGCAGGCGGACTCTCAACAACTGCGCCACCAGGGAAGCCCGGGTCTCAGCTTTTAAAAAACAAAACTATAAATTTTATAAAATAAAATTGGGACTGAATTTAGAAGGAATTAAAACATTTATATAGTTATTTAAGCAATTAATATTTGTCAAAATTATCAAATTATACAGAAAATATAAAGAAAAAAGACTACTATAATCCTACCAAATAGGGGCAGGCACTTGAAGGAAATGTGCTCAAATTATTTTTGATGCATATATATTCATTAAAAATATTTTTCCTTATTACAAAAGAACTAATTCTGTTGACATCCTTAGTAATGTATAATCACATAAACAGCCTTCAAGATTCAAGTCCTGATTAAATAAAACTACTAATTAATAATCTTTTTAATCTTCTATTTTGGGGAGGTAAAAAGTAAAAAATAGGGCTTACCCTTTGAGTATCCTCTAGGAAGTATCTCCTAGTCCCTGGACTGTTTGGATGTTCCTGCTAGAGCTTCTATAGCACCCTTCCTGTTCTCTTCAATCACAGCCTTTTTCTCACTTTACTAAATACTTCTGACCGTCTTCCCTATGAGACTTAAACTTCGTGGAGGGCAGGGATAGGGTCTACCTTACTCATCATTAAATCTCCAGAGTTTTGGAATAGTGACTGTACATATCGAGTTCATAATAATTTGCTAAATAAAAGAATGGGTTTTAAAAGAAACCTAATATTCTAATCTAGACTCAGCAATTTATTCAACTCAATCTTCTAAATAATCTACACTATAGTACCATACAATCAGTATTAATGCTTATAATGATTTAGGGCACTGGCAGATTCTGAATTATTTTCAGTACATTCTGTTTACTAAGGCTAAATATAAGTGTTTATTTTGTAAACATTTTCAGTAATATGATTTGGAAAAAGCTTTTCTGGTTTTCAGTTAATCAGAAAGGTATTTTAACAAAAACACCCTGCCCCAGGTCAACGTTTAAAGCATACACCTTATGCCATAGTTATTAACTCTAATAATATCATCTTTGGCAAAAATATCTTAAAGCCAACTGATGAAGGTTTCTTCTCCAAAAGATGAGAAGGCAGAATCAAAAGAAACTAACCCTCCCTTTGACCCTCCCCCATCTTTTTAGGGTAATAAAAATTAAGATCTTTCTCAAGTATAAATGGGGAAAGAACCTTTTCAAATTCTAATACTTAGTGTTTTTAATATAAAATCTGGTATTGTTTACTCCTTAAAATTCTTATGGTGGATTCTCTCTTCAAAGAAGAGCATTATTAAATTCAACATGCTTAGAGATGTGCTCTGAGGAAAAATGACGTTTTGCAATTAAAAGCAAAAGAGATTTTTTTTTTTTTTTCCCTAGCATCATGTAGTACAACGTATATAAGGCTAAGTGGTACTTTTTGATAGCGTTGGTCTTAGGGTTCAGAGATGAATTTATGAGTAAAGTTCTTGGTTTACAGTAATTTGGTTTCAGATCTTTAGAAATATGACACTCCCATTTCTAGAATACAACTTTGAATGACTTGCAGTAAGTATATGAAAATATTTCAGAAAAAAAGTATGTGGTTGAGAGGAACTAACTATTGTTAAGCTATGAGTAGAGTGCCATCTTAGGTACTTTATGTTTGAGAAGTAGCTATGAAGTGTGGACTCTGCAACCAGACTACCAGAGCTCAGATCCCAGCTCAGCCACTCAGTAACTGGTAACTCCAGGCAAGCTATTAACCTATGTCTCAGTTTCCTTGTCTATAAAATGAAGATAGTAATAGCTATCTCACAGGATTGATGGGAGAATTAAATAGATTAATTACATGTAGAATGTTTACAAAAGTTAGCTGGTGCAGTAATTATTCAATAACCATTAGATAGTATCATAAATGTTAATTAAATTACAGAGTTACTTTCTGCCACTTTTCCCATTACTTGAGGATCTATAACGCATTGGTCTTGCAATTAGAAATGAATAAGTACTGAAATAAAGACAATTGGATTGCTTATTCCTAAAATAAGTCAATAAACATTTAGAGTTTCTATAAATGCAAGGGGGAAGGTCTAGGTGCTATAGGGAGGGAAAGGAGATCTAGCACAGAAGAATATAATATGGTTTTGTACCATCATCACTTGAGAAAGGTTGATGTGGGTCCAGACACCTGCATGTTTCAACTTCCCAGTTGATTCTGAAATCCCTTGGTGTAGTGATAAAAATTATCTTTGCAGTCAGAAAGACCTTCATTTGAGTCCCAGATCTTCCAATTACTAGCTCTGAGACTTTTACGAACCTTAGGTTTCTCACTCTTTAAAGGTTTAAATAAGATTAACTGCACACAGCACAATCCTAGCAGATAATGAACACTCAATTACATTATTAGTGGTGGACTCTAAAACAGAAAAAAAAAGACAAAAACCAAAAAATAACATGTGCCAAGTTAGAGATATAGGCCAGACGAGTGCAAAAGGAAATTGAGGAACACTTTTTAACCCTGGGGTGGTCAGAAAGAGAATCTCAAGGGGTGGAACTAATTAGTACTGGGTTTTGAAGAACTGCAAAAATTTAGAAAGCTCTCTCGTGTGTGTGCACACTCCTGTGTGATTTTTCAGTGAAGGAGCAATGTGAACAAAGATATGAGAGGGGTCTCTGTAAGAAATATTTAGAGACTAGAGTATCTACTAATCCTGGAATATTTGGAGTGGAAGTTTCATGAAATTAACACTAGAAAGAAAGATTGGAATGAGGTGATGGAGTGCCTAGAAAATTAGGCTAAGAGTTCTATGCTATATGAAATGAAAGAAGGCAAGGCTTTTCAGTTAGTTTTTAGCATAACTTCCTAAAAAGTCATGTTTTAGGAAAGCCAATCTTGTAGTTACAGAAATAAATATGGAAAAGTGACAGACTTCTGTAAAGAAATTTGAATCCTAATCAATGTGGGACTAATGTGCTTAAAAGGCCATAAAACTACTCAATTAGGTGTAATACATGCTCACACAGACTTCTTTGACAAGTTTTAATCAAATCTAGTTAGAAAGTACAGCTCTCTAATGTGGAAACTTCCCCAATTTATACAGCTAGTTAGAGTGATTTGATAAATTATGGTATCGTTAGCCTTGGTTTCCTCACTTAAGAAGAAGTTGCTTTATATAGACAGTTCTCAATTTACTAGAAAGTGAATTGGCAAGATAGATATTTAGAACCCAGAATGTATTACCTGACTCTCTCAACTTTATAAATGGTAGTAAGGCTCTGCTATAAATAAAAACTCACAAAATAAATACTGACATGGTCTAAAACAGCAGTCCCCAACCTTTTTGGCACCAGGGACCGGTTTCGTGGAAGACAATTTTTCCACAGATGGGGGGTTGGGGGGATGGTTCAGGTGGTAACGCGAGTGATGGGGAGCGATGGGGAGCGGCAGATGAGGCTTCACTCGCTTGCCCGCTGCTCACCTCCTGCTGTGCGGCCCAGCTCCTAACAGGCTGTGGACTGGTACCAGTCTGCAGCCCCGGGGTTGGGGACCCCTGGTCTAAAAAGTAGTTAAAATATTGTGCATATGCAATGACAACAAAAGTGGAGGCCCTTTTTCTATTAATAATTGTGAAATATATCAGAACGTATCAAACACGTAAGGATACCTAATATACTTAATCCATTATATGTATATGTATGGATATATGTATACATATGTATACATATCCATATGTATACATATATGTATATATGTATACATATATGTATACATATTTGTATACATGGCCTCCTTTGGGCTGAGCTCACTGACTAAACTCCAAATGACAAAAATCTCAAGAGGGACAAAGACGAAGAATGGAGAAATACTAATCCTAAAGGAACAGGTGAATGTGTCTGAGGAAAGGCAGACAAGTATCTTTGGGGTAAAAAGAAAGGGGGGAGGTGGAAGTTTCTTATATACAGCCCTTATTTTATTTATTTTAAATGGTTTGGTTTTTTTTTGACTGCACAGCGTGGCTTGTGGGATCTTAGTTCCCTGACCATGGTTCAAACCCATGCCCACTGCAGTGGAGCACAGAGTCCTAACCACTGGACTGGCAGGGAATTCGCTAAAACGTTATTTTTAATAGGAAATACATTTACAAGATTCAAAAATGAAAAAAGTATAAAAAGGTAGAGAGGAAAAACTTTCACTCCATCCCTGTTCCCCATGTGATGCATCACCACCCCATAAGTAAACACTATAATTACTTTTGGAGGGTCTTTCAAGATTTTCAATTATTATTATTGTTTTTAAAAATAGTCTGTGGCATCTATTAGTTAGCTTCTAGTATTTGTTCTTCCCTTTTTCCACAGTCATAATCCCCTGAATGTTAGCTGGAATCCATGGTCAGCCCAACCAAAGGCAATTTTTAGCTCTCTTATCTAGCTAGAAGTGGTCAACTAAGCTATGGTCAAAGAGAATGTGATGAGAATTGAGCTTTACAATCTCCAGAGTGTGTCCTTAAAGAAACAAGGCATGTCTTATATGAAGGTCTCTTCCTCTTTTCCATTCTGTCTGGGACGCAGCATGGTGGTGAGCCATCTTGGATCATGCACATGAATATGATGTGCAGATCCTAGGGATGGCAGATCAACATAGAAGTAACCTGGGTCCTTTTACTGCCTATGGGGCAAAGAACTCCATACAAGTACTAATGCACCTTTGAACATAACGCACGAGAGAAAAAAGTTCATATTATAATTGTCTTAGTTTTCTATTGCTGTGTAACATTAGCATAAACTTAGTGGTTTTAAAAAAACACCCATTTATTAGCTCACAGTTCTGTAGTTTGTAAGTCCAGTCATAGTATGGACTGCGTTCTCTACTGAGTCTCACAAAGTGAAAATCAAAGCATTGGCTAGGATGTGTTCTCATTTGGAGGCTGGAGTCCTCTTCCATCTAACCTCATGTTGTTTTGGCAGAATCAGCTTCTTGTGGCTGTAGGACTAAGATCTTCATTTCCTTGCTGACTACTTTACACAATTATATTTCTGGGTCTCACTTTCCTTTTGCCATCAGCACTCACTAAAATTTTTTTAAATTGAGATTTTATCACTTATTTTAACAGAACTCACTAATCTGGTTTAGATTTCCTATTTCCAAGAGATCTTTAACAGTGATATTTTATTTATTAGGAACATAAAGAATTGAAGATAACTTAATTTGCCTACATTTTCCTTTTTAGCATAAACATTGCAATTTTCTCTTAACTAAGTCATATATAAAATAGTTTCTCTTGAAAAGTAACATTTAATTGCATTTAGGGACAACCTGGGACCATTACACAATGTACTCAGGATGAGTCACAGTCATTCACGTAACCTAAAATGGGCTGAATTTATGAATGGATGATCTATTATGGTTCATTTTCACAAACAAGGCTCATTAATGTTTCAAAACAAGTATTTTGAGTCTCTCTCTACTGGAACTGATGTTTTCATCTTAGAAGGAGAAAATGTAAAGGGCAAAAACTTTTTAATATAATGGTGTGATTTCCACCAGTATGAAAAATTGTTACCTATGCTTTTAGAGAATTTTCTAAGTGTAGTTAAGATTTTCTAAGTAATGTATAAAGGATATAACTTCTCCATGGTTTAGTCTGTTAAATTATGAAAAAAGTAAATAATGGCTAATCATATGGGAATGAGAATCTACTACATATGATTTGGACTTAAGTTACTTATAATTTCCGTAGACTGTAAAGAACTTCATTAAGTTCAGTCAGGTCTGTAGTAAAGAAAAGTCATTAATCAAAGATAATCAGTGGTCTTATAAAAAATTCTTGGAATACTGATACACTTATCATTAAAATAAATTTAAGATATGGCATAAGATATTAGCATAGTTATGAATACCTAAAAACTTGAGAGCTGGTAGAAAACTGTTGAATCTAATTCAAACTAGCCCATCCTCATTTATGTGCAAAATAATGGCCAGAATTTAAGTAATATACCCAAGGATATAGAATCATAACTTTATTTATTTATTTATTTTTTTCGGTATGTGGGCCTCTCACTGTTGTGGCCTCTCCCGTTGTGGAGCACAGGCTCTGGACGTGCAGGCTCAGTGGCCATGGCTCACGGGCCCAGCCGCTCCGTGGCATGTGGGATCGTCCCGGACCGGGGCATGAACCCGTGTCCCCTGCATCGGCAGGCGGATTCTCAACCACTGCGCCACCAGGGAAGCCCAGAATCATAACATTTTAGACTCGTGAAGAACCTTATTAAAAGGCATCAACTCCAACCATCCATGATCTATTTTGAAATTAAACCTCCTAATGCCACCATCAAGTGAAGAGTCAGTATACGCATTACCAACTACAAAGGTGGATGGGAAACTGATTGCTCCTGAGTCTCTGACAGCTCTGTTTATTACAAAGTTGTTCCTCATACTGAGCTAAATCTGTTTTCCTTCAACTCCCACACACTGATCCTAAAACCCAGGCTGACCTACTCCCAGACTTCTACCTTTAAAAATGCACCATTAATTAATTCACATATTTTGTTATTTCTTTAAATAACAGTAGACAATATTGTTGTGAATTTAGGAAGAAAAGTTATATTTCATACTGCTAGTTATAGTAACTATAGCAAAAAGTGTAGTGACCATGATATATAAAACAACAGACATTTAACCTCTAATAAATTTCAGAGGTATTTTTAATATCAAAGGTCTGACATATCTAACAAGATTCATGGGGCCTGAGGCACAGTTTGTATACATGTCTCAGGTATTCCAGGATATCAGAGAAGGTCACTAGGAGTCCTACTTGCATGAAAACTCCATCTTCCTTTCCCATCCCCAACAAAGACAACCTGGGAGAAAAGGCTTATTTTTTTTACACAAACATTTGCAACCATTTTATTTATGTTAACCAAAATCTGGAAACAACTCAAATGCCCCTCAACGAGTAAATAAACAAGATAGGGGTATCCATGCAATGTAATACAACTCAGCAATAAAAATGAGCAAACTATTGATACATGCACAACAGGGACAGATCTCAAACTTGTTGTACTAAGTGAAAGAAGCCAGAAATAAAATTCTACATGTTGTATGATTTCATTTATGAGATATTACTAGCAAAGGTAAAACTATAAAGACAAAAGGGATGTGATTATATCTGATGAGCATAAGGATTCAGACTAGAACACAGAGAAGGGCAAAGGCCGGGAGCTCCAACTTTTGCAGTGCAGAGAATTCACTCTGAAGTAACAGAGTTGGGATAAATGGGATACAGAGCTTGTAAGTATTTAACAAAATATTGTTTTATTAAGGACCTCAAAGGTCATCTGGCTCAGTTTAGGAGGAGACTTGCTAATAAAATGCTCTGCAAAGGAGATGGCAAATATGAAAGAGCAGACCAATTGCAGGAGGGAGGCTAGACATGTGTGTTTATACTCACCATGATCCCCAAACACACAGAGAAGGACAGAGTGGTACTTACTAGTGGGGACAAACATTCCCTTAACTTCAAAAACTCCTATAATGGCACGAAGAGTCTGGATCAGGTGTATGAGGAGATAAGGTGAGAGTGGAAAAGCAGTAATAAAGAGCAGCAGCAGTAAAGAGAAGAAAAATAGGAACAGAGGTGCTGACAATAACTGCCCCAGGAGCAACAGTGCTGGTCACTCTTTGAATGAGGTGACAGAAGAAGCAACAAGGGCCCAATAACCTCCCACTGGCAGACTGGAAAGTGACACCAACAGTAACAGTAGTGAAATAAACATGAGTAACTACTCAGAAGCTGGTCAGAGCCATCTGGAAGCAAAAAGGCAGGCAGGAAGATTTAGAAGTAGTACTGATGGCATACTATCTCTAGTGGGTGAAGGGGCTCAGAAATAACACACTCTGGAATTGTCAGTTAGGTTCCTGACTTCCCTAAATAAGGTGAGCTATGAGAAAGCAAAGGTTAATAGCTTTCAACAAACCTGAATTCACTTTGACAATTTTTCTACATGTGAGAGTCAAATCATAAGAAAATAGGCAGAAATCCAGGATTTAGCTAAATGATTAATATCTGGGCATTATCTATGGCTCACTACATTTATATTTTTACATTTTTAAATTAAAATTTCTATGTTACCCTACAATCTTAATTGGTGCTCATACTGAAGACTCTAAGGCACTAAAATACCCCTAAGTATAAAAGTATATTTTCAGTATATAGTGGTTACCAAGGTGAACAAGTATACCAATATATTTTAAGATATTTTAGCAGTTAATTTTAATAAATATAGACAGCAAGCCTACTAAGCAAAAGGCATTATTTTAGCACAGAGAATCAAAGAAAACAAAGGACAATTTTTCTTGTTAAGGGAACAAAATAGAAGGAAGCTAATATTCCTTGACCATTTTTGTCAAGTAAGGTTTTATGTACCAAGCTAAAGACAGCATCACTGTTTCTGTCCCTATAAGATTTGAAGTTTAGTGGAAGCTTCTCTCACAAGTGTTTATTTCATTAGGAATTCGGACTAGTAAATTAGCTAGTTGGCATGCTATTTATAGGTCTATTAGGAGCAATAACTATTCACTAGCTCGATTACTCTATAAAGTGTGCCAGCGCACAGATATACTTGTTAAATTTAAGACTCACATTCAGAGTACTCACTTCCAAAAATAAGGAGATCTCAGTTTAATTAAAAGATTATTTTGGAATCAAAGAATCTTTAGATAGAATGAATGCTGGAACTTGTACAACCAAAATTCTTTCACTATGCAAGAATTACTTTTTATAATATCATCTAACCAGTACATAAGCATACATAATGATGAGACTCTGGTATAATCAAGCAACGACTCAATTTTTATACAGCCATAATTGTTGGACAGTTTTTCCCTGTGAGTCGAAATTTGTTTCGCTGTAACTCTCTCTCACCTGTTTCAAACGTGTTAAAAGGATACCATCTAACCACAGTACACCATCTGTTTTGAACATACATTTCTATTTTTGCAGTTCAAGATTTTGTTTGTTTTTACTTTTGTAAGTGAGATTCAATAAGTGACTCACATGTAGCTCTAGTTCTACTAGAGCATGGACTTGAGGAGGGGGAAGGGTAAGCTGTGACGATGTGAGAGAGTGGCAGGGACATATACACACTACCAAATGTAAATTAGATAGCTAGCGGGAAGCTGCCGCATAGCACAGGGAGTTCACCTCTGTGCTTTGTGACCACCTAGAGAGGTGGGATAGGGAGGGTGGGAGGGAGGGTGACGCAAGAGGGAAGAGATATGGGAACATATGTATATGTATAACTGATTCATTTTGTTGTAAAGGAGAAACTAACACACTATTGTAAAAGTTATACTCAAATAAAGATGTTAAAAAAATAAATAAATAAAATAAGCAAGTTCTAGTCATAAAGTTAAGTCCTCCTCTTCTGCACTATAGTGGACACTGTCATTCATTTTGATGCATACGATCTAAAGTCCTTTTGTGTGTTGGAGGAGTCACCTTGGTGTGAGGTGAAGAAAATTTCTCCTATAGGTGCTGATAACATAGGAGGCAGTGGTGGGTGCTACAAGATTCCTGTTCCAGAAGTGGTATCTGTGCTGGAAGCAAGTGACCTTGAATTCTTAGTGGAGAAAGGGCATGGGTACAATCGTGGCATTCACGATGATTTCTTAATCAAACTAGTACTATAGCATGGTTTTGGGGCATTGTTCCTTAAGCTTAGCCTTGAGTATGGTTCTCTAATACTCCCAAAGATTCTATAAGATACCCAATATCATTTTCTTAAAGTAATATTTAAAAAATTTGAAATAATCACAAATTTACAAAAAAAGCTGCATGTCCAGCTGGCACCAAGAACTTTCTTCCCTAAACCATTTGAAAGTAAGATGCTGACATGATGACTCATCACCCATGGAATACTTTAGTATGCATTTAGTATGTATTCTCCGATATAACCACACAACCATCGAAACCAGGAAATTAACATTGATACCTTGTTACTACCTGTTATGGGTAAAACTGTGTCCCCCCCCACCAAAAGATATGCTTAAGTACCATTACTTCAGAGTGTGACTTTATTTGGGAATAGGGTCACTGCAGATATAATTAGTTAAGATGAGGTCATGCTGGAGTAGAGTGTGGTACTAATCCAATATGGAATCCTTTTAAGAAGAGAGCCATGTGAAGACACAGAGACACAGGGAGAATACCATGTGAAGATGGAGGCAGAGACTGGAGTGATGCATCTACAAACCAAGAAACCCCAAGGATTGCTGGCCATCACTAGCAGCTAGGAAAAAGACATAAAGTCTCCCACAGAAGGAACCAATCCTACTGACATGTTGATCTTGGACTTCCAGCCTCCAGAACTGTGAGAGATTAAATTTCTGTTTTAAGCCACCCAGTTTGTGGTGCTTTGTTATGGAAGCCCTAAGAAACTAATACACCACCTAATTTCAAACCCCACCCAAGATTCACCAATTGTCCTAATAATGTGCTTTCCAGACAAAGGGTCTAGTTCGGAATCACATACTGCAACTAGTTAGGATGTCTCTTTAGTCTATCATTCTGAACAGTTCCTCGGCCTTTCCTTGACTTTCATGATCTTGACTTTTGAAGATTAAAGGCTAGTTATTTTGTAGAATGTCTCTAGATTTGAGTTTGTCTACTATTTCCTTGAGTTTAGATTCAGATCATGCATTTTTGGCAGAAATATCACAGAAGTGACACTCTGTTCCTCTTAATGCATTATATCAAGTAGCACACAATTTTGATTTCTGACATTACTGATGACATACAATTTGATCACCTGATCAAGATGGTGCCTGCCAGGTTTCTCCACTGTAAAGTTACTTTTTTTTTTTTTTTTTTTTGCCTTTAATCAGTAAGTATTTTGTGGGGACATAGTTTGAAACTATGTAAAAGTCCATTTTTCATCAACTTGCAATTTATTCATTTATTTATTTATATTTGTGTGAACTCACTATTTTATTTTATTCAGTGGGCTTTAATCCATATCTATCATTATTCTGATGCTCAAATTGTGCCTGATTTTGCTAATGGAAGTTCCTTCAAGCTGTCTACTACATTCTTTTGACATGTCTCCATCCGTTTTTCAGCACTTCTTTCTTTCTGGGATAAGACTTATACAGCAGAAAAGGAGTTAAAGATGTGGAAAGGGAGGAAACTAGAATGAATCCTGTGGCAATTGAACTAGAAAAATCATACATTTCTGATTCTAGGTCTGGGGCAAGGAAAGTTCAAGATGTTATCCCAGAAAGAAGGGATATTCAATATTGTCATCCCAGAAAGTCACTCAGGCTCTGACTTCCCATGTTGAGTTTCCTGCCCCCTAACCCCCACTCCCACGTGAATGTTCTTTCCTTGGCTCCGTGTGGTCATTCACACACAAGCTCTAATGCCCTGTGCTGGGCTACCCACTCCAGTTTTGTGTATAGTCTCTTCTCACCACATCTGGGATCTGACTTCCCACACCAGGCCATTCTACCCCTCACCCCACCATGTGGAATACCTCCTTACTCTGCTTGGGCTCCGATCCACACCAGGCCACCCCTTCTTGAGGACACCCTTCTCAGCCTGTTTAGGCTCTGAGTCCATACAGCAGGCCACCTTGCTATGTGAATTTCCTACTTACTCTGTTTGGGCTCTGACTCTCTACACTAGGCTGTTGTCCTATGTGATGAACTCCTCCCGCTCTGACATCCTACTCTGGGGCACTGCAGCTCACCCCCCCCAACTCCCACCAGTGTAATGCTGCCATAGATTGAATGTCTGTGTCTCCCCCAAAATTCCTTTATTGAAACCCTAACCCCAATGTGATGGTATTAAGAGGTGGGGTTTTGGGGAGGTGATGAGGACATGAGGGTGGAGCCCTCATGACTGGGACTAGTGCTCTTATAAAAGAGAACCCAGAGAGCTCCTTTGTCCCTTCCACCATGTAAGATTACAGTGAGAGTCAGCAGTCTGCAACTGGGAAGAAGGCTCTCACCAGAACCTGACCATGCTGGCACCCTGATCTTGGATTGCCAGCCTCCAGAACTGTGAGAAATGTATTTCTGTTGTTTATAAGCCACCCAGTGGCTGATACACATCATCTATATGGTACCAGTGCAATTAATTTTTTAAATCAAAATGTATAACTGTATTATTCCTGTTAAATTTTATCCTATTAGTTTTGACCTATCATTTCAATATATTCTGATTTTCTTGAGCTTGCCATTTACTTAATGTTATTAGTTGTCCTTGGTAACTGTCTGATACCTGGTAATTTTATAAATGTGTCATTTATTTTTGTCAAAGCTATTGATTAAAAGTGTACAGAAAGAGAGCCCTAAAGAACGAAGTCCTCTTTCTGACTTACTTCACTGTGTATGACAGACTCTAGGTCCATTCACCTCACTACAAATAACTCAATTTCATTTCTTTTTATGTGTCATATCTTCTTTATCCATTCATCTGTTGATGGACATTTAGGTTGGTCCCATGTCCTGGCTATTGTAAATAGTGCTGCAATGAACATTGTGGTACAGGACTCCTTTTGAATTACGGCTTTCTCAGGGTATATGCCCAGTAGTGGGATTGCTGGGTCGTATGGTAGTTCTATTTTTAGTTTTTTAGGGAACCTCCATACTGTTTTCCCTAGCAGCTGTATCAATTTACATTCCCACCAACAGTGCAGGAGGGTTCCCTTTTCACTACACCCTTTCCAGCATTTATTGTTTCTAGATTTTTTGATAATGTCCATTCTGACAGGCGTGAGGTAATATCTCATTGTACTTTTGATTTGCGTTTCTCTAATATTAGTGATATGGAATCTAAGAAAAAAAATGGTACTGATGAACCCAGTTGCAGGGCAGGAATAAACATGTAGACACAGAGAATGGACTTGAGGACATGGGGAGGGGGAAGGGTAAGCTGGGGTGAAGTGAAAGAGTGGCATGGACATATATACACTACCAAATGTAAAACAGATAGCTAGTGGGACGCAGCCGCACAGCACAGGGAGATCAGCTCAGTGCTTTGCAATGACCTAGAGAGGTGGGATAGGGAGGATGGGAGGGGATATGGGGACATATGTACGCATATGGCTGATTCACTTTAGTGTACAACAGAAACTAACACGGTATTGTGAAGCAATTATACTCCAATAAAGATCTATAAAAAAAAAAAAGATGAAGTCCTGGATAATATAAGACAAAGCTTTAGACTGGCAGTGGGCCAGGGACGAAATTTTATTTTATGTTCCCATAAAGATATATGAGAAAATCTGTCAAATAACCTTGAGGAAATAAAGAGTGCTTGCTTATTCAACTTTTGTCTCTTACTGAATACTGAATGAATGAAGGAATGGATGAAGAATATGAGGTCCTCATTCGTGCTGAAATGCAACTGTGGAAGCAACGTTGCAAAACAAATCATCAAAATGTAGATCTGGTTAATCCATGATCAACATAATTAGGGTTTATATATCTGATGTAGCTTTTTGGGTTTTATGATTCCACAGATATAAACAATATGTCAAAAAGGTATGGTGTAATAATAATCTCTACGACTAATTACATTCCAAATCCTCTGTGATGGATAGACTCTTTCACACACAAACTCTCTCTCTCTTTACACAAACAAGTATAAGACAGGATGTAAAAATAATCACTAAATTGCTTAATGTAATCTAACTGATGTAATAATAAGCAGCAGAGCTGAAACTCAACCCAGGTAGCATTTGCTTAACTACTGCCTTATTAGGTTAACAAAATTGAACATTCATCAATATCTTTCTCTCCTAAAGTATATCATTCTAAGGGGTCAGGGCATATAAAAACTATTCAAGCATAGCTGGTTTATATATTCTTTTTTTTTGTTTTTTTGGTATGCAGGCCTCTCACTGTTGTGGCCTCTCCCGTTGTGGAGCACAGGCTCTGGACACGCAGGCTCAGCGGCCATGGCTCACGGGCCCAGCCTCTCCGCGGCATGTGGGATCTTCCCAGACTGGGGCACAAACCTGTGTCCCCTGCATTGGCAGGCGGACTCTCAACCACTGCGCCACCAGGGAAGCCCCATTTTTCTTTTTTTTAAAGATAACTTTGTATCTTGCACGGACAGCATGGAATCATACCACAGTATAAGTCCCATAACAATGCAAAACCACTAGATATTTAATTAATAAATTCTTATTATTTAGTCCTATTTATTCATTTTGAGATGTCATGGAAGAAAAGAAGGGAAAAAAAAGAAAGCCATACCTGCCTTTCAATAAGGAGGATTTTTAGATAAAATTGTTTGTCTATATAGACTCCATTTGCTTGGCACATGGAGATGCTCAAGAAAGGTTAGTTTTTTCTCTTTCTCATTCAACTTAATTAAACATTTACTGAGCATTCTCTATGCACTGGGCGCTATGCAAGACAGGAGGTTTACAAACACATCAAACAATTTCTGCCTTCAATGATTTCTGTATGTGTATCCAAGGGTAGAAGAGGAGAGAAACTGAAGAAAGATCTTGTCTGCAAACACTTCACAGAACAGATAATGTCTGAAGGATGGGTACCCAATTTATTGCCAGGAAAGCCAGCTCTACTACCGAGATCTTAAGAGTTCACCACATACTCTCTACAAAATGTGCTTCTAGGACATCACCAGTAAGCCAAATTCAGAAACTTCGGTTAATTCTCTATTCTGTGTACCTCCCCACAAAACAAAACTAAGAAGGGCAGTCTTCAGCACTTGTTACAAAGATCTATTAATACTAAACCTTAAGATTTATTCACATAATAAATTTTTACATTCCTATGAACAATTACCAAGCAAAAATGAATTTCCATAGTATCTGTCATTATACAAAAAAAAATTTTGTTGACATGCTATCAATCCAATCACTAAAAAAAAAATCCAAAAAACATCAAGTTGTTAGATGTTTCAAAATAACTTTTAATAGAAAAAAAAAAGAGAGATTCAAGATAGTACTTCAGTTTCAAAAGTAATGAGGTTATTTGTGCTAAAACCCATTAACAGTGGCTTAAGATGGCAAAAATGAGGTATAGGTTAGAATCAGGTAGTATAAATAAACCTAACCAATGAGCAGAATGGCAAACTGAAAGGTGGTAAAAGGCAGGGAGCTACAGTTTTATATATGTAAGAGTTGTGCATTGTCTAAAAGGACATGAAATAAGGCAAAAGGTAAGTTAAGACAGACATCAGATCCTGTATTAGACTCAGAAAGAATGGTATGGAACAATAAAAAATGATCACATTAAATAAACAAAGTATATTATTTTCATTATAAATATGAAACATATTTTAAAAAACAAATATTGAAAAGTCCTTGTTTCTGGCCCATAACAATTTCTTTTCTTTTCTTTTCTTCTTTTTCAGGGGTGGAGGCAAGAGAGAGAAGCTATGCAATGCATTTAAAAGAATATTTGTTACATTTTATTGAACATTTCTAGATGTTTGAAGTAGGGAGATTTTTAGATTAACAGGTGAGCACATGGTAACAAAAAAGGAAGACTTAACTGATCCTTCCAAACTGTGAACTGGATGTTAACTCTACTGTATAATCTCCTTCGATGGCTCTTCCTCACCTTTATAATAAAGTTCTTAGTATGGCAGTCAAGCCATTAAGAGGTGACTATATTTTCAGATTCATCTCTGTCCATATCCCCTTTATACAACTTTTTGTTTTGCTTTGTTTTTAGCTATTCCAATCTCTTTGCAGTTATTCAAATAAATCAAGTTGTTCTTTCCCTCTGTTGCTATTGTACGCTGTTCCCTCTGCCTAAAACACTTTCTTGAGACCCTTTTGTCCATTTGGCCAACTGCTATTTTCCTGAAAGACAAGGACGTGTCACTTTTTCTTTGAAGGGTTTTTTCCCTGACATAATCACTCTGTGATTACTCCCCTCCTATGCTCCCACAACACCCTATGCATATTTCTAATGATTCTTTTTATATTGTACAATTGTTAATTCTCCTCCCTTTCCCCTACCACACTGTGTTCCTGAATGGCAGGAACTGTGTCATAGTCTTCTCTGAATCCCTTGCAGCTGGTACAGTATACCTCAGCAGAGACTTTGTAAATTCATGAAAAAAATATTAGCAGTTTTATCTATCTAAGCAGTACGCTATATAGTAGGAAAAAGGTACTATATTGAGCTCTGCCCATAACTAGCTGTAACTCACAAATTCTGAACCTCCAAGAAAATAGGGGAATTATTTAGATCTCTAATGTTCCCTGTGATTCTTTAACTTAGTTTTGGTTTCTATAAATTCTTGATAGGTAATAAAACTACTTTAAAAAGCACAGTCTTTAATTCAAATGCTTATTAATTTACACTGGATTTATCTCAATTCTTTAGGTTTTACTACGGAGGTTTTCTTAGTATGGTGGCTGTGAAAAGAAAAACTTTCCTAACTTGATGGCCTTAGGAACCCTATTTTTCTGTCAGTTTCATTGGCACATGATTTTCCTCCCTTAACACTTTCTCTTTCTCTTTTTCATATATTGTGTCCACTTCTATCTATACTCTTACTTTTTACCTAGCTCAAGAACTAGGTCAAGAAGATGACTGACATGTGATAGAAATAGAGATGGCAAAGAGCAAAAAAAGGGAGGAGAGGATGAGCCCCAGCAGTCCTTAGCCTTTTCTCGTCCTGTCTTCTCTTGCTTGGACTGAGGGCATGCTGGTCTTCACAAGACTTCAACCTAGTCTCTTGTTCACTACTACCTTTAATCTATATCCCATCTTTCAATTTTGGACAAACAAAAACATAAAGAAGGGAGAGACTTTTACTTTCTGTATGGTTCCTGCTAAACTTTCCTGTGTTTTTAAAACTCTGCTCAGTAGTAATTTTAAAACAAAGTCTCCACTCTTATAAGCTGATGTACACAGAGAAGAGTCTCCGTTTTCTCCTGAAGCAAAGAAATGTGTCCCTACCTAAAAATCCTTCACATGATAGTCAATTCCTATTATTAGGATACTGTTAGCACTACAGGCACATTATAAACTAGACAGGCTTTTTTGGTTCTGATTGAAGGGGTAAGTGCCACATAAAAAAATCAATTGATTTTATGAGGGAAGGGGTTTACAAATTACAGTTACAAATTGACTTTTAAAATATAAGTTATTTAAAATTCAAAGTCTGGTTATCCAATTGCAATGATCAGTTTTTGCATTTTAAGTCACACTAAAACAGTAATCAGTACCCTCATTTGCAGATGTGTTTGAAAAGACCAGTTATATTAGTTAAAATTCTTCCATCATAAACAATATTTATTGAAAACAATTTGAAAAGAGATGTACAGATAAACCTAAGGTGTGTGCTCTACTAAAAACTTACATTCTAAGAGGTACCCAGTATAAAAATGAAGTTATTTTTATGAAAACCTAATTGACAAGTAAAGATAGGCGAAGTTTATTATACTGCTTATAAATTCTACTACCTGGTTTCTTTTAAGCTCATAATATGTGGACCATTCCTATTTGTGAAGTTACCAAATAACTGCCACTCAAAAGATTTAAATTCACTTAGAGAAAGTGCTAACTCTAAGACATGTAAGGTTTAAATGGCAGGTTAAAAGTTTTAATTGTAATTATTGAGCTAACTGCTTCTCTAGAAAGAGTTAGATCTATTTCTCCTTTGCTTGCATTGACTTGACAGCCCAGGTTAAATGCGGGGGAGGTACCATAAGTCCTGGTTTGCCTGGGACAATCTTGGCTGACACTAATTGTTGTGGAGTAATTGCTAGGGTCCACTTTCACTCTTAAAGTATCCTGGTTTGGATGATAAAGCATACGGTCCCCCCACTTCTAACGTGCTCTTTTCAAATGAAAGTAATAACTATTAGATAGGTACCCAATATGTGGAAGGCCAAGAACTGAAGGGAATACAAAGGAATGTAAGAAATGGTATCTGCCCATAAAGTCCTTATTAAAACTTAGTTGGAGAGCCTGAATAAACATTCCAAGTTAAACATACAAAATTTAAATGGCTTTTCAAAATACTCACTGGAAGAAATGTTACAAGAAAGTACATTCTTGCTAAATGAATGGCACAATAATTGGTGTTTTGGGCTTTCACAGGAGATGGGGTCACTTTCTATTAAATACCGTTACAGTACCCACCATCACCACTTACTCAGTGCCTTATATGTGCCAGGTCTGGTTTAGAGTGCTTTATAAACATATTAGTCAACCCTCACAATTATCCTATGAGGTGTGTTATTATGCACAGGGATAGGAATTTTACTGAGATATGTGCTGATAGAGGTTAAATAACATGCAAAAGTTCATACAGCCAGTTAAGTGGCAGAGTTGGGGTTTAAAACCAGGTTCTCTAATTCCAAAGCTAGTGACTTTTTAACTGCTCTCATCTTCACAAAGAGTGGTGGTTCTCAACTAGGGGTGATTTTGCCTCCCAGGGAACATTTAGTGATATCTGGAGACATTTTTGTTTGGCACAAATGTGTGTGTGTGTGTGGGGGGGGGGTGTTGGCTTGTAAGTAGTGTGGAAGGGATGCTTACTAAAGACTTTATTAAAAAACCTTTTAAAGATAAGATCTGAGCTCA
The DNA here is from genome assembly GCF_026419965.1 of Kogia breviceps. Lineage (NCBI taxonomy): Eukaryota > Metazoa > Chordata > Mammalia > Artiodactyla > Physeteridae > Kogia > Kogia breviceps. Next base: position 19,230,865 of record NC_081325.1, read on the forward strand.
GTCTGGAAGCATTTGGATAGGCTGGGGGTAGTGGTGATATGGGTAAATTCTAGATAAGAAGACGAATACAGGAAATACAAGAAAGGTTCAGAGACAGTAAATAAACCAACTTAGCAAGACTGAAGGGAAACAGTATTGAAAGGAAAGTGGGAAGCAAGCAAGAAAGATGAAATGATCTTTCAGAAAGACTAAGGAACCTGAATTGGATTCACTGAAGATTTCTGAGCAGGGGAGTGACATTATAGTAGGATTAATCAAGAAACCAGGGCAGGGCTTCGCTGGTGGCACAGTGGTTGAGAGTCCGCCTGCCAATGAAGGGGACACGGGTTCATGCCCCAGTCTGGGAAGATCCCATGTGCCGTGGAGTGGCTGGGCCCGTAAGCCATGGCCGCTGGGCCTGCGCGTCCAGAGCCTGTGCTCCACAACGGGAGAGGCCACAACAGTGAGAGGCCCGCATACAGCAAAAAAAAAAAAAAAAAAAAAAAAAAAAAAAAAAAAAACCAGGGCAAAGAGACTAATTAGGATGCTACTGTAATAGTTAAGCCATAAAGTATTCAGAGTTTGTGCCTTGTTGTGGTGGTAGTGAGAAAGAAAGGAAGAAACTACAAGCACATACACTTTTATGTATCATAAATTTTAGTCTTGTCTCAAATGACAATAACCATTCTTACCTGTAATGCACTGAAACTGTCCATCTTCTCTTCTTATTGTAAATGCTTCCCCTGGGTTAACTTGTACCAGGATAACCTTAAAATGAGGGGAAGAAGTATTAATCAAAAGAGCAACAGAGTAAATCAGTATATCAAGATACTAAATGTTGCTAGTAAGAGAGTAGATGTGAGCTATTTAAAATCATATGGAACTGGGAAGGAAAATGGGGATTACACATTTGTTGAAAAGTATTAATTACTTCATTTTTCTGGAGGTCAGACTCAAGCCAAAAGTAAGGGAATAAAAGACAGTGGCACAATTTTATTGGAAAGTCAATAGATTTCACTCTGAAACAAAGATGGAGTCAAACTACCGAATATTTGGATCATCTATGCCTACTTCACCAATTGTAAAGTATTGTGTTTTTCTAAAAATAAAGTATAAATTGATAGGCAGAGAATAAGATGGCACCCCTGAATTAGTATGACATCTCAATTAACAATATATTTTAAAATGTTAAATTAATCCCATAATTTTGAGTAGTTTTCTTTTTATTTTATAGGTAATACACACTAATCTTATGACATCTGAAAAACAGAAAAACAAAAAACTGGAAAAAAAACTGAAGTCCCTCCATCCTAATAAACATTGTTAGCATTTGATAAATTTCTTAGTCTTGTTCTCTATGCATAGGTTTAATTTCCCCCCTTAAATATAAGGGGGAAAAATAAGACCTCCAATTCTGTGTCTTCTTTTGGTTTAATATTAAAAAAAGACTTTTCCATGTTATTATTCAAAGTATGTCATCGAATGTTTATACCATAAACTACTTAACCATTCTCTTAATTAAAGAATTTAGGTAGTGAGCATTTTGGTATGTAGTTTTCCCATCTCTATAATTAGTATTGTTTCCTTATGATATATTCCCAGAAACAGAATTCCCATATCTGTTGCTAAACTACTTTTTAAAAGGGTTTTACGAATTCACATTCCTCCTCAGTCTATGAGAACGCCATTTAACCACATTCTCTGCACCCCTAAAAATTAGTTTTAAAATCTTTGCTACCTTGATAGATGAAAACAGTATATTACTATCGTTTAATTTGTACTTTTTTGATTATTAATGAGGTTAAATTCTATCTTTACATTTGCTACTGACTCTTTTGTAAACTGGCTGTCTGTCATCTTACGTTATCTTTTGGGGTCTTAAATGTTCTTAGCAATTCATATGAATTCTCTGAATAATAATGTTAGTAATAATAATAATATACTATGTTATGCTGCAAATATTTTCCCGTTTTGTCTTCTCAAATTTTTTAATCGTTTATTTTCCTGTAGCCAATGTTACCTATTTTTTCCTTTGCGACACCTTCTATTGCTTCTAAATTTAACTTGTGGCTGGCTATCAAGCACTTGAATTGTGGCTTGTCTTTGTCTATATGGAGATGTGCCATAGGTGTAAAATACACACTGGATTTCAAACACTTAGTACAAAAGAACCCAACCATGTTAAATATCTTGTTAATTTTTATATTGATTACATATTGAAATAATATTCTGGACATGTTGCGTTAATAAAAAATTATTACAATTAATTTTTCCTGTTTTTACTTTTTAATGGCTACTAAAATTTTTTAAATTACTTATGTGATTGGCATTATATTTCCATTGGACAACGCTGACCTATAGGTTTGATAAAAATGCTAGTTTTTCTTTTCTTCTAGTTTTATATAATTTAATTGCTTATATTTAGTTTTTAATGCACCTCAAATTTATCTGGAGATCCAAAAATATTATTTTTCCTTAGAGAGCTAACCAATACAATTTGCTAAATTTAAGATATCTCCTTTAGCACACAATATACTCTTCTGGCCCATCTTATCCATAACATTATCTACTTTGGCAAAAGTAGCTTTGGAAATATGTTTTTATTTTAATCATTTTAAACACTGTAACCTTAGAAATATGTTTTCTGCTGGTGTACCTCGATTACTACTCTTCTTCAAACATTTCTTTGACATTGACTGGTGATAAGTGCTATGATAGAAGTTAAGCACTATCAGAGCACACAGGACCAAGTACTTAAATTAGTCTGTTACCTGAGCATGTGTGTGTATACATGTATATGCACGTGTCTGTGTGTTTGTGTATTTAATGGCTTTCTAGAGAATATAAAAGTTAAGCTGAGTCCTGAAGACTGAGAAGGAACTAGCTAGGCAAGAAGAGTGGGAAGGCCTTAAGGTACAGAGAAGAACAAATGAAAAGCTCCAGGAAAGGAAACGTCATCAATAGTTTATCAAATTCAATGCACAAAAAGAAGTTCTGTAGTTCCATATGGTTGGAGAATGGGGCAGACGGACATAAGGGTTGGGGAAATGATGCAGGAAAAAAGTTAGAAATATGGGGAATGGTAGACAGGAGTTGGGTTAAGAAGGGCCTTGTGAGCCATTCTAAGGGCAAGGAAGAGTTACGTAAGCAGGTAATGCTATGGTGGATCGCCCTGGCTGCAGTGTAGCAACCGGATATAGGAAGAACTCTTCATCAGGAGGTTACAACAGTCATCTAAGTAGGCTTCTTTTAATGCATTAATTTCTATTTTCAACTTTTATTATTTCCTTTCTTCTGTTTTCCTTAGGCTTACCATGTTGTTTTTCTTTTTCAGTTGAATACTCTATTTTATTTTTTCTTCAGTAATATATGCACTTAAAACCATGAATTTTACTCAGTTTAACCATAGAGAATATTTTCACTATTGTTTTTTAGATTTTCTGCCATTTACTTCTTCATTCCCTCTGTGATCCAACAGTTGTTTTAAAGAAAACTTACAATTTTGAAAGTGGGCTGGAGGATTTTCAGTTTGTTTTTATTTCCAATATATTTTTTTATCAATCTCAAACAAATCCATGGTTCTTTAAAAATTTTTTTAACCCATTATGTTTCTTCCATTCCTTTCCTTATTAGTGTTAAACTTAGTAGAGGTAGTGAATTAACTGAAGGATGATACCTGAGGCTAGCACTGGGTTAAAGCACAGGAGTTCTTAACCTGGGGGCAATAGATATCTATTCAAAGGGTTTGTGAACCATACAGAATTATATATGAAATTCTCTGTAGATATTACAATTTTCTACAGAAGGGTTCACTATTTTCATTAGATTTCACTAAATTCTTAATGGGGTTCAAGACCCAAAGTAGTGCTGTATCACACTATGCTGTCTGCTTTACATGTATGTTACCTCTTTTAATTATGATCCTCTATCAGTACTGGTTGTACTATGGAATTCTATAAAATACTAATAATCCCTGTATTGAATTCATTCACTACAAAGTTGAGAAAAAGAAATAAAACTAAGAAAACCAAACATGGTACACATACAACCGATATATCCTGATATTAAGTAAAAAAGGATAAACTCTTTTAAATTATAATAAGATGTTCAGGGAAATGGTAGGACGTTAAATTTATTCATTTATCTAAAAATCATTTATTAAACACCCACTGTGTGGCACCTACTCTTACATGCACTATGGACATCAAGAAGAAGAATAAATCACAGTCCAAGGCCTCAAGGAATACACAGTCTTGTGAGGGAAACAGGCAAGTACTCAGCCAATTAACTGTACAGTGTAATAAGAGGTGTAACAGAGATATGAACAATGTACTATAGGTTCCACTCAGCCCACAATGATGAAGGAAGATTCCTGGAGGAGATGATAGCTACATAATGTTCAGAGGGACAACCAAGAATTAACAAGCTAAAGATGGGGAGAGAACATTCCAGGAGAGAGCACACATAGCATGTATGAAGTCATGGGGGTGAAAGAGATCACGGATAATTTTTTTTTAGAACATCTTTATTGGAGTATAATTGCTTCACAATGGTGTGTTAGTTTCTGCTTTATATCAAAGTGAATCAGTTATACATAAACATATGTCCCCATATCTCTTCCCTCTTGCGTCTCCCTCCCTCCCACCCTTCCTATCCCACCCCTCTAGGTGGTCACAAAGCACCGAGCTGATCTCCCTGTGCTATGCGGCTGCTTCCCACTAGCTATCTATTTTACGTTTGGTAGTGTATATATGTCCATGCCACTCTCTCACTTTGTCCCAGCTTACCCTTCCCCCTCCCCATATCCTCAAGTCCATTCTCTAGAAGGTCTGTAAATTGATCACGGACAATTTGAAAATGGGAAGAAGTATGGCATAACTAAAGTTTAAACTAGTTTAAACTTGGACTGGAATAATCAACATTGTGAAAATGACTCTACTACCCAAAGCAATCTACATATTCAATGCAATCCCTATCAAACTACCAATGGCATTTTTCACAGAACTAGAACAAACATTTTCACAATTTGTATGGAAACACAAAAGACCCCGAATAGCCAAAGCAATCTTGAGAAAGAAAATCAGAGATGGAGGAATCAGGCTCCCTGATTTCAGACTATACTACAATGCTACAGTAATCAAGACAGTAATGGTACTGGCACAAAAATAGAAATATAGATCAATAGAACAGGATAGAAAGCCCAGAGATAAACCCATGCACACATGGTCACCTTATTTTTTATAAAGGAGGCAAGAATATACAATGTAGAAAAGACAGCCTCTTCAATAAGTGGTGCTGGGAAAATTGGACAGCTACATGTAAAAGAATGAAATTAGAACACTCCCTAAAACCATACACAAAAATAAACTTAAAATGGATTAAAGACCTAAATGTAAGGCCAGACACTGTAAAACTCTTAGAGGAAAACATAGGCAGAACACTCTATGACATCAATCACAGCAAGATCCTTTTTCACTCATGTCCTAGAGTAATGGAAATAAAAACAAAAAGAAACAAATGGGACCTAATGAAACCTAAAAGCTTTTGCACAGCAAAGGAAACCATAAACAAGACAAAAAGACAACCCTCAGAATGGGAGAAAATATCTGCAGATGAAGCAACTGACACAGGATTAATCTCCAAAATTTACAAGCAGCTCATGCAGCTCAATATCAAAAAAACAAACCCAATCCAAAAATGGGCAGAAGACCTAAATAGACATTTCTCCAAAGAAGATATACAGATTGCCAACAAACACATGAAAGAATGCCTAACATCATTAATCATTAGAGAAATGCAAATGAAAACTACAATGAGGTATCACCTCACACCAGTCAGAATGGCCATCATCAAAAAATCTACAAACAATAAATGCTGGAGAGGGTGTGGAGAAAAGGGAACCTTCTTGCACTGTTGGTGGGAACGTAAATTAATACAGCCACTATGGAGAACAGCATGGAGGTTCCTTAAAAAGCTAAAAATAGGGCTTCCCTGGTGGCACAGTGGTTGAGAGTCTGCCTGCCAATGCAGGGGACACAGGTTCGTGCCGCGGTCCAGAAGATCCCACATGCTGCAGAGCAGCTAGGCCCGTGAGCCATGGTCACTGAGCCTGCGCGTCTGGAGGCCTGTGCTCCGCAACGGGAGAGGCCACAGCAGTGACAGGCCCACGTACCACAAAACAAACAAAAAAACTAAAAATAGAACTACCATATGACCCAGCAATCCCACTACTGGGCATATATCCTGAGAAAAACATAATTCAAAAAGAGTCATGTTCACTGCAGCTCTATTTACAATAGTCAGGACATGGAAGCAACCTAAGTGTCCATAGACAGATGAATGGATAAAGAAGATGTGGTGCATGTATACAATGGAATATTACTCAGCCATAAAAAGAAACGAAATTGAGTTATCTGTAGTGAGGTGGATGGACCTAGAGTCTGTCATACACAGTGAAGGAAGTCAGAAATAGAAAAACAAATACTGTATGCTAACACATATATATGGAATCTTAAAAAAAAAAGTGTCATGAAGAAACTAGGGGCAGGACAGGAATAAAGATGCAGACCTACTAGAGAATGGACTTGAGGACATGGCGGGGGGGATGGGTAAACTGGGACAAAGTAAGAGAGTGGCATGGACATATATACACTACCAAATGTAAAATCGATAGCTAGTGGGAAGCAGCCACATAGCATAAGGAGATCAGCTCAGTGGTTTGTGACCACCTAGAGGGGTGGGATAGGGAGGGTAGGAGGGAGGGAGATGAAAGAGGGAAGAGATATGGGGATATATATATATCTATAGCTGATTCACTTTGTTTTAAAGCAGAAACTAACACACCACTGTAAAGCAATTATACTCCAATAAAGATGTTAAAAAATATATATAAAATAGCAAAATAAAATAAATAAATAAAAATAAAATAGCAAAATAAATAATAAAACTCCATAAATTTTAACTTTATGGTAAAATGTTAAAATACACATCTTAGCAATAAATGTAAGCAACAAGCTAAAATAGCTTCATTTATATATAATTAATAGCTTCATGTATATATAATTTACCCATTTAAAATACTGATGTTCTAATAGTTTTTTTGTTTTTTAAATTTTATTGAAGTATAGTTGATTTACAATGTTGTGTTAATTTCTGCTGTATAGCAAAATGACTCAGTTATACATATTTTTTCATATTCTTTTCCATTATGGTTTATCATAAGATATTAAATATAGTTCCCTGTGCTGTACTATAGGACCTTATTTTTTATCCATCCTATCCATACTAGTTTGCATCAGTTAATCCCAATCCTTCCCTCCCCCACCCTTCTTCCCCCTTGGCAACCACAAGTCTGTTCTCTGTATCTGTAAGTCTGTTTCAGTTTTGTAGATACATTCGTTTGTGTTGTACTTTAGATTCCACATATAAGTGATACGTTCAGTCATAAACATGCTTAAGTAAAGCCACTTCCAAAATCTTAGCACTTATTCTTTCTCGCATCCTCTTTAATTTCCTCATTCAATTACTGCTACTACAGCTACCAAAGTCTGCTGTAAGAGTCAACAGTTTCTTTTCCAAGTATTCCAATGTGTTGCATTCACCAAATACTGAGGGAATCTTTATCGTCAAACTGGCCCTCAGATTGTCCTTCGCTTAATAAGTCAACCTTTAAAACTCCATTCAAAGTCGAATCTTAGAGCATTTTATAGCTATCTTGGGTGAAAACACAAATAGAGGTGGGATGTTAAAGGTACTATCGATTATCAGTATATTCATCAATACCTACCTCAAACCTTGTTTCCAATCAAATTAGCCAATGTATAATAATAAGCTTCCTGTTGAACAGGAATTTATGAGGTCACCGTAACAACTAAATCAACAAAGAGCTGTGGTAGCAACTGCTTCTGGATCATACAATGTCAGTCAACAAGTTGGAATTTTAATAGTATGCTGCTTCCAAATACATTTCATTTTAAAGCCACAGTTTTAGAAATTTGATTTATTTTAGGTCTCTGATCTTGGAGCATGTCAGTATATTTATAGCTTATAAATACTATATGCAGATAAATATGCAAGGAAGTAGACAGTGTCACTATGTAAACAATTTATCATCATATATTTAGAAATGTTTTAATTCTGAAATTGACTGTATAAATTTAGCCAATTTATCAGACTGACAAGTCTTATAACAATAATTTATTTCTAGACTACCAGCAATCACATTTATAATATATAAACACATCTAAAATATGGAGATGGGTTTTAAGATATTTTTTAATGAGATGTAATCCATACACTATAAATTTACCCTTTAAACAGTACAATTCAGTGGTTTCTAGTATAAACACAGATCTGTACAACCATCACCAAAGTAAATTTTAGAACATTTTCATCACCTCATAGAAAGTTTTGTAGACTTCTTTAACTGGCTTCTTTAACTTAGCATTAAGTTTTTGAGGTTCATCCAAGTTGTAGCATATACTGAAGTACTTCATTCCAGTTTATGACAGAGTAACATTCCACTGTATTGGATATATCACATTTTGTTTATCTATTCATTTGTTGACGGACATTTGAATTGTCACCGCCTTTTGGCTATTAATAAATAAAGCTGTACACATTTTTATATGCACATATGTTTTCATTTCTCTTGAGTAAAAACCTAGCAGTAGAATTGCTGGGTCATATGATAACTGCATGTTTAATTGTTTGAGGAACTGCCAGAAGGTTTTCAAAGTGTATTCACCAGTTAACATTCCCACCAGCAGTGTATGAAGGTTCCAATTTTTCCATATCCTTGTTAACATTTGCTATTATTTGACTTTTTGATTCTAGCCATTTTAGTGGGTGTGAAGTGGTATCTTGTTGTGGTTTTCACTTGCATTTTTCTAAAGATTAATGATGTTGAACAACTTTTCATGTACTTATTTGCCATGTACATAACTTCTTTGAAAAAATTACTATTTACAACCTTTGCCCACTTTTGAATTGGGTATTCACCTTTTCATTGTTGAGTTATAAGACTTCTGTACATATTCTGAATATAAGCCCCTTATCAGATATATGATTTGCAAATATTTTCTCCTATTTTGTGGGCTACCTTTTCAGTTTCTTGATAGTGTCCCTTGAAATATAAGATTTTTCAATTTTGGTGAAGTATACTATATTTCATATTTTTCTCTTACTTGTGTTACTGGTAACATAGCCAGAAAACCACTGTCTAATTCAAGATCATGACGATTTACCCCTTTGCCTTATTCTACGAGTTTCATAGCTCAGGAATGTACTATTAAATTCCTACATATTTGTGAATTTCCTAAATTTCCTTTGTTGAAATTGATCTCTAATTTTATTTCATTGTGTTTGGAGAATATACTTTGTATTATTTCTGTCTTTTAGAATTTAGTGAGATTTAAAGGCCTAAACTATAATCTATTGTGGACAATGATCCATATGCACTTAAGACTGTATATGCTGTTGGGTCGAGTGTTGTATAGATGTTTGTTAGATCTGGTAGGTTTACAGTGTTGTTCATGTCTTCTGTTTCCTTATTTATCTTCTGCCTAGTTGTTCTATTTATTATTGAAAATGGGGTACTGAAGTCCCAACTATTATTGTTCAGTTGTCTATTTCCTCAATTCTGTCAATTTTTACTTCAGGTATTTTGGGGCTCTGTTGTTAGGTGCAGATTGACCCTTCTATCATTGTAAAATGTCCTTCTTTGTCTCTGGTAACATTTTTTGTTACTAGCTATCATTATATTAGTGTATAATATAGTCACTTCACCTGTCTTGTGGTTATAGTTTGCATGATATGTCTTTCTCCAATCTTTTTCATTTCAACCTGTTTGTATCTTTGATTTAAAGAGTGTCCCTTGGAGATCCAGCACATAGATCATGGGTTTTTATCCATTATGTTAATCTCTGTCTTTCATTGCCATATTTAATTCATTTACATTATCAGAATTACTGATAGAGTATAATTTATATCTATTTTGCTATATCTTTATGTAATTATGTCTTTTTTGTTCCTCAATTCCTCCATTACTGCCCTTTTCGTGTGTGTGTTAAACATTTTCTACTGTTCCATTTTAATTTTTATTGTTTCTTTTACTATTTTTTTTGGAGTTATTTCTTAGCAGATGCCCTGTGGATTACAATTAGCCTGTTAATTGATAACAATCTAAATCAGATGAATTCCAACTTAATTTCAGTTGTATATAAAAACTTTGCTCCTCTCTAGCTAAGTTCCTTGTCCCTTCCTTTGTGTTATTATTGTACTACTAATTGCATCTTTATACTTTATAAGTCAATAACAGTATATAATTATTGCTTTTTGCAAATGTCTTTTGACTCAGAAAAGAATTAAAAACAAAAAATATATTTATACTATCTTTTAAATTTACCTATTAGTTACTTTCGCTGGTGCTCTTTACTTCTTCATATAGATTCAGTTACTGTCGTGTTAACAGCCCTACTGAACGCAAGGAAACAGCGTTGGAAAAGCATTCACTAATCATTCCTATGAGCCAGTGTTACCACTTCTAAATTGCTTTATTAGTATCAACTGAATCACCAATTATCTAGAACCAAGTGTTTTCAAATTTTGAATTTAAATTCAACTTCCTTATTTACTCCAAAGTCACTCAGAGTGGAGATCAGAAGACTTAGATTCTAGTGTCAACTCTGCCACTCTGTCTGTAATCTTAGATAAGCTGGTCAACTGTTAGCTTTAGTTTTTCTGTGTGTAAAAATGTGGACTATTTTTTTTTGCACTCTCTTTCAGTTTGGAAATTCCATAATCTCATCATACTCATTCTTTTTCTTAAAAAAAATTATCAGGTTTCCCCCTTTATTTCCATTTCCACAGTTGGTATTCTCGAAATCCACAGTATAGATTCTAGCATTCCATCATATGAATCCTCCAAATTCTATTCATTTCTCTACTGTTGGGTATTTATATTGTTTCTAGTTCTTTCATTATTACAAAACAATACAATGAATACGGATGCACACGTGCCCTTGTATACATGTATAAGATTTTCTGTAGGATAACTACCTACAGAAAAGGAAACAGTGCTGGAAAAGCAGTATATTACGTTAGATTTTAGATATGTACTTTTTCAGCTTTGTTCAATATTGCCAGACCACTTCCCCAAATGGTTGTGCCAGCAGTGTATGAGGGATTCCACTGCTCCACAGACTACATTTCAGATTTCTTAATATTTACATCCTCAGTGAGGTTTTAATTTGCATTTCCCTCTGTCAAAACATAGTTCCAATCTCCTTTCTTCCCCCAAACCTTAATTAGTCCCGTGAATTATCCCCAAGAAGTCAGGGTACTTTGCTGTATACAGGCACTTTGTTGCCAACTTTGCAGGTAACATGAGATTCTTTCTTTATACAATAAGCACTCAGGGAGAGACCTTCAAGATGGTGGAAGAACAAGATCTGGAGATCACCTTCCCCCAACAAATACATCTACATGTGGAACAGCTCCTACAGAACACCTACTGAACGCTGGCAGAAGACCTCACACTTCCCAAAAGGCAAGAAACTCCCCACGTACCTGGGTAGAGCAAAAGAAAAAAGAAAAAAACAGAGACAAAAGAATAGGGATGGGACCTGCACCTCTGGGAGGGAGCTGTGAAGGAGGAAAGGTTTCCACACACTAGGAAGCCCCTTTGCGGGTGGAGACGGTGCGGGGGGCAGTGGGGGGGGAAGCTTCGGAGCCACGGAGAAGAGTGCAGCAATAGGGGTGCAGAGGGCAAAGCGGAGAGATTCCCGCACAGAGGATCGGTGCCGACCAGCATTCACCAGCCTGAGAGGCTTGTCTGCTCGCCTGCCAGGGCGGGCGGGGGCTGGGAGCTGAGGCTGGGGCTTTGGAAGTTGGATTCCAGGGAGAGGACTGGGATTGGCTGCGTGAACACAGCCTGAAGGGGGCTAGTGCGCCACAGCTAGCCGGGAGGGACTCCAGGAAAAAGTCTGGACCTGCCTAAGAGGCAAGAGACCATTGTTTTGGGGTGCACGAGGAGAGGAGATTAAGAGTACCTCCTAAACGAGCTCCAGAGACAGGCACGAGCCACGGCTATCAGCGCGGACACCAGAGACGGGCATGAAACACTAAGGCTGCTGCTGCAGCCACCAAGAAGCCTGTGAGCAAGCACAGGTCACTATCCACACCTCCCCTCCCGGGAGCCTGTGCATTCTGGCACTGCCAGGGTCCCGTGATCCAGGGACAACTTCCCAGGGAGAACGCATGGCGCGCCTAAGGCTGGTGCAACGTCACTCTGGCCTCTGCTGCCGCAGGCTTGCCCTGCATCCGTACCCCTCCCTCCCCCTGGCCTGAGTGAGCCAGAGCCCCCTCATCAGCTGCTCCTTTAACCCCGTCCTGTAACAGCAGGAACAGATGCCCTCAGGTGACCTACACGCAGAGGCGGGTCCAAATCCAAAGCTGAAACCCAGGAGCTGTGTGAACAAAGAAGAGAAAGGGAAATCTCTCCCAGCAGCCTCAGGAGCAGCAATTAAATCTCCACAACCAACTTGATGTACTCTGCATCTGTGGAATACCTGAATAGACAACGAATCACCCCAAAATTGAGGCGGTGGACTTTGGGAGCAACTGTAGACTTGGGGTTTGCTGTATGTGACTGATTGGTTTCTGGTTTTATGTTTATTTTAGTTTAGTATTTAGAGTTTATTATCATTGGTAGATTTGTTTATTGATTTGGTTGCTCTCTTTTTAAAAAAAGTATATAGATATATATTTTTTTTCCTTTTTCTCCTTTTGTGAGTGTGTATGTGTATGCTTCTTTTTGTGATTTTGTCTGTATAGCTTTGCTTTTACCAATTGTCCTGGGATTCTGTCTGTCCGTT